>NW_017804464.1:4887310-4974664 GCF_001625305.1 Branchiostoma belcheri
AACTGCCACGTCGTGCCGCGCGTCTGTGGCGGAGGTTGATTACACGATAAAAAAATCTGTCGTACAAAATGCGCAGTGCGGCGCCGCGCACGGGCTCGCGTTGTTTTACGCCCAACACATATAAATGACGCACGTGTAAATCGGGCCTATGTACAATCCAATGAATGAACTCATTCCCAAAACCTTTCGCAACTTGTCAGCTTTTCTAAAAATACATTGCCAGGAAAGATGATGTCTTTTGAATTCTCAGAGTTTGCTAACTTTGTTTTGAATACAGATTTCTTGTAGAGACACTTAAATGTTAGTACTTTCCATATCTATGTGACAAAAAGCACTTCAACTGTACAAACATTGCCCAAAGCATCTTCAACAGATAGAAGAGTCCTTACTTAGTCGATTCTATCTCAAATTCCTTTCCCAAATGGTACTATTACTATTAGTCTTCTTGTCAAAAAGCTTTTTGTGTTGATAGAAGTGTCTATGATAACAACCTCTCTTGTTCAGATTAACTTGATTCTTTAATAAATGTCCCAAAGTCAAGATAATTTTCTTACAGAAGTTGTACATTTAACACTGGTCACCTCAATTTTGGAATGTCACTTTCCGAATTTTGAGACAGCTATGTTGAAACCCCTGATTTTCAACTTTGTTATTCCTGGATGTACAGTGAACTTTTGCATGCCATTGGAAAGATCATGCTATCTTCAGTACCAGGTTGCTTTTTTATGGTCAGAATGTACAAATTTATCAAGATATTTGACTTTAAAAATTGCAAGCCTGGCGGTCTAGAACACACACCGTCATGCCCAGCAGCTTAGCCTGGCAGTCCTAAACTTTAGCCCGCGGCCTGAGTTAGCCAGCCCGCATCCAGACCGCATCCAATTAGCCTCATGAACACCCCATGAAAACCACTGAATTAATGAGAATTCACATTTTCACACCTGTGTAATTAACAAGTTTGTGATAAATTCATGAGAGGTCTGGGCTCAATGGTTAGCCCGCGGGCCTGAACAGGCCTGTCGGTCTGTGGACAGGCTGGGCTGATGATTAGGCCTTATGATAGAGAACCTTCAGACTTTAAACACCAAACAGAAAGTGGGAAACAAAAATATGCTTCCAAATTGATGCTTCCAGATTGATGATGGTTTACACTTCACTTCATATCACTTCATATTAATAAACACCCTTCACATTTTCAGCTAATATTTTCAATAAGTGATTACATATTATTGACAAGTATGATGTACAGGTATGAATGATGATAACTTTCATGAATATTCATTTTGAACATTTTCTGCAAAAGCTTCAGAAATTTCTACTGGAAGAATTTTTCCTGTACATGGGAAGAATTGTTCTGCTATTAACACTGCAAAAAGTCTCTTTCTAGTAGAAAGCTTTTTGAACATGTTTGAGGAGGTGGATTTTGCTCCTGCTGTGCTACCTGGGCTGATACCTGGGTGGGGTGTAACATTTGTGTAACGGTTATGACTAAAAAAGATCAGATAGCATCATAAAAGACCCTTGTCTCAGCAAGAACACTTCATATTAGACCTGATTGGTTGTGGTGTTGGAAGCCAACTTTTGAGGACACTTCATGGTCACTTACGTTTCTGTTTGGCAGGTATAGTCCAATCTGTCCTACTATGGATGGGCAACTCCCCTGGCCAAATCCCTTTGAAACATCATGGGGGTAGAAATTTATCTTTTTTTTAAAGAATGAAGACTTGGCTAAGTACAGATCACAACAAAACAAGATGAATGGACATGGTTAACAGATAAACAATAACTCCATGGAAACATTTAAATCAAAAGGAAAACATTTGGAGTTTTAGTGCCATAATCCTGCCATGTATAAGCCTCAGCCGATGTACACTGAAAACATAAAAAGCAAGGAATCGATCCTCAATTTGCAACATGAACTTGCTTTCAGTGCAAGGAGTTGTACAATGCTTTAGGAAATTCATGTTACATTTTCTTTTGTAATTATTCTGTTCCTGCACCTTTGTTATGCGGGTCATACCTCAGGTCACCTATTGTTCCAGGCATGCAAATGACCACTGTCCAATTATCAAATTAGAGAGTCTGGTCGGGCTACCCTGACATGGGTGCACTGGCACTGGCTCAATAGCCCGAAAAAATATCCTATCAGAAAATCTCATGACATTGTAATGACAGTGTCAGATGGCCTGGGTTCACACGGTGAGAACCATGTCTTGGCCAAATCTTTCTATCCCACAACTAGTTTATGTGTAGTGTCATGATTAGATTAGATTAGATTTAGATTATGAACAAAAAATTAATGATGAGAATCTTTACAGGATTTGTAATAAGTCTAAATTACAATTTAATTGGAAGTGCTTGCCCAAGGCCTAGAGTCAATTCTATATTGCTATATTCCACATTACAAATTGTAACCATTTCGAAAAAAACACAATGTTTCTAGATAATTTCAAAGTATGATTTAAAAAAAAGTGAAAATTTTCTAATTGTTACAATATTTGTGAAACATCTCAAATAGGTTATATATAAAAATGAAAAAGAGCTGTTCATTCAGTTTGGACATTTCCCCAAAATTTGGAACAGAACGTAAAATGCTTGTACAGCGCAGGATGTACATGTATGATAGCAGACCAGGTAGCCTGGGTGTAGGAAACGGGCGAGCAGTAGGGCCTATAACCCCCCCACTGTTACATGGGTACCAGACTGCTGCCAGGCTAGCTCCTTGGCTCCTGGAGGGCCAACATTTGCCCAAGGAAATGTCACCATAGAGTGATAATAGACATCCCTCAATAAGCCTATGAATTACATTGTAAAGGCTTGTTATCCCCTAGACACAAAGAACACAGTTTCTTTAAAAATGGGTGACAAAAGGGGAGGGAGGTGATTATGATAAAATTAACAAGTTCTAACTTCCAAGCAACAACTTGAAGTTAGTCTCCAGTCAGAATCTGATCAATGTTAGACGTGTTTCAGTTCAGTTCAGGTCATCCTCTAAGGTGCCATTTGTAATGTCACTCCATGTGGCTCTGTCTCGCATGGCGGACAGAAGTTCCTCATCCCGTAGTCCAACCTCTTCCTCGATCAGTTTCTTTAACGTAGGGACGGACGTCCCCTCCTTCTTTTTACATCTGGTTGCCAGAGAAGCACTTTGGCAGCCATCTCTGCGTGGCGTACCACATGACCGGCAAGGGCCAGCCGTCTGTTCTGAATGGTCTGGGTAATCAGGGGTAGACCGTTGTAAAGTTCTTTGTTACTCATGCGGCTCTGCCATGGAACATTCAACACACACCGAAGCAGGCGCGTGTAGTTACCATTCAGTTTCTTAGACAAGACTTTAGTTAAAGTCCATGAGTCGGAGCTATACAACAAAATAGGCTCTACACAAGACTTAAAGACTTTTAACTTTGTGGTATTCTGGATTGGGGCCTTCCACACCTTTTTTAGGGCGTGGCATGCCCCCCAGGCCTGGCCAATACGAACATTAACATCATACGCTGAATTACGTGACGTGTTTACAACTGAAGAAAGGGGATGCTTTTGCTTCCGAAGCAAAAGCATTCATTGAGTTATCAGACTGCATGAATTGTCATGACATACAAAAAATCAGATGATCATTGATCAATTACTAAGGTGACCTTGAGAGAATATTGATGTAATGTTGTAATTTTATAGAACAGGATTCTTCTTTAAGTGAATGAGTCTGAACATTATATTTAGTCTCTATGGCCGGACAACTCCTCTGGCCAATGATATTCCCCTTAGCCGATTGCTACTATTTATTTAGCCTGCAAAGGAGTCTGGTGGAGACTACATTACATGTATATTGGTGTGGCCTAACAGTTGTATATATTTATTATACAGTCATTCCTGCCGAAATTTCTAGGAAGGATTCTATCTGCAGGAATCTACAATGTCTTAGTAGGTTTTTCCTGCAGAAATTTCCTGCAGGAAGAAAATTTTCAAAATGAATTTCCATGCATGTTATCATTCATACCTGTCCAATTATCAAATTAGAGAGTCTGGTCGGGCTACTAGTACCCAGACATGGGTGACATGGTCTTTGCAGCTTGCACTGGGTAGCTCAATAGCCCGAAAAAATATCCAATCAGAAAACCTTATGACATTGTATATAATGACAGTGTCAGATGGCCTGGGTTCACACGTTGAGAACCATGTCTTGGCCAAATCTTTCTATCCCTCAACTAGTTTGTAGTATTATGATTAGAACAGTAGTCAAGCTGCCCAGATAGGGGTACTGTAATTCGATGTGTAACTCAACAATAGTCCAACTTGATAATTGGACAGTGGCATTTGCATGTCAAGAACAATAGCTAAACTTAGTTTCATCCCGCATAACAATTGTTCCTTGATCAGAATAATTACCTGAGAACTGTTGAACCATGGTTGAACAGAAATGGACTGAGGATTTTATAACTCCATTGCTTGAAAGCAGGTTTAAGTTGCAATGCATGTATTAGGCTTCTTGCTCATATTATATAGTACTAGAATTTTGTCCGGCAAAACTGTCTGTAACATAATTTTCCCAATGTTTCAACTGAACTGAACTGAACTTCAATGACATTCAGGATGCTCATGAGAAAAAATTGTTTCATTTTCTACCCCTAGCTGGTACAGAACGTGTTTGTAAGCTCTTCTTTCTTTTTTGTGGTCTACATGTAGTTGAAAGAGCATGCGAAGCTGAGTGATTGAGTGAGTGAATGAGGTTGAAAGCGGCAAAAATGTACAACACTGTTAACAGATGGGTGTGGATTATGCTCTCCTTCCTTATTTTCTGCTCTGAGAATGAAGTTTTACACATCACTTGGATCAGACCGCGGTCTGGGATGTAGTCCGTGAGGTCTGAATCCTTACCCCACCACGGCTGAAATTGGCACAGACAGTCTGCAAACATCAATCAATTCACGCCTTCCATGCCATTGTTTTGGGCTTTTTGCACCTCTTTGACCAGAAATTCCAGACCGCGGGCTGAAGTTAGGCTGACGGTCTGAATGGTTTTTGAGTAAATCAGCCCGCGGGCTGGGATTCTACACCTGTAGTCTAGTGCCTTTAGACCGAAGGTCCTGTAATTAAAACTTGCGGGCTAGTTGTTAGGCCTGACGGGCTGTTAGGAAAGACCACCGGTCTGCTTGTATTTATTATTAATGATATCTTAAGTTATGGACACTGCAGAACAATAATTTTCATATCACTGTGCTCATTACACCAAGAGCTACACACTGATGTGAAACTTGAATGTTGAAAATCAATTTTTACTTGAGTTTCCAAATGCCTTGTGACTTTCCAAAATTGATGCGACCAGTGTTATTTGTACTAATAGTTCCCTCTGGCTATTTTAGCTTCATTACCTTCGCCAAGGAGGTTATGTTTTCGTGGGCGTGTGTGTGTGTTTGTGAGCAAGATAACTCAAGAAGACTTGGATGGATTGTCTTGATATTTGGTAGGTGGGTAGGTCTTGATGAGACCTCAAAATGATTGGATTTTGGCCCCCTGGCAGCTTGTTATAAAACTGCAGCTGAATTACCGGTTATGATATCTCGATCTAGACAAGCTAGGTCCATGAAATTTGGATGATAGGTAGCTCTTGTGCTGGGGAAGAAATGACGTGAGTTTGGGCCCCCAACCAGCATGCTCTGGAACTGCAGGGGCGTTTGTTTGAAAATATCCAAAAGAGGATAACTCCAGAACCAGTTGACTGATTGACAGGTTTGGCTGTATACTACAACTGTGAACTGTGTTTTGCAGACGCTAGAGGAGTAACAATGTTTTTCTTTCATATTCACAGGATATCCAGTCTATGTTGACAGACTATGGAGTGCAACATGTTCACTTGGACAAGGCTACAGGAACAGGTAACTTCACTGATATAGCACTAAACAGGAAGTTAGGTCAAAGGTCCCAGAATAGGTTATCTCATTTCCTGTCTGTTGCATTATGGGAGCCAATGGGAAAATGCATAGACAGAATTATTGAGTAATTTACAATAACTTGATGAATAAACATTGATTTAATAAAGAAGAAATACACAACAACCCAAGAAGATATTTCACCTAGCTAGATATGACTATTAATATTATGGGATCTTTGATTTTTTGTACCTGTCTGTGTTTTGTTTGTGTTCTTAACACTGTATTATGGCAAATGTGATAAATTGTAAGAAATTGCATTTTTTTTACAATGCCCCAATTTTTTTTGCCCTCCACCACAGTTCCTAGAACATGTTACAAAAAAAGCAAGGTACACTGCTATTGTCTGTCTGGCCAGCTGTAAACAAGGACACATGAATATGTCGTTTTCTTTTCAGTGTTTTTTTTCATCTGGTTGTTTTTCCCAGACCAATTTCATGCATATGATGCTGTTTACCAGAACGTGAGTCGGTGCTCAAAGGTTTCCTTCGGTTAGAATTATTTGAATTGCAGAACCGTTGGATTGCTACTGGGTGCTTGTCAACTTACACCTTGGTATCCCTCTTGGCATACTTTAATATTGATAATGATATATGTATTCAGAGTATAGCTGTGTTTTAGAGATAGGACTGGTAGTTTATACTTATAGTACCACCTGATCATGAAGTCAACAGCTTGTGGCTTGCTTATCAAGGACTGTGTTCACGTATACTATACACGAGAGTTAGGACTTGTATCTACCAACATTTTTGGCACAGAGACACCATTGAAAAGAAAGCCAGTTTCTTTTCCTATGATTTGACATTTGACTGGATTTGAATTCCAAGATGTGTCATCTCTACTAGTGTTTTGCACTTGTCAAATTCTTCTTTGATTCGAAAAAGGAAATATGCAAATCCAACATATTATCTTATAAAGTTGTGTCACCGTGTAGAAAGAAAATGACGTCACGGTTTTTACTTCTCGTTGTTTATTTGGTGTGTTGTACGGATTGTCACGCCTTGCCGCAAAGCTGCCAGACAGAAGACGACGCGATATTTTCTGTAACGTGCTTGTTTGCTGACTTGAAGTCCCTGCCCAGTGGCATCCCAGCGAACACCAGTCGACTGGACGTGTCCTTCAACCAGATCCAAAACCTGACGGAAATTCCTCCTCTGGTAATGCTCTTCAGTCTCAGTATAAAGTATAACGCTATGGAGGTCTTTCCATGGATGTCTCTCCGCAACGTGCCGGCTTTGCAGTTTCTCACACTCAGTTATAACCAACTCGAAGAGGTCAAGTTAGACACAGTGATCGTACACCTCCCCAACCTACGGTACGTCTACCTGACTGGGAACCGGTTAGCGTCCGTCTCGGAAAGAGAACTCGGGCTACCGCAGGTTCGCCGCGTGGATTTCAACAACAATCCGCTCCACTGCGGTTGCGCTGTGCTGTGGTTGGCTGCGAAGGTGCGGTGTCTGCTGGATTGTTTGGCAGAGTTGAAGATGGTACACTGTTGCAAGCGGTGCGCGGCCTGCTATCTCGACGCTAACAGAATGGACTACAGGTGTTCCAGCCCGAACCGGTTCAAAGGGATGATGTTGGCGAACGTTTCGGGACGTCTCGCGGAGTGCAAAGCTCAAAAGATCTCAACCTCAACTGTCAGTCATGCTGTAACCCACCCTACAAATATCACTGGTGTTTTTTCAAAAAGCACTGATTCCACAAGTGACGTAGTCGGTGTCTTAACGACAACTGACCGAGAGGAGCCCGTGATTACGACGTACCATTTCGTTATAAACGTTTTGGGCTACGCGCTGGCCCTGATTCTCATCTCGTGCTTGGTGTACAAAACTGTGGAAAGTTTTCGCTGTCGTGACTCCAACAACGATGACAGCGGCGCATCGGAGGATGGGAACAACATCGCAATGCGACAGAGAGACTCGACAGTGGAGATCAATACCTAGCCTACCCCGAAGTTAATTTTTTTACTGTTGTCCCAAAATTGTCAATGATACATGTACTCCTGTCTTTTGCCTGTCTGTCATATGGTCTGGAAGCCAAACGCCTAAACCTGCAGCGCCACCCAAAACAATACTTCTGTCCCGGAAGGAATAACAATTACTTTTAGAAAAAGAGAGATTTACATGTAACTGTGACCATCCAAGTGCAAACATCAATTGAACTGGTAATGCTTTGTGACTCCACTAACTAGTACAAGCACTGTGCAGAATTGTGCTAAAATATTTTGTTTTCATAGTGTACCCACCACCCAAAAACAATGCTTGCAATTGAGCTGGCAGTTTAGAGACAGCACAATTACTACTACTGACTACATAGTCAGTAGGGTGTCTGAAGCAGGATTGGGTAGTTGTTGTTACAATGTGAACACTTGAACAGAGGACATGTTTTTCCTTAGCTCTCATGTGTTGGCTACTTGACTTACATTGCAATAATATTTGCATGTTACTTTGTGAACAATGTAATTCAAGACCTTAACCTAAAGCCTCGAGAACCTAAATGCAGGGATACTATTTTGAATTGCTGGTCTCAAAAGCCTGTTCTGATCTTGTACTATGTTGTATAACAATATTCTCATTACGTATTCTTGACTTGTAACATCTATGACTCCTACTGTTTGTAGAAATGAACTATACACTTGGTCTTCGATCTCACTGTAAATCAGAACCGGGTACCGTGACAGTCTCAGAAATAAGCCAGGAGCCATACCGGTATTCTATTCAGAGTCAACTTGCAAAAACTGCAGGGGTCAGAATAACATTTTCCTATTGAAAATTATCTGCACCAGACAAATTTTACCCACACCATTCAGAATTGAAGAAGTATGGATAATACATGTACTAAAAACTGTACATTCAGTCCACACCAATTTAATTTGTTGCTTCCCGGATCGCCCTGTCCATTTTTTTCTGATTTGGAAAAAAAAAAAATTTTTTGGGTTGTAGATAAACTGCAAAATGCTCAATGAAAGAAATATTTTGGCCCCAACGGTTGGAAAAAGTCCTTTCTTCCTAGTTCTTAAGTTTTCCAATGTAACAATGCAATTTTGTTTCATTAAAAGTTCAAAATCTATTGTTTTAATTATAAACCAGCTGGTATGTTCACTTCATGGCTCATATTGTAACATTTCTGGCTATGATGGGGTGCCTTGGCCTGTTTTTTTTTTTTTGCCCTGTCGCTCCTGATTTTTTCTGAAAAAATATGAGAAGCAACAAATTAAATTGGTGTGGCCTCAGGAACAAATTATCATTAATATTTCTTTATACTTCATATATATGGTAACACTTATTAATGTTCCAAATAAACTCAGTACATGAACCTGTGCAGGTTTCGTGCACGTAGACACCAGACTGAGTATACAACTAACATTTCACTTGTACAAACCTGCAAATAGTGCAAGATTTTGTATTTTGAGCCCCGAACTGCGTTTTTACCATTTTACCGTCAGCGCTGAGATTGTACATGACATTGTAGCTGTAGGGAGAATCGTTGCTGTGCTAACGCCCGCTTGTTATGGATAATGGCAGGTTTAGACTGGTTGTTTTTATGTCTGCTGCATTAGCCGTGGATTTCATACAACCTGTGCAACCGGTGCCAGGCAGAGTCAATGTAACTATTTGTTAAGAATCATTACATCATCAAGAATACTATATAACTAGAAAGTAAGGTAACATTTGCAAAGTAAATGCGTAACGTTTACCTTTGCATATGGTCTGCTCTGTTAATTCTTACTCAAACACATTCACATACATTGTATATGGTGGAAGGAGTCTAAATCCCTCCTGCTATAGAATTGCAACAAGATGTAACCCAACACCAGTAACCATGGTGAGAGACGTCTGGTTCAGGTCACTGACCTTTTTGGTGTGGAGAAGAAGAGGAAACTGAGCAAAAACAATTATGTTTTCCTTCGGTAAACATAATCATGTTTTTGTTTATAGTTAATTATACCGATGTAACATTGTGATTTAGCATAACTCCATACGCTAAAAATTGTTATCAAATATTGGATGACAGTTGGAATTAGAGAACCCAGAAATTGAATTGGTGTGGTCAGTGGCGTTATGTATGCCTGAATTAGAAAATGGAGTGGAGACAAAATCCGGAAGAAGATTATGTTTTGGTGAGGACAAAGTGGTATTATACTTCGCCCCAGGGGGAGTTTCCAATGAGATACTTTTTACTGTAAATTCATTTATTTTTGCAGAAGAAGGGAAAATGAGGTTTTTGCAGTGTTTTTAGTTGTGGATAAAAGTAACCTGACGTACAGTAACAACACATTGGCTGTGTCACAAATTTCAGCAGTGAAAACCATGAAAATAAAAATCACCACTTTTTTTTTCAAATTTACGGTAGCCGTTAGGTCCCAGATGCAGCGCACTAATGGGTAAAGGGACATCACAGAAAGCAGGTAAAAGCCATCTTGGTATAAAAAAAATGGAATTTGCCTTCAGACTCAGTGTTCTTTTGACCCTAGAGTAAAATCCAGCCGACCCTATAGCCTTTATTCTTCTGTTGACTGCTAGCAAGACTGTAAAATATTCTATCAGACATCTGAATTTCAAATCCCCACAAACAACTGGAGAGACAAGCCCTTGTCTTGATACATTTCACTTCAACTGGAACCTATAGCTAGTAGTAAACGATGAAAACTGAATAAACAAAATTAGAATCCATGCCTACTTGGGCCTCGAAATACTTTTTTTTCAGGTACGTGCCAAATTGCATGTTGGCAATAATTTTTAGGTGCCATTTGAAAAATTTATGTGCAAAATGATATTTAGTCGGTCGGCATTACTGTTTTCCAAGTGGTATACTCCACATGTCACAAACACTAGAATAACTGTTGGAAGTTTCTGAAACATTTTATACGGTACATATTAAATAAAAATTTACCAACACACTGAGAGCAATGAAGTATTTTTATTTGGCAAATTTAGATTACATTTTAAGATCAGTATAGTTAAGAGGGTGTTTATTTCTGGAGTGTGGGTAAGGGGGTGAAGTCTGCTATCGCTGCTTAGGTAAGGGGGTGAAGTCTGCCATCGCTGTTTGTTTCCTTGATTATCGTTAATGATATGTAAAGTAAAATATACTGAGCACTAAATAAAAACAACATATTATGGTTAGTTTTTGCTTCTTTGCCTGCAATGCGCCCCCCTTCCCCTCCTGCTCTAGCTGGAAAATTGCACATGCAAAATATTTTTAATTGGAAATTTTGAAAATAATGTGCATTTTGCACATTGCACATGGGTATTTCAAGCTCTGCTACTGACCCCAATTTTTTTGGAAACTGAAGTCAGAAACATGCTTTAGGCATGCCTTAGGCATCCAGTGCAGTTTTTTTAGGGCTTGGAAACCTGATTTTTCAAAGCCAACATTTCAGCCATTTATCTAGTACAGAGTTGAAACCACAGTATCCTAATGTATGCTGACCTTCATGGAGCAAAAATTCCCAAAATTCTGACAGAAAATGGTTACTGGAAGGGTCCTTGGCTGATTTTTAGGGTACCACCCATAAAATAAAGGACTCAGCTTTGGCCTTTTTTCTGCAGTTTTAAAAGCCCAAAGTATGAAATACTGACTCAAATGTGCCAATTTGGAGCAATATGTGTCAATATCACAAATATTGCTTTATTCAGAATATTTTCAGTTTTGTTGCCCTCAAATCGCATTGGATGCCTTTAAATGGCTGTAGCCTTGTGGGATTCAATCAGTAGTGGCCTTTCATCATTTTCAAAGTGTCCGTAACGAGCTATCAACCGGAGTGGAGATTTGTGCATCCTTCCCAGGGAAGAGACTGAATCCTTCCTGGGGGAAATCATTTTCTACGTTTCCTACAACCCTCTGGTCTCTTTTCTTCCTCATTAAACAAACCAAACAACTCCCGTAGAGAGCCAGGGAAGTGGAGAAAGACTGGAGGAATCTATTCTGACTAAGACAAATGAGTTTGGCTCCAAGAGATGACTCAGATGAGATGTTGAATTGTAGTCAAAAGACAAGTAAAAAATGGGTGGCTGGCGTAAGCCATAAATTATGACAGAAAGAATACTGTTCATACATGTATACTTACAGCAATGATATTTTCAAGGACTTTTGACAAAGGCAAATGATGTTAAATTTGGCTGGAAAAGATGAGATGTTGAATTGTACCAAGAGACAAATAAAAAATGGGTTCCTTGCTTGCATAAGCCACAAATTATGACATATTTCTTCTAGTGAGACTTGAAATTGTTACCTCCGCAGAAGGAGATAAGGCCATAACAATTAAATTTGTTGTTTCTCAGATTTTTCAGAAAAAAAAATGAAGCGACAGGGCGAAAAAAATGAAAATATAAACAGGTCTAGACATCGTCCTATTATAGCCCCAAATGCTACTATAGGACTAGGAGCCGTGAAGTCAACCTACTCAAACAATGAATTTTTAACTTGTAATCAAACCACTACATGGAAAAATGTTACAACTAGGAAGAAAAGGACTTCCCTCAACTGTTGGGGGCAAAATATGAGCATTTTTGAGTTAATTCAAAACCAGAATTTTGTTTTTCGCATCAGTTTTGGAGTTCCCAGAGGATGTCATCCATATAATCAAAACAACATGGCCTGGACAATGTTGCAGTGATTTTTTTTCCCACTTTGTTGATTTCCGGAACAAGCAAATGAAGTTGTTGCTGCCTGAATGAAACATGAAGGGGGTTTGAGGCAGTTGGTGTCAATTAGGCCACAGTAAGTAATTTTTATGGATGACATCAGCGCGCGCATTAATTTTCGCCTGAGTTTGGGAAGAAAAAACAAGAAATTTTGTTGCCTTCTGACAGTGGTCAACATGCCAAAAATGGGCAAAGATGTCTGCTGCCATGCTGGAAGGTGGATGGCAGATAACTATGCAGAGAGTAGACAAGACAAGGTTCTGATTTAATGTTTTGTTTCTTACTTTGATGCAGTGATATGTGATGCTGGCTGTGTATATGTGATGTTCCCACTGAATCAAAACCATTTGTAGTGATTGAGTCAAAATTTTAAAATGTAGGAACCTTGTTTTTTTTTTTGGCCCGCCTTGTTTTTTTTTTTCGCCCGCTCGCAATAGATTTGGAGTTTGCGGAGGATGTCATCCAAAAAACTTACCTGCTGTGGCCTAATGCCAGAAAAGGGTTCAGGCTAATGACATTAGCCTCCATTACTCCAACTCTTTCTCTACAGGTTATTCAATAAATATTACATTAACGTAGAGAGGTAATGTTATCATGTCGGGGGAAACTGAAGGGTCTTCTTTTAACGAAGATGAATGACACTGACCGAGCACTTAGACTTACAAAAATGCTGACTCAGCACTTAATGTTAAAGCTGGTGTCATACAGGAAAATATCATGTAGCCCAAATTGTAAAGAACATTTTTATGATACCTCAAATTTACATTGTACATGTATTACTAGAATTACTAGAGTGGTTTTATTATATGTTAGCCACACCAATTTAATTTGTTGGTTCTCGGATTCACCTCTTCATTTTTTTTGATTTGCAAAAAAAAAAAAATTCTGGTTCTGAATCAACTGAAAAATGCTCATATTTTGCCCCCAACAGTTGAGGAAAGTCCTTTTCTTGCTAGTTGTTACAGTTTTTCCATCTAGCAATGCAAGTTCAAAATTCATTGTTTGAATATTAGCCCAGCCTTTTGTGTTGACTTTATGGCTCCTTTCGTAACATTTGGGGCTAAAATAGGATGCCAAGACCTGTTTTTTTCACCCTATCGCTTCATATTTTTTATAAAAAAATCCGAGAAACAACGAATTAAATTGGTGTGGCCTTAGTCTATGTTTTTTTTCAAAGTATTGTACAAATCGACCGTGAACTAGAAACCTGGCAAAGATTTCATTTTTGCCCCCCACTGCAAAATCAAATCTCTGTAAAAATAAATGAATTTACCGTATCCCCCTCCCACATGCATATTTGTATATGATGTCATTCTCAGTGCCTATAACTCTCATGCTCAAATAGTATATTTCATTACAAGTTGCCTGAATGCCAGAATGATTCTTGTAATCTCATTTTAATATCCCTGGTTTCCTCTGAAAACTACATAGGTAAAGAAATGAGTCACTGCAGCCAAATGTTAACGTTGACGTAACGTTCTATGAATGTCGGAGGGCACATTGTCCTGTGGTTTGTACAGGTTTATCAAGTTACATGTAGACTTCAAATATGCAAAATGTGAAAGCAAATGTTGTTTGCCTTTGCCATGGCACAGGGTAGAATTTAGGGGAAATTTTGAGCAACTGTAATAACATCGACAAATTTGTAATGAAGTCCTAATTTGTGTAATCAATGGGAAATTGCTGTAATTTCATGGTAGTAACTGCTGGGAATTTAATACTTGCTGCAGTTGGAAGTTAAACGAAGTTGAACATCAAGGAACATAATGTATTCAAATCATTGCCTCATTTGCATAATTTATGAGGAAATGCTAGAATAGCCTTTTTTGTCAAGATAATATAAGGCTGTCTTTAGGTGGAGAATATGATCAACTGATATAATCCATGCAAAGGAGGCTCTTATTTGTGAAATCAATGAGTAAAAATGTAATAATGCGCCCTTTAACATCATTTGGCGAAGGTATGAGGTCGTGGAACTCTAGTTACCTTCGCCAAGAAGGTTATATTATTTAAACTGTAGTGGTTGCCATTATAGTTCACTGCTAGCATTATGCTTGGAAGTCACCAGAATTTTCTTTTCTAGACATGACCTTGAAAATCCAGCTCAGGGCTGATCCAAAACACATGTACATGCCTGCTCCTGTCACTCTGTGTTTTTCTGTACACCTCCAGTTGGCAAAGTTCAAGTAGAAGGTTACCCTTGCTCCTGTATATTATTTGTTAGAAAGAAAAGGAGGTTAATGGCAATGTTCTCTTATTTCTAATCCAAAATTTGAACTCCTGCCAACCTTTCAACAGCTTGTCTGTTGTGTTCCTCTGCCATCGCATGATGAAGTAAAATTACTTTATTTGCAAGTTTGTTGCTTGAAGGCTTAATAATTGCAAGTGTGTATAAGGCCACAGTCACCAATTTAATTTCTTGGTTAACGGATTTTTTCTAGAAAAATAATGGAGCGGGCGGGCGAAAAATAAAAAATAAAAACAGGCCTAGACATCCTGTTATGGCCCAAAATGGTACGATAGGAGCCATTAAGTCAACACACCAGGCTGGTTCAAAATTTAAACATTGAATTTTGAACATTTAATGATACCACTGTAGTGAAAGATGGAATAACTGTAACAACTAGGATGAAAAGGGCTGTTTTAAACTGTTCAGGGCAAAATCTGAGCATTTTGCAGTTGATTCTGAATTTTTATTTTTATTTGCAAATCAGAAAAAAATGAAGCGGGCGAATCCGTTAACTAAGAAATTAAATTGGTGTGGCCTAATATACAAATGTATCTCTACCAATGGTATATTTTCCCCCCAAGTCAATATGTATATACTATTAGTGTGTTAAATTAAATACATAGGCCACACCAATTTAATTTGTTGGTTCTGAATCAACTAAAAAATGCTCATATTTTGCCCCCAACAGTTGAGGAAAGTCCTTTTCTTCCTTGTTACAGTTTCCCCATCTATCAATGCAGTGGTTTGATTAAAAGTTCAAAATTCATATCAACCCAGCCTTTTGTGTTGACTTCATGGCTCCTTTTGTAGAATTTGGGGCTATAATAGGATGCCTAGATCTGTTTTTTTTTTTTTTCGCGCTGTCACTTCATATTTTTTCTGAACCCCAAAACCTTCACATATGGAGATAATGAATGTACATAACAAGAAGTGACATTATAGTAAATTCATGTAAATTTACAAACCTGAGAAAAGTTACATGTATTATATAAAAGAATGAATTAAGTTTTGGGCTTTTCCTTGGGCCACACCAATTTAATTTCTTGGTTAACGGATTTACCCGCTTCATTTTTTTCTGATTTGCCAAAAAAAATAAGAATTCATAATCAACTGCAAAATGCTCATATTTTGCCCTGAACAGTTGACAACAGTTGTTATAGTTGTTACAGTTATTCCATATTTCATTAAAAGTTCCAAATTCATTGTTTAAATTTTGAACCAGCCTGGTGTGTTAACTTCATGGCTCCTATCGTACCATTTTGGGCCATAATAGGCTGCCTAGGCCTGTTGTTTTTTTTTCGGCCGCCCGCTCCATTATTTTTGTAGAAAAATCTGTTAACCAAGAAATTAAATTGGTGTGGCCTTGTGTTGACATGATTGAAAGATAGTTGACCTGACAGCCGTAGGGAATGGAAGTTCTCTCAATAATTGGTCCTGACGGAAATCAAAGGTTGAAAAGTTCAAGGAAGTTTACAGGGAATAAAAATGGATTTTCCTGCAGCTGTCACCTCTGACACGTGGTAGCCTTGGTGAAGATTGGGGGCACATATGTATGTTATATATCAGGTCTGGAAAACAATATACAATATATATTTGTGTACAATGCAGCGTGCAAAATACCTGCTTGCCCAGTTGTCCCGTGCAACCAAATTTTACTTGGGGCAACCTATTTTTGAACCTAGGTATAGCCCAGTGTGCTACCTGAATTTTAAGAATCCCCCCCCCCCCAACCAAAAAAAATCATGCCCACAGTATCCGGCAGATGCTTTTTAATTTTAGGTATCTAAGAAGATAGCGACTTCTCACAGACTCTGGCAGGCAAGCTGGACCCTCTATGGCTAGCCAACTCCTCTGGCCAATGATGTTCCCCTTATAGCTTAGCCGGTTTCTACTATTTATTCAGCCTGCAAAGGAGTCTGGTATTTCTGACACAGCCCCATTACAATATGTGGTTTTGCCTGAATCTGTTTGCAGCTGATTTCTCATTGGTAATGTTGTCTTAGTTGCTGAAAATGCTGTACATAGCTGATGTACTAGTATATATACTGTAACTGCCCCTATTGGCACAGCATGACTGGTATTTCATATATAGTAGGTTAGATTCATAATTGCACCTTGATAAGCTCTGAGAGATAATTTCCAGAGTGCCCGTTTTGTCCCCAATAATTCTGCATATTTCCCAGCGACCAGTATGACATATGAGGCCAGAAAAGCTGATTTATTTATGGAAGTTAATTGATTTATCCTGTTGGGAAATGGATTTAAGGGTCCCATCTCCATTGGTAATTGCCAGATCGTCCTATCGGATGGACAAATTGAAGCAATTTTAGGGAAATAGACCTGTTGATATCTTGTCTGTTCATCATGATTGGGCTTTAGGTTGGCCTAAGCCCTTGGGAACAAAACATGAGCAATTACGCCCTCTGGTGGCATTCGTTCAAATTGCAGGACAAACTTTTGCCCAATTCATCCGCTATATAGAAAGATATTTAACTCAGCATAGTCTACCAGCGAAAATTGGTACTCAAATGCAAGAAATGGCTTTTGAATTTGAGAGGGTCAAGATTTCAAAAGGATTGTTGTACCTGAGCTCAACATTGTGGTGTTAAAGTAAGTTGAACAAATTGAGAATAAGGGATGATGAAAAAATTCAGACTGGAGTATCGTTTTTCAGTATCAGTATATCCGGTATAACCGCCCTTCGGCGTAACACACCAGCTTCGCAGGCACGCGGCGCGACGGCAGCTGGCTATATCACACCGACGACTTGTTACACTCAATCTTTGCACATGTAATTGCAGGAGTTGTTTAAAGCTTTCTAGTGATGATGCCCCAACTGTGCTTGGTGGCAACGAGTTCCAGTCTACGAAATACGAGTTTTTGAATCACCTCGATTCTTGGTTGATAACCCTGATATTTGAAGGCATGACTGTTTCAGTATCAGTTTTTCATTTCTGAATTCCATTTTCTTCTCACCCACAGCCCAAGTGACGGTACAAAATGGCGACCAGGCGGGCACAGCCATCCTCAAGCTTCACCATTCCTCCTACAAGGACCGCCAGATCTCCGTCACGCTGGCGCCCAACGACTCTCTCCTCTGCATCGCCAACCTCCCCCAGCTGTACGCCCTGGAACAACTCCAGGAGCTGGCCAGACCCTTCGGCATCCTCGAACGCTGCTTCTTACTGCGCAGCGACAGAACTGGACTCAGTAAGGGCTACGGGTTCGTGGAATACACCAAGAAGGAGTCTGCGCTGCAGGCTAAGATCCAGCTGACAGGCAGGAGGATAGGGACCAGAATTCTCTGCTGTGACATCATGGACCCCGGACTCTTGACTCACGACAGTCTCCATTCCAAGTGCTTATTGGTGGAAAAACTCCCCATGGACTTCCGAGACACCAGCCAGCTCAGTAGGATATTTAGTCAACTGTACCCACCCATGTTTTGCCAGGTTAGTGGCTCTACTTGTCTTTGAGTTCACAGTTGCAAAACAATTTAAACTAGAAAGGTAACATTTGCAAAGCAAATGCATTAATGTATACCATCCATACGGTCTGCTCTGTTAATTCTTACTCAAATTCATTCATATATATATGGTCAGACAAGAGTATAAGTCCCTCCTACTGTAAAATTGCAACATTATGTAACCAACACCAGTTACCATGGTATGAGACATCAACAAATCAGGTCATTGGCCAGGTCAGAAGTCGGTGTACATGTTTGGAATGGAAGAAGAGGAAATGTAGCAAAAACAATATGTTAAATTTCCTTCAGTAAACATAAAGATAGTACCATAGCAGCTTGAAAGTACTTTCAGTGTTTGTACAAATCATTAAGAAACAAAGTTGAACTGTGATTTGCAAGTTTAACACAAAAATTGGACTGTCCAGGTCCAGTCTTTGTCAAGGAATGCGCAATCCACTATTCCTGTGACGTCACTTTTAAACTGGGTAAGTTTGAAATCTCTGATTTCTTATTTTTGCCTTGTCGTAGATTTCCGTGGGACCAAACGGCCAGTCGCGAGGGTTTGCGGTGCTTGAGTACGAGGTTCCAGAACAAGCGGAGATTGTGCAACAGGAGACCAACGGTCATCCCTTACAGGACGTCCACCTCAGGGTGTCCTTCTGTCCACCTGGACACAACGGGCCGGGCCTGATGTCCGTCATGGCCACTGCCCTCAGCTCGGTGAGGGTGTGTTGTACTGACCACATTGTAATAGTGCAAAGCACTTTTTAAGCAACTGCTCGTTTAGCTAAACAAGAGCTGATGAATCTACTGGCAGAGATTCTGTTTGGAGTTTCTGTCTATAGAAACTCTGATCAGGACTCAGTAGCAGAAGGGATGAAGTCCATTGCTATACTATAACATAAAAGCTAAATATCTTTTAATGCTAGCATGAAAGTTCATCTGAGTTTGTAAAATACATGAAGAAAATTAAACTGTTCTCCAACTCAATAAAGAAATTAACTTACCAGAAATTCCCGACTGAATCACTCAGTCTTGATAGTCACTCTGAAGCTGATAAAGACTTTCTGGTGAGTTAATTTTTTTTTTGAGTTGGAGAACAGTTAAATTTTCTTCATCTTTTAATGTTGAACAGTACGTGACTGTACTGATTTAGAACATGAATGGCAGATTGTACCAGCAAGAGACTGCGATCTGGATCTCTTAGTGACCCGCAGAGAATCCACCATATCTCTACCTTCTACCAGATCGGAGTCTCTACCCTGACATATAAATGACTTGTGTACCTGCTATAACAGTTCACACATGTTATCCTTGCCTTTTTTCCAGGTTGGTCCAGGTAAGAACGGCCTTCTCCCCGACCCCAACCCAGCGCAGCTGCTCAACACCCCTCCCACGCAGGTGCAGCTGCAGCTGTTAGCCAACCAGCTGCTGGGGCTGCAGAACCCTGCAGGCAAGGATGCAGCAACAGGTGTCAGACATGGTAAGGTTACACACCTCAGGGATCAAATTACATTATTTGGTAAAAGTGCACAGAGAAAAAAAATACTGCCAAAAATTCTTTTTTTGCTTACACAACATAAAGCTTCAGGTTTTCTCCTCTAACCATTATTTGCTTCTTATAGTCTAAGAAGCAAATAATGGTAAATGACCTGGAAAAATTGGTGTCAGATGGAGCTGTAACAGACACCCTGTGATGTTGGATAACATTATGTAGCAAGTGGCAGGACAGTTGGAAGGGCAGGTGACTGTACATATGAATGAGTAAACAGAGCAGTTACTGTAGTTTCAACATGTGGAGGTAAACATAATTTTATGCTCTGTTTTGTTACTTAAAAGCTGTTATTTATTGTAGGTTATTTGATAATGATAGTTGTTTCTATCTGCAGGACTTCTGGGGACTACTCCAGGGCTGCCCATGGGTCTGCCTGGTGTCCACCCCTCTGTCATGGCCACCCTCATCACCCTGAACCAGCAGCTCAACGCTACCAGGGGGGGACCTCAGGTACGCACCAACACAGATCCGGCCTAGTATTAGTAGTATCCAGTCAGGGCTTGTGAGTGCGACGGGTTTGGTCGCACATGTGCCCAGAATTTTGACTGGTGTGACCATATTTGAAATCATGGTAGCACGGTGCGCCAATCAAGACCAACAAGATGTTCTTCGGTTTGTAAGCACTGTGCTTCCCATTTGATTATAATCCCAGGGACCAGTAACAATTATATATACTAATCTAAAGGGTAAAAAATCAACATGATAAATCCCACTGTGCTGGTTGAAAACATTTTCTTGTTTGTTTTAGCTGTGATTTGGTTGGGAAAGTACTTTAAAAAAGTATGATTGGGTAGATACTCGTAGCTTAGAGTAGGTTGATAGCACATGGATGGGGAAAGATTGACTGGCAGAATGTCAGAAGTCAAAAGATCAGACACAGGAAATGGGGTGGATAAGCTTGAGAGTAGGTTGACAACACATGGGTGGGGAAACATTGACTGGCAGAATGTCAGGAAGTTAAAAGATCAGACACAGGAAATGGGGTGAACTTGAAGTTGAAGGTCAGGAAAACCCTTATATTATTAGTACCTCCCAGAAGTCTGGATTGCCCTATTTCTTGTTTGTCAGATTTTTAAACTGAGATTAAAGTGTCAAGACCGTCTCAAGTAAATGTAAAACACCACCACAAACTTTTCAAGATTTACAGTAAATTATTGCCTTTTTTCTGATCAAAAATCTGTCATGTTTGGACAGCCCAACTTGTTCCAGAACCTGCTGAATGCGCCGTTGCTGAATATGCTGCTGCAGTCACAGCCGGGGCTGGGCGCCCAGAACCCACCCATGAATCCACAGGTGCCAAACGGGATGCTATGTCCACAACCACCCGCTCCATCACAGGTAAGGCCGCATAACACAGTATTTACGGCCGAACCCCGTAGTCAAAAGTAGTCCGGGCACGAAGTAGTGCAACACAGTACTTGAGAAAGCTGCTGAGATTCTTTCGTGCAGGATAGCGAGGTGAAGACTATAGTATACTGAATTGTAGAGAAATGCATCGGGTTTAAGACCGTATAATTAGAATTAGGATGTTTGTTCGGCTGGAGTCAATTCGCGCCTGGATCCTGTTATGACCTAGTACTGTGGTTGGCTGCAGTTCACATGACTCCAGCAAAGCGCCAAATAATAGTTTGTTTTTTTTTAGTGGGAAAACGAGCTGGCAAAGATTTTCGCATATTTTGTAGGGTGTATCCTGAACCCAAACATATTGAATTTTTGTAACTTGCTTGTGCACCCTACTATAAATTTTAACGTACTTGATGAAATCTCTGTTTTTTTGTCCCCTTCGCAGCAGCAGATCAGACAAGGCCTGCTGGGGGACGGTCCCACCCCCCTCATGCCCGGGGGGGTGAACAAGTCCTCCGTCAACCCCGCACCCCCCAGCCTGTCCCCCCCTGGAGACAACAAGCCGCTGGACATCCAGGCCACGCTGACAGCACTACTGACAGCACTGGGACAGCAGCAACAGCACCAGGGGAACAGCAACCCCAACCTGTCAGCACTCATCAGCGTCCTGGGACAGCTTCAGAGCTCTGGACAGCTGCAGAACAGCACGCCCAGCCAGACAGCACAGAACAGCACGCAGAAGAACCTGCTGCTGTCCAACACACAGGTCAACCAAGGTCAGGGGACAGACAAACCTGCGCTGTTAGGCCAGGGACCAGGCATGGCAGTACAGGGGGTTAGTAGCTGTTTTACACTTGCCGTTAGGTCAATATTCTACCTTCAAGTAGTGCTGTGTACCTGTTCGCTGGAACTAGTTATGGACTTGTAAAGATATTTAGGACTAAAAATATTTAGAACTAGTTCCACCTTACAGAAAAAAACTCATGTCACATTCCCCTTTTTGTTCTAAACCACCTGAAATCTTCAATAGTAAAAAATTTGTGCTGCATAATGAAGAAAACATGGCCATTTGGCATGGTCAAGTGTCGACCTCCGTAAACTATGTGACCAGTTTTTGTGCTGGGTTCTTTAATGGGTGTAACTAATTAACTTGCAGATATGGTATTGTTACATGTAGGATATATTGTCATTTTATTACCTGTACAGGGACCCAATGCAATACTGAACCTTTTGGGGCAACAGAACCAGGTGCAGTCCCAGCCCTCACCAGTAGGGGTCTCTGCTGGTCTAGTCAATGGCTCTGGAGGCCAAGGTTTGAACACTGTCAACAATGTCAACAACAACAATAATCAAGGTAAGTTTTACCTGTGTCTAACTAATTATGTGACTCATAACAACTTAAAACTTTCCAGAAGTTGGGAATCTTGTTGTAAACAGTAATTTTGATGTGTATGCAATGTACATTGTACTATAATGCTTACCTTTGCATATGGTCTGCTCTCTAAATTCTTACTCAAACACATTCATGTATATGGTCAGACAGGAGTATAAATCCTTCCTACTATAAAATTGCAACATGTTGTAACCCAACACCAGTTACCATGGTGAGAGTTGTCAATAAATCTGGTCATTGGCCAGGTCAGAGGTCAGTGTTTGAAACGGAAGAAGAAGAGGAATGTAGCAAAAACAATATGTTTTCCTTCGGTAAACATAAAAGAATAAATTTTTATCAATCCTTCCCCAGCTGTTGGCCCCCAGATCCCCCCTCCAGGCCAGGCGGGGGGTAAGAAGAAAGGCTCCCTGCTGGGAGACCCCCCCTCCAACCTCAAGTTCAGCTCCAACCCTTACCTGAACCTGGCCTCTGTCCTCCCGAAGGCCTCCATGCTGCAGCCCCCTCCTGGGATGGTGGACAACGGGCCTGCACGAGGCAACCCCGCAACAGCTCCACGGATCGGCCTCCTGGGCGTGGCCCCACCGGGATTCTTACCTTCACAGAACGTAAGACATTTTAGCATGAAAGTTCATCATAGTTCATATGACAAAAAGGGCTTGAGTGGAGTAAAGGAGGCGGTGTACATTCGGGCCAACTGTTCAACACTGAACAGAGACGGGGGGCGACACAGGTTATCTGACATGTACAACCCTCTGTTGCAATCACGTGTTTCTGACGTCACGTCCCGGAAGCTACAGTAGAAGGGGTCGAACGAAAATTTGGTTAAGTCATTCCATGCTTGTGGACAAAATTCTGAACAATTCCTAGAATTCTTGCAAACTGCACACAATACTGTACCATTAGGGTCCTCCCTGAGACGTCGCCAAAAAACACTTCCTGGAGGTTGAAAATCTCCAATTTCTTGGTTCCACATGGAGTGAAAAGTTTCTTCTCCCTCTTTCTTTCTCTCAGCAGCAATCGTCCGCCGCCACATCAGAACAGCCAGCTGCCAGCGCCAGTCAGCAGCCGCCCCAGCAGGCCCCCCTCCCCACCTCCCAGCCGGAGTACAGCCAGAACAGCCACACCTTCCCACAGTACCAGCAGGGATACAGCAGCTACCAGGAGGTACAGATGACATACTGAATGATGGACAGTACAGGGTTTGAAATACTCTCCAAGCTACATATAGGTCGCCCATCAACATTTCAGATTGCTGTCAACCCTGGCTGTTTACTAGTATTTAGAAGGCAAGCTGTAAGCCAGGCCACCTGTAAAGGTATCGCTCACATCCTGTGCTCACATCCAGTGGGAAAGCACAGAGACAAAATCAGCAAGAAATTTACAGTTTGGTAACGAATGAAGCAGAAATTCACAACAACTCTACATATTTGATGGAGGTATGAGGTTGTTCACTTGTACAAATGTAGTTCTCAACTGAAATTTGTGTTTACTTGTGTGTACTACCTACAGCAGTACCAGTCCCAGATGCAGCAGTGGTATCAGTACCAACACAACGATACCTCACAGGCCTTCAACCAGCAGAGCACTGAAGTAAGTGTCCAACTCCATCTCCTCACTACTGCCTAACCCACAACCTGGACATGCAATTCTATGCTAGAAGACAGTGTACATTTGCACGGAAAATCTTAATGGATTATTGATTGATAAAATAATGTAAGAAATTTATCAGTTGCTCTAAAAGTGTCTGATTATTCACAGAAGCTTGCAATACTTGGCAACAGTTACAATGTAATATTGACAGTTGTCCGATGACAGTCTTATCTTATATAATAACAAAGAATGCTTGTCTAGCATTTTCTCATCAATTATGTAGAATTATGACCTGTTGTTTTGCTACATCTTACTGAATTTTGCTGAAATTCTGCTTTTCTACAGTCAAACGACTACTACCAGCAGGCTTACAATGCGTACGTGACCAACAACTTCCCTCAGGAACAACAACAACAACAACAACAGCCTCCCTCGGCTGTCTCCCCACCGCAGACAGGCGCTAACATGCCCAATAACCTGGTACAGGCCGCACAACAGGCATACAGCTATCTCAACAAGTTCATGAAGGTAAATATGGCAATTTTCTGTCACTTTGTTTGTTTGTTTGTTTGAGCCTTTGTTTACTCCAACAAATAAAACCCAATCTCTGCAAACTTCCATACTTCTGTACGCTTGCATGACTCACCTTAGTCAACTATCATACCATCCCTCTATCTCTGGAACCCAAACATACAAACCACCGTAAACCAGAGCCACCCAAATCAATACTTCCGTCCCGAATGTAAAATGTCACGTTTTCCCCCCTCAAAAGCAGCAGAAAGGCCACACCATCCTTATATCTCTGGAACCCAAACATACAAACACCCTAAAACCAGAGCCACCCAAAACAATACTTCCATCCTGGAAGTAAAATGTGTCACGTTTGTCTTCCCACAGAAGCAGCAGGAAGGCAGCGTGCCGACAGCTACCACACCATTCTTCTATCTCTTGAACCCAAACTAACAAACAACCAAAAACCAGAGCCACCCAAAACAATACTTCCATCCCGGAAGTAAAATCCGTCTCATTTGTCTCCCCACAGAAGCAGCAGGAAGGCAGCATGCCGACAGCTACCACATTTGTCTTCTATCTCTGGAACCCAAACATACAAACACTCTAAAACCAGCCCCACCCAAAACAATACTTCCATCCTGGAAGTAAAATGTGTCATGTTTGTCTCCCCACAGAAGCAGCAGGAAGGCAGCGTGCCGACAGCTACCACCGCTCAGCAAGCCCAGCCCCCTCCCCCCGGGACAGACGGGCTGCTGTACCAGCAGTACGCAGCAGCTGGGTTTGGACAGCAGTGGGCGGGGCAATGGACACAGCCACAGGTACAGCTGGCTGTCTAAAACACAGCAACCAGGGTTCTGGCCAGCATACGTCTTTCCAAATTTTGCCTCTCATGACGGACAAAAAAAAATTTCAGGCTGGTTTAATATTAGAGCACTGACAGCAGCATGCAAGTTAGCCCCATTTCCTGTGCCTGACCTTTTGACTTCTCATTGTGCCTGTCAATCTTCTGCCACCCACGTGCTCTCAACCTTCTCTCTCCTGACAAACATAAACATGCTCAGACAACTCACCCAATACTTGTAGCTCTGTCTACTTACTATCTAATAAGTTAATTTTATGGGAGACCCTCCCTCCAACCTCAAGTTCAGCTCCAAACCGAATTTTGCGTCTCGTGACGCACACAAAAAAAATAACTATTGATACTATTTAATAAGTTAATCTGATGGTCACTGAATGACTGAGAAATATTTGTCCTTCACAGAATCTGGACCAGGCTGCACTGCAGCAGTCTCTCCTTGGTACAACTCCCATGATGCAGCAGGGCCTGCTGGCCACGCCGAGTGCCACACAACAAGGACTGCTCGGGGCTTCCCCACCTGGACAGCAGGGGCTGTTGGGAAATCTCCCACCCACGATGGTTCAACCCGCCAAACACAACTTCCCACAGGTACTAATGTCCTGAGTATATACACCAATTCTGTCTGTCAATCACAATTAGCAGTTCAACTAATGAGAGAATGGCAATTAGCAGTTCAACCAATGAGAGAATGGCAGTTATCACTTAGTAGTTTACCCCTAGCAGTTCAACCAATGAGAGAATGGCAATTAGCAGTTCAACCAATGAGAGAATGGCGGCAGTTCAACCAATGAGAGAATGGCAGTTAGCACTTACTAGTTTTCCCAATGAGAGAATGGCAATTAGCAGTTCAACCAATGAGAGAATAGCGGCAGTTCAACCCATGAGAGAATGGCAGTTAGCACTTACTAGTTTTCCCAATGAGAGAATGGCAATTAGCAGTTCAACCAATGAGAGAATGGCGGCAGTTCAACCAATGAGAGAATGGCAGTTAGCACTTACTAGTTTTCCCAATGAGAGAATGGCAATTAGCAGTTCAACCAATGAGAGAATGGCGGCAGTTCAACCAATGAGAGAATGGCAGTTAGCACTTACTAGTTTTCCCAATGAGAGATTGGCAATTCACAGTTCAACCAATAAGAGAGTAGCTGCATGCCCATCAAATATTTGTATGTTTGTCATGCTTTATGTTTTTTATTTTATTTATCATGCATTTCTACATTTTGATGGAGGCTTTGGTCTATTATAGTGTAAGAGTTCACAAACTAACAACTGTTATGTTCTGAATAGAGAGCTACCTTTAGTCTTGTATGTTTTTCTTTGTGTCACCAACGCCATTATGACATTTTGTTTTGAGCTGCTTCTGTATTTCTACTATGTTTCATGCTTTTCACACATTTTGTGACATCTGTCCATCTGCCTGTCTGTGTCTGTTGTTTGTATTGTAATTAGAAATGTATGTCTTTTAAGCATTCTGGTACATTTAGGCAACAGCTGATTTTTTGTTTTCTTTTGTGTTCTGAACTCCAGTGCATTTCTGTTCTTTGCTGATCGTTTTACTTATTGATTGATTTTCATCTTCTATTTTTAGCCCCAACATCCTGCTATGTCCAGAAAGATGGTTAGATACTTTTTGTTCATTTTGTTTGTTTGTTTGTTTCACCACACCCTGCCATGCACTATATGTCTGTAGTTGTCATCACATGCCTGTCTGTGTGTTGTCAGATGATTCACTCCTGCCCTCTAGTGGTGTTATACCAAACTGCAGCTTTGTCATGTTTTTGTGAAATTGCACAATGTAGCCAGACCACCATAGTATACATGTATTATACATGTACATATATAAAGGAGCAGTGCTGTAACAAAAAATGACTTTCCAAGTTCATACTCTATAGCCTATATTTTAGCTACTGAGTCTCTTTCCTCCACTGCAAGCAGCTGACCAAATCTTTGGGAATCAGTTGAATTCAGACCTGTATGTGGAAGAGGAAAGAGACACGTTAACAATAGCTAAAATACTATCATGAAAGTTCATCTGTGTTGGTACATGTAGTTACATGACTTTGTTTAGAGTTAAAACTTTAGATCCAACACAAAAAGTTCTCTCACCTAGAGCTTTTGACCAGTCACTCTGGTCTTCCTCAGTAGACTGACCTAGTGAAGCTTGTCACTTGGCTTCTTTGAAGTGTGACGTCAACACTGGGTCAAAGGTGGATCAAAGAAGCCACGTGACAAGCCTCACTGGGTCAGTCTACTGACGAAGACCAGAGTGACTGGTCGAAAGCTCTCTAGGTGAGAGAACGTTTTGTGGTGGATCTAAAGTTTTATAACTCTAAACAGTAGCTAAAATAGGTTTGGTAACCAGGCTACATACTCTTACTAACTTGACAATCATGCTCAGACTTTGCAATGTTATCACGTTTGTTATAACAGACTCCGGCGCAAAAGCGAAAAGCGCCGCACCTTCTGCCGTCCCCTGAGCCCAGCCCGGAGAGCGGCTACATCGGACAGCACTCGCAGGGCCTCGGCGGGCACTACGCCGACACGTACAGCAAGAAACGACGGTCCTAGACCCGCCGTACGTTCAGCAGCGTTACGTCGAGACTTGGACGATATTCTGGCTACAGCCTGAGACCCAACAAAAGGTCTGGGAACAAAAACTACTTGTGTCTGGCTATAGGGTGGTAACAAAAGAGGAACACGTACACCCACACGTTACTAAACTACCTGGCTTTGAGAGAAAAAAGGGGTCCTGGCTCTCTAGAAAATGAAAAGTTGTGCAAATCTCTACTTCCAAAATTGTAGGTAGTCAGTTAGGAGATTAATCAAATGTGGCGGAATTAGTGCAGTATTGTTGGTTGAGTTTTTTGGCGGCACCTCAGGGGCGGAGGCGTTTTTTATGAGAGAGGTCTTCCAGGTAGATAGAGATGCAGAGCTCTGAGACGGGGGTGCCTCACTAATGCAGTTGAGGTAAAAAGGCTTCATGTTTAATGCCCCGAAGTGGAGTTTCTACAGTCTGCAAAAACGCCAGAGACATTTTGCAGTCCTCACGTGAAATTGGTGCCTGTCAAGAGAATAGAAGGGAATGGCAGAAATTTTCCGCCATTGTGTAGTGTTTTAGCGAAAGGTTTCACAGAAAAATTTGCAACGTTTTTAGGACTTGAGGCTTTTTATACCATTTGTGATGACAAAGTCCTCTTTTCAAACCATGACACCAACTGGAAAAATTTTTAAGATCAAAAAGTTTTACTTGTCGAAGGAAAATTCTGCCATGAAAGATTTTCTGGCTCAAACCCACCTTTTGAAATGATGAGCATTCCTGAAGTCTAAGATTTGAAGTTGTTTTTCTTCTAATTGTTAGTATTAAGATTAGTTATTGCAGATTTTTAGAGATCTAAAGTTCAAAACGTCCTGTCTTCCTGTGTAAAGTTTGCTTGTCAGTAAAGCTATTTTGTTATAACTCGATTTTGGAGCTTTTGTGAAACTGCGCCACCTATCAACCCATAACTGAAGTGCAATGCCTTTGTTTTATTAGCAACTCCACAAGTCTTGCAATCATGTTAGATGTTTGGACAAGTTTTTAAACAGCAATAGAACAATTTTGGCCTCCAGGTTAGTTAATTTTTAGCATAAACGAGCCTAGGTTAAGAAACAACTATTATTACCTTCGCCAAGAAGGTTATGTTTTCAGGGGCGTTCGTGTATGTGTGTGTGTGTGTGTGTGTCTGTCTGTCTGTCTGTCTGTAAACACGATAACTTGAGAAGGCCTGGATGGATTGTCTTGATACTTGGTAGGTGGGTAGGTCTTGATGAGACCTCAAAATGATTAGATTTTGGACCCCCTAGCGGCTTGTTATGGTACTGCAGCTGAACTTCCGGTTTTGATATCTCATGATCTAGACATGCTATGGTAATGAAATTTAGATGGTAGGTAGCTCTTGTGCTAGGGAAAAAAGTGACGTGAGTTTAGGCCCCCTAGCGGCTTGCTCTGGAACTGCAGGGATAAATTCTTGAAAATATTCAAAAGGGGATAACTCAAGAACCGGTTGACGGATCGTCGTGATTTTTGGTATGTAGGTAGCTTACGTGATGCTTAAATATAATTATGTGACAATTATGCAAATATGGATGTAATTTGCATAATTTATGGGGAAATTCTATAAATCAGCTGCATTCCATAATAGGACAATTGAAGCTTGTGACATTGGTAATTGACAACGAGAGAAACACAGGAAGATGTTGATTATGTTAATAATGACTTAATTTGCATAATTAATGAGAAAAATTTTATAATTATGTAATGATAACTGCCTGGAATTTCATACTTGTGGTATTTGAAAGTTAAATTGAGGTGAACATCATTAAACATAATTTATTCAAATCAGGACCTCATTTGCATAATTTATTAGGAAATGCTAGAATGCATTGTTTGTTAATATAAGACTGTCTTTTTGTTGAGATTATGATAAAATGATATAATTCATAAAAATTAGGTTCCTATTTCTTAAATCAGGGGGGAATAATCTAATCTAAACTTTGTCAGTCATAAAGATTAACATCATTTGGCGAAGGTATGAGATCGGGGAACTCTAGTTCAAAATGTGGCAATTTATACAATGATTTTATAACAACTCTGAAACTTTTCAGTACCTTCTATGCTATCATAGTCTCTATATCTTTTACGAAAGACACCGTTCAACATTGAAAATGCAGTAATGAAAAAAATGAACAGCCATAACTATTTGTGATTTTAGAATTGATTGAAGTCAAGCCATCTTTTCTCTGCCAAATGCAGTTATTTAGTCAATAGTCATAGTTTATATAGATGCCAAAATAGGAGAAAGAAAGGCCTATGGGGAAAGTAACAGGACCTAACTTTGTATATATTTATATGAAAGACAATAGATGCAATAGAGGGTTTGTACCCAAAAGTTAAAACAAGTAACAGACATTTAAAGACATGAAGCCAGTTTGAGATTGGTTAAAACACTTTCTTTCAACTCACTGAAATACAAAATCTCTTTGTTTGAAAGTTTGTTTTTTTCAACAAGACATTCTTGATGGTCAGATTTTTACATCTAGGAAGAGCAGTCTTGCAATGTATGTTAACACATGGAGTAGCAGTGCCACCTATCATACTGTTTCTGAAGTGCAACTTGTGAAGACCATTAGAGAATTTTGTGTGGCAATGGAAAACAAAGTCGTCCCCATTGCAATGGTTAGTGCTCCTGGTGTTTTTAGCCATCTTGACTACTGCAAGCGTCTTTCCTCACAAGAAGCATGAAGTGCACTTCCATCAGAAGTAGCTAGGGGGCACTTTCAAAGCATGATGTTTGCAGTTGTCTGACAACTTTTGTATGAACCGTATGTGCATTAATCCGTGTGTGATGAGATTTAACTGCGCCCAACTGTACAACTGTACGTGTCAAGATCGAAATGCAGTATATGTATATTTTGTAACCTTACGCCAGTCTGATATTATTCACAAAACTATGCTATATCCTTATATTCTGCATGTTAGCTAGACACTAGTGTAGATAGTAGAGTACATGTATGAAAGATAGGCCAGTGCCATCAAGATATGGCTATTCTGTTCATCTTTGCTATAAAGTGCTATACAGCCATTTAGAAGACCTTACCTTATACCCTTCTTTTCCTCTTACTGTAGCCCCGTAAAGTTTAGCACAGTAACCTGATATTTCTATGTACTAAAACTATACTGCTACACCTAATGTTGGTGATTTGAAAACTGTACCTGACAGTGCCTCACTGAACAGTTTTGGATGCCTTATATCTCCAGACATTTTTTTGTTGTACAATAAGGTGTGCTACACACTATTGTCATATCAGCATTACACTGTGCAAGGTCATCCTGACCACCCCTGTGTTAGAGTGGTCCTGGCCATGTTACTGTCATTTTTTGGCTACACCTCAGGGGCGGAGCTTTATAGTTCTTCCACTGACATAAGTGTAACCTCATATTCAAGAGACTTTACAGCATCTACTGTTCTTCTTTATGGAAATTACAATGAAACCTGCATTCTATTTTGCAACCAAGAAGAAACTATTTGTTCTTAACTCACCAAATCTCAGCTTGAAACTCTTTCAATTTTCTGGAAGCAACTACAAGCAACCATCCCATGCAGTATCTGAAATGTACTGTTTTGTATTGCAAGTTTCTTTTTTTTTGTCTGCTGCCTTGTATGCTATTTAACAGTCTCTCTTCTTGTGTACGTAAGATCACATGACATACACAGAGATGTTATCAATGTGTAGGTGATATATATAGAATACAACACGGGGTATTCCGTATCGCCCGAGGTATCGGCCCGACCGCGGGTCGGATCGCCCGACGGCCGCAGGCCGGAGGGCGATCCGACTCGCGGGAGGGCCGGGACCGAGGGCGATGCGGAATACCCCGTGTTGTATTTTATTTATGTCATACCCACCCAAGAAAACACGGCTTTCGATGCAAGATGAGCCAAAAGGTGGTGCCACTAGACCCTAAAATGCAACAACATCAATTCCAACGTCCGGATTTTGCATTCGAATTTTCGAAAGCGTTGCACGCGGTTAGGGCGAAACGCGTTCGAATCGTTCTATGGAACATTTGGAAGCCCCAGGCCGTACGCGTTTAGAACCCCCGGGCTGTACCGCTAGTTATCACACGGGCCGGAACACCCGTATCGAACGTAATCGCGGCCCAGGTAGGACATAACAATATATATCCAACTTGCCTTCTAACTTTACCATATTTAGACATGTTGTCATGCCATATCACACAGTTCCCAGGTAAGATAGGAGTGTATAAATCATTATCAACCTGCATGGAATTCTACTGGTTTTGGTGATGAAGGCAAAAATTGAATGCAGTGAAGCATGATGGGAAAGGTATAGTCACTGCCTTGCAGTCTCCCTACATGTAGCAGTGTTTGTGAGTGTGCAACTTACTAGATATGTTGTATTCTACATGATGATATATTCTACAAAATGTATGATATCCCATGATTATAACCAACCCACATTGCACCATGTATTCCTACATTTAACACAAATCATATAGAATGGTATATAATTATATATATATATACACACATGTTCAATAACCTAAAGATATTTCTGATGCAAATTTTCACTTGCACTTTTGCCGCAGGCTGTCTTTTCTATATTCCACTCCCATGGATCCTGTATCGTTGTTTTCATATTCTGACTGTCCTGTTTTAGTTCTAGGCTGGTTTGAGACCAGACATTTTATGTTTGACACTTGGCATGTTTAATGCAATATCACTGTCGTAACTTTTGAACTGCCAACTGCACTTCCCTTTTTCCCTGTCTATATATTTACCTTTTTAAAGTTGTTGAATGAGTTCTGTAGATTGAAATACTGTTATGTGTCTGCTCCGATGATACTGTTTTGTTTCATTCTCTACAAGAGTTTTCCGTGCAGTTAAAAGTTATAAGCTGGTTCATTGTTCAAACTGCGCATGCACAGGTTGATGCATTGTGGGTAAAAGTGTATAAGTTGAAGGGCCTTGAGACACATTTGGACATGTTTTGTAGATGTCTCGATGGCCTTTGACTTATTACCCACAATGCACCATACCACACATGTGCAGTTGGAACCATGAATCGTCTTATTTTCTGTTCTTGTCTGTGGTGCCACAAGTGTAACGGTTATGGTTGTAGATAGATAACTGGGCAATTGGATAAAACTAGATGAAATTTTGCAGTGGTTTCGCACATACGTTTTTACACATTGACAAATAATAAAAATGACGTAATACTAGAATGTTTTTAGCGGCTCTGATTCACTAACAATGATTGTTTTCAAAAGTCTGTTTTATCTGCATTAGATTATGATGAAATCTTCATTTTAACCTATTGCCCAATGTAGTACCATGTAAACGAAGGTGGTTATTCAATCTCTTTGCTGTCATTTTATTCATTTGTACGTCTTTTGGTTTCCAGTTAGTGTATAATTGTGGCATGTGTGGAGGAGGTGCCAGGCATTGCTGTTTATACATATACTCAGGAAAATTTAACCGCACAGCTTCTAACACTTGTTTTTACTTCTATTATTAATCACTGTAGTTTGTTGGATATTAATTAAAACATTTTTCTGCACTATAAAAGTGGTGTCCCTTTTTGTTTTTTCTTCTTCTTACAAAATGTGACTCCTGGGCTGTCTCCGAGGTGCTCTTGGATCATTCCATCTGACATTACAAAGGGGGGGTTGTGGACACACTGTGCCCAGCTGTACCTACATGTCCCATACTGTTGTTCAATGTCATTATCCTTCCATCCTCTGCAACGAAAACTGTCGCTGCTTCAACACTCCTTTTCCACTAGAGCCGAAGGTTTGACCGATTTTCTCAACAAATTTCATAGATAGTTTTGGTAAACATTTTGTGTGTTGTCTTTTGAATCAGGTTTTTGCATCATGCATCAAATTTAAAAATTAAGGGTGGTACCTTTATCCAGTTTTGATCATTCAGCAACCGTTGTCTAGTGGAGAAGGGGCCTAAGACATATGTCTGTACCTTTGATTTACAGTCCTGCAACTTGGGCCAAATAATTGTACATTACAAGACAACTGCCTTCTTCAGTTAATTCCTGAGCTAGTTTCGTTGTAAACATGGCTAATTTTTTGTCACTCTCAACAACCCAAATCATAAACTAAATGCAGACCTCTTTTGTGAACTGTGGAATGCTGCACTGGAGATCTTTTCTATACAAAAGAAAGATATTTAAAACTAAAAAGGCCAACATTTGCTTGGGAGCAAATACAGCATATTTCAGTCCATTTCCCTCCCACACAAAAATATAAAAATCTGTTTTGAAGCAGTAATTGAGATATTGTACATGAATATCTGGCCACTGAAAGCGCACTGCTATGTTGTGTCTTTTTCTCACATAATTTTGTCACAATACCTTTTAACTCTTTAAGTGCATTTAATTTATAATAAAATTCTCTCAACACTCTCAGATTGGAAGCATTGCAGGCTTGAGACAAGAAAAAACAAATGATACGTGGGAAATCCAAAGGAAACTAGAAAGGCCGACATTTGCTTGAGAGCAAATACAGCATATTTCAGTCCATCTCCCTCCCACGCAAAAGTGGACTATTCCAATATCACCGAATGGCAGGGGGAGAAGAAACATGAGAGAACACAATATATTCCATCCATACCATTGGTATGGAGTGAAATAAAATGAGTGACATCATTTTATCTATCTGTGTTGCACCAGACACATCTTACTTCTCATTTGCTCAATTCTATGCCTATCTTTTCTTCGAAGGTCAAAACATTATAATCTTCCATCGTACAATACCCTCACAAAAGCCTGTTGTTTTTTTCTACACATACAAATTTGTTTCTAGCATTCTTACACTCCCTGTCCTTTTTTTTTTCAAGAAACGGTTTTCGTTCTTTCTGTCCTGTTGTGAAATGCATGCCGGCATGCATCGTTTACCCAAACATGTAACAACAGTTTGACAAAACTGCCAGTCTGTATATTGTGAAAAAGAAGTTAGTTTTGTACGTAAATAAAAAAAAAACTGTAGATATTTTGTACAAGAAGACGAATTGAAAATAAAGTGTGTGTAGCGTATTATTTGTACTGATCACGTGGTGACAAATTGCAAAGCATCTTGATCTGTGATGTTCAGATTAATCTGAATAGCTAAGTTTGTCTGGATCAAGTGACCAAAACAAGTGCTCTGGTTTGTACTACCAGAACAGTAGTACAATCAAGACTACTGAAACCCTGAAAGGGGTGCAGCCTACAAGTATACTGTAAATGTGTCATCACAGGTACTCAAGAGATGGCAAGGGGAATCTACAGGTTCTAGTAAGGAGCTTTGATGGAAGCTCCTTGCATTTATCAATGCAGTGGTTTGATTAAAAGTTCAAAATTCATTGTTCAAATATTAACCCAGCCTTTTGTGTTGACTTCATGGCTCCTACCATACCATTTGGGGCTATAATTAGATGCCTAGACCTGTTTTTATTTTTTTTTTGCCCTGTCGCTTCATATTTTTTCTGAAAAAATCCAAGAACCAACAAATTGGTGTGGCCTTATTTGATCATTGTTCTCTCATGCAAACTACATCATACATGAGTGTTCAAATTTTCCCAGTGATAGCTTTTATTAATGGCTGTCACACAATATTTGTCAGGAGAGGCAAAGATCTAGACATCAACACCTTGTTTGGGACATTTATTGAAAACACTTCAAATACTGCACAAGACATGTTCAAGTAAAAGTAAAATTAACAGATCACAAAATTTCATATCTTTCATCTGTTTTTTTTTTCTGTTTTTTTTTTTTATTTTAGAATGATGACAGACTTTAGGAACATGGTGCTACGTGTACATCTCTGTTGTGTAACCAGTTTCAGTCTCTGAGCTGACATTGAGATGGAAAATAACAAAGGATGACCAAGGTGAGGTGCACTACCCCTGCCTGCCGCATGGGGGCGCCGTCTACACAGTGACTGTGTTCTGATCCTTACCTGTACATACATTACACGTTATAAATAGTGTTCAGATCATCGAGCCCAAACAATGTAACAAATCGATAACCACAATATGGTTATAAAAACTCGATATAAATGTGCAAACATTGAACAAAACCGTGCAAAAATGGTACATGAAAAACACATGTACATCATCATAACAAAAAGACATCAAACCATAAATATAGAGCTCAACTCATTAAAACTCTAACAGCAGAAGAATTGGGAAACCCCAATATAATATAAGTAGAAAATACGAATGAACGCCAAGAGAGTCGCCTCCTATAGTCTCCACCAGACTCCTTTTTGCAGGCTGAATAAATCATAGAAATTTGCATTAAAGGGGCATTTAATTGGCCAGATAAGGTAGCAGCTGGACCCTCATATTGGCCAATTGAATACCCTTTTTATGACGAATTCTACGATTTATTCAGCCTGCAAAAGGAGTCTGGTAGAGACTAGCCTCCTACGCGTAGCCTCCTGAACTGAAGTGTCTACCGTTCCACGGCACGGTAAGAGTGTAGGAAGCTGGTATGTACCAGGTTTCGAGAAGCGACTGGAAAAGAGTAGAAATTGGCCAAATAGACAGATAACATGTCCGCCAGACAGTACAGTTGGCCTCGGGAGCGCCAAATATTTGGACCAACTCCTCTGACATGTAATATTTGGCCAATTTCTACTCTTTCCAGCCGCTTCCCCAAGCCTGGTTGAGGCTATAACGTATAAGAGGAAGCCTATAAAACAGAGGCGTCGGTTTAAATGCTGTATCGGCGGAAGATGGAGACTCGCAACAGGTCTCCACAGCGGCCACAGTTCGGGTAAGACTTGCCGTCCTTCTTGGGGACGTGCCAGCACCGGGTACAGCGCACACGGTACTTCTTGTACCTACAGGGGTGAGGACAGAAAGAGTGACAGTTACATGACTATGAAACCTAAGAAAAGTAACCTACATATGCAGTGGGTCTCACTTGAAGACAGAAGAAAAATGTCCAGACATGGCATGATGTAAAAAATGACTAACAAACTGATGGATGTCCCAACTACTAAGTACCTAATACCAGCCCAGAAGAGAACAAGAAATACAGCCTTCAACTACCAAAGTTATCAACCAAGGATTGAGGTGATCAAGAATTCATTCTTTCCTAGAACTATCGCAGAGTGGAACCCACTGTCACCAAGTACAGTAGGGACATTGTCCTTGATAGCTAGTTAAGGGGTCCAAACCTATGCCACCTCTTCACAAGCCTAAGAGCTACATGTATAAAAATGTACTTTCCATCGAATAAAATCATGACCACATCATGTTCAGCCACGCGATATATCAACCGTTCTGTTAATTTAGTAATATATCATAAGTTTACATACGGGCAAATATACCCAATCATACAATTGAATAGAAGCTCCTTGATCATACAGACCCATCCACGTCTCGACTAAGTATGCGCTGTTCACAAACACATGTACAGTGCAAGTAACAATTGCTAGAAGTAAGACTTGGGTCCGTTACGTGGCTTTTCATCATAGTCTTCATTGGCCGCTTTGTGCAAAAGAACAGAATGTCAGTGACAGACGAACCCACCTGATCCCGCACGCGTTACAGAGCGGAGTCCCGTCTTCCGCGTCCCGCCACAGCGGGGTCTTCTTAGTGTCACAGGAGGCGCACTGCTTAGCACCTGCTGGGCAACACACGGACACATGTACAAGTAAACAAGATGGTTTCAAGTAAGTCCACAGCAAGTTAATTTTATGGATGACATCCTCCACAGACTCCAAATCTAATGTGAGCGGGCGAAAAAAACAAGGCGGGCCGAAAAAAACAAGGTTCCTACATTTTCAAATTTTGACTCAATCATTGTACAAATGGTTTTGATTCAGTGGGAACATCACATATACACAGGCAGTATCACATATCACTGCATCAAAGTAAGAAACAAAACATTAAATCAGAGCCTTTTCTTGTCTCGAGGTTTCGATAACCGTCTTCATTAGGGCAACTCTGACTGGTTTATTGTGCACTGACGCTAGACTCTTACTTGGTGTATAGTACACTAAGTGAACCAAGTAACAGTGCACTGTGAACCATGTAACACCTTTAGTGCACTATACACCAAGTAACATCTAGCGTCAGTGCAAAGCAAACCAGTCAGAGTTGCCCTAATGAAGATGACAGAAGGTCATCGAAACGTCGGCTCGTAAAAATAAATGGTTGTGATCGAAGAACTTTGATAATTTATTTGAAACTGAGTTGTTACCGTGAGCATGTTGCGGTACGGGGTGCGGCTCCTCGTGCTCAGACCCGCTGGTGGTCTCGGTGAGGCTGCCGCTGCGCCGCCGGTAGGACGCCGCGTCAGACTCCGAGAAGCGGCGCGGGCGGGCCGCCTGGGAACGCCGCCGGATGCTGCAAGTGTAACAGTGGGGGTTTATATAGGTGCTAGCAACTGACCTGGCCGATGGGTCTAGACATTTTAGCTAATTCGGTAGGAGCGTCGGGTTATGAGCTGGCACCCGGTTTGGCGTGAGTTCGATCCCCAACCCTCCGGGCCAGTAGTGTCTTTCTGTTTCTACTCTCCCAATTCTTACAGTGGTTCCTATCGAACCCGAGCCTTGGGGGTGAGAGCGCCAAATAACCACTAGACCATTACAATACTCCATTTAAACATTACTTCTGTTACTTCAACATAGGTATAATTTCTTGTTCAACAATGCTTATGATGTCAAAATTTGAAAATGTAAGAATCTTGTTTTCTTTTGGCCCACCTTGTTCTTCTCCAAGCCTTAGATTTGGAGTCTGCGGAGGATGTCGACATGTCATCCAAAAAAAACTTTACTTGCTGTGGCCTTAGTGCCGCATAAGAACTCTGTTGACGACTATAATGCATGTCCACATAATGTATTTGCTAAGCTCTGTGCTCACCTGAAATAGGAGCGAATCCGTAGAGAAGGTTTCGGGTGCGGAAGCGTCTCTATCTGGAAAGTCACGCCTTTGAAGGCGGGGTCGAACCGGGCGGGACTCTTGGTGGGTTTGGCGGGCTTACGGCGGCGCTGGCTGCTGATCTGTGATGGGATAGTACCGTGGCCGACACGGACAAATGTTATCACCGCAACTTTTGGTGTTTCAACACCGTAACTTTGTCCGTCAACAGAAAAAATACCGTGGCCGACAGGGACAAATGTTGACACCGCAACTTTTGGTGTCCCAACACCACAACTTTTGGTGTCCCAACACCGCATCTTTTGGTGTTGATGACACAAACAGTTGCAGTGTTGACGGCTGTCCGTGTCGTCCACAGTAGGAGTTATAAAAGTTTGTCGCGTCAGTATTGTAAGTACGAAGACCCAATACTACATTATGTATGGGCAATTGGGTAACACATGACAAGACCAAGGCTTGACAAGACTAAGCATTTTACATCTAAGAAAACAATGTTCTGATGAAAAGAAGAAACGATTCCTTCAATTTTGCAAACAGGATTGGATTTGTATCAACAAGGACGTCCTTGGTATCAAGTACACAGACAGGGTAGAAGTGAATATCAAAAAGCGACATCTGGCGACTGTCTGGTACATGAGCAACATCTAATGTCTCACCGCCTGTGTTGATGTTCCGTTGTTACCCATTGCTGCGGTGTGCAGGCAGCTGAGAGTGACGTCTGCGGGCCGGTAGTACTCCGTCACCCGGGACAGGCCGTCCCCTGGTCCGCTTCCTTCCTCCGGCTCGCTGACGTCCGTCACGGCCATGCTGTTCCAGTAATCCTCTCTAGGTGGCGCTGCTGCTGTCTCCGCGGTTGGCACATCGGGGAGTTCGTCGGTGTCGTCGGGAGAGCAGCCGACTGGTTTGTCGATGGACAAGGAGGCCAACTTGCGGGACACCGCCCCGGTGCTACCCGCGCTGTCCGCCCGAGGACGGAAGAAGGCGCTCCCGCTCTGGTCGTAAAAGTTTTGATTGCCTCCCGAGGCAGTAGGAAAGACACTGTCATGGGTAAATAGTTTAAGATTAAATGTGAGAAACATTTCAACTTACATTGTATAACTGGTGTGATATGTATCACTTTAGAGACTTGGTTTGTTTTTTCTGCAATGCCCACGATCATAATATTGATCATTCTGGCATACTCATTTTCACTTGAGCGAATTCGAATTCGAAGTGAGGAAACTCGTATGAAGTGCCTTTCCCAAGGGCACAAGGTCGGTGACTACTTGACTCGAACCCGGGCAGAATGCTCGACGGTGTATATGTAACGCCTTCAGAACAAGGAATAGGAGATGTTTCCGAAGTGTTTGGGGTTTTTATTTACGTATATCGAACTCTATTACACCAGAGAATTGTTTCATTCAATGATTACTCATCGAGTCATTGCACATCCCTGGCGACCCCACAAAAATCACAGCTTATAGCCCAAAGCAATACTTCCGTCCCGAAAGTAACAGCAACGAACCCCGTTTGCTTTTCTTTTGCTTCACCCTTTTGCTAAACTCTGACCTTGAGTAATTGTGGTCCAGGACAGAGTGCCCGCCTGTCAGCGGCTGTAGGAGAACGGTGTCTCCTCCATGCAGACGGACGCCCCCTGGTGGCAGGCAGGGTGCAGTGTACCTCACCTCGTCCAACCCCGGGAAGAAGCCCTGGTACCGTCCCCAGTCCAGAACACTTTGCCATCTGGGATGCAACAGGGCATACTTATAGATGTAAGGAAAGGAACGTGATCTTGGTCCAGTTTTAGCTCACTGAAGAGCTAATCTCCCAATAAAGAAGACAGACGTTATGTATGTACAGTATTTCCAGGTTCATTGTACCGAGGAAATTCCCGCTCTTTTCGACAAGCACAATGAACAGTGGACCACGGCTTAACGTCCCGTCCTATTTACAGGCATGGGAGAAACAAGCATAGAAAGCTTGTGTATTTCTATCCTCGCAAATCGAGTTTAATTTCGTCGATTGACAAACGCACAAGTGATGTTATGAATGTCATCCTATCAACAGCATGCAAATTCAAGGCAGATAAATATTTCAGTTGCCTTATTTTGCATCATTCTAACGTTCCATCGAGGATTTCGCGGGTAAATTTTTTACCAGATGCTGTGTGATCTGCACCTGGAACACCTGTGGACGTGAATATATGGACGCCGTGCCACCGGTATAAAGGCATTATAATCGGGGACTCTACGCACAAGCATAGAACATTAAAGAAGCCATGAAAATGAATTATAACACCATCCCCCTATTTGTGTAACTTGATGAAAATATTGACATTTTAAAAGTGATTTTAGTTCTTACGTACATATAGATGTTTAGATGTATAGATGTTTAGATGTTCCCTCAAGTTGTGCGGAAAACTCACCTCTAGTTATAAAAAAAGCAGGGCTTTAGGGCTGATTTTTAAGAAACTGATCTTTAGATTTGAAATGTGTTTAGATGTTCCCTCAAGTTTGAATTGTGTATCAGCAGTCAGTAATGTATGAGTAACGCTACAAATGTGCCCACACATGATCCCGAGCCAGTGTTCCAAGGACCTCGAAGTTTGAGGAATACACGAACGTAGCTTCAAAAAGTCGATAGCATTTTGTTTATTTTGGTTGATCAACCACATGCACTGGTTTAAAACCAAGTTTAAGTCTTTGTAGACGAATCCGAAGAGTCGGAAGACAGCTTAACTTAAGATCCCGAGATTTCTAAGATGATGTTGGTACTTTCTCCACTCAATTTTCCCGATCGTGGCATTTCGAACGACGGAGGCAAACGAAAACATGTATTTGCTTGGATCTGAACTAAAATTACACATATCAGTGCTTACCTTTGGTGCTGGTTAAAACTGGTTGAATGTTCCATGATAAAAAAGGGCAAAACTTTGCCAATCAAATCCCGTAAGAAAGGAGAAACAGGCTGCAAGCAGACAAGCAGCTCCGATCGCGACTGGCGGTTATTATTTATGATGTTTTTCTCCTTTTTCTCTCTCCAGACGTCTGAATTTTATGCACACAGGTGGGCAGCCAATCAAGTCTGTTTCGAATCGACCAATCAGATCCACGCGTTCTCACCTGAGTATACATCGCAGGTGCAGTGAAATGACGTCATTACATGTGCATTTAGGCGTGTTTCCATAATTTATGTTTCTTAATTTTTCACAGAAAATTAGTAGAGCGGAGTTATGAATTGATATAACTTAAAAAACATACCCACAAAGTCACAATGGCAATAAAGTCTAAACAGAAAATGAACATGAAACTGCTAAGGCAACAAAGAAGTAGATATGAATTTTTAAGCTGGAATATTTACCTGTTAGCGCCAGCGAAACGGAATGGAATATTTTCTCTCGTCAGAAGTTTCCATATCCCTCCATAACGGGACGTTTTGCCCATCGGTCAAGTGCACGTCGGTGGCCCTTCCAAACGGAAACCGTAGATTCATGGATGGTATTATCCGCTCAGACTTCTTTCCAGTACTATAACACTACAGTTGCTGCAGTTTTCGCTGTTATTTTCGAGGCTAAGTGACGTTTTAAAACTGCTGCGTCACCAGTTCTTCATTTGCAGACGACAATGAGAATCAAAGATGGCGCCGTTATATTCAGCCAATCAAATCATCCGTTGTAGATGGAGAACGGCTAGTCGGCAAAACATGTGGCTCGACATACATCTTATAAAACAAGTAAAAACTTGTCAACAAAAAGTTTTCAGATGTATATTATCGTTTGGTCTCTTCCCAAAGAAACTTAGAAAAAATACAACATAATATTGTGTGGTGCGCATCAAACCAAAATAAAAACACCGTCAAATGAGATTTATTAAAATATATCAAAAGAAATTCTATTGACTACAACAACAAGAAGAAATATTGCCCTTGACTTTTGACTGCAACGTTAATTATTTAGCTAAATTCAAAATGAAAAACAAAATAGAGTTAATAAGTTTTGCATCACAGATATTTTTCCTGACTAATGCCATTTTATTTTGTCTCTTTCTATCATTGATGAATTCCTTTCTATATCTTTGTCACTTTCACGCAATCGCAGGTTGTTTTTAAGGTAAAATAGTTTGACAATCGTTCTATCTTTGAGCATTTGTTTGTTTTCTTTTTACTCCAAGAAAAATACTACCACGAAACAAACAAACAAACGAACTTTTCGCTTTTTGTCGTCTGCTAAAACATATCTCCCACAATGCATCGCTCGCGCATGCTCAGATGTGGTAAGAAGTATGGCGTCGCTGTCATGACAGCGGCAAACTTTTAGTCAAACTTTTGGTAGTTTTGGGCAAATTTGAGCGGTTTGGGGGACTTGGAACCGAGATTTCGAAAGCTCGTTGCACAGTACAAGGTAAGGGATACGTGGAGGTAATCTGGAGTTTAAAAATAGTTGCGATCATGCTGAATTTCGTCCACATAAATTTACTGGTGTGCATCTCCAAGCAGATGCAGCACACGTTATAATTGTGCACATTTTTTTTTCGGAATTTTGTACGTCTTTCTAGTGGAGAAAGACAAACGTTTGGACCATAAGAAAGAGTCCTTAAAATACATGTAAAACCAGTCGGACCTTACAGCAATCCTAGCCCTGACAATTGTTTAATAATGCTTAGTTTTTGCTGGTTCCTCAGTCTATATTGACCACCTGTTAAGGCCACACCGATTTAATTTTATGGATGACATCCTCTGAAGACCCCCAACTAGTGCGCGCAGGTGAATAAAAAAAATTCCGGTGAAAAATAAAAATGCTACTAAACCACAGGAATACAAAGCTGGTATTGTGAATTTGCGGCACTACATAGCGATGTATACGACAAGCCGGCACATGCTGGCTTTGTGTGGAATTTATGAATCGGCACTGTTTGTATATACTGAGTTTTTGAGTCGTGGAGCTTCAGTAGCCTGGGTGCCCGCTCTGTATTGTCGCTAACTACCATGGCTACCCAGGCCTAGAGCCAGGCCAGAGCCTTGGTGGATGTGATTTTTTAATTTTTTTTGAGGACAGGCAAAAATCAATGCACGTGCAGATGTCATCCATAAAATTAAGTCAGTGTGGCCTAACATACACCATATTTTATTGGTCCCTTGTGTGGCCTTCTTGGGCACTTTATACTGTAGATTAAAAACTTGACTCTAATAAATGAATGTGTTTTTTGTCACCAGGGTGGAAGGTTGCAGAAACACCAACATGCATTCCAGATCCTATCTACTGTTGGAGAGAGAGTTCTACAGACTACATGACGACCCTCCATGGGTAAGTCTGGTGGCCATGATCAGTTGGATCTATAAACGAACAATAAAACACAGTTTAGAAAGAAATCATTCTGTATTCTGTATAGCTGGTATAACCGCCTTTTGGCGTAACACACCAGCTTCGCAGGCACGCGGCACGGCGGCAGCTGGCTACATTACACCGATCGACTTGTTACAGTGTCCTAGCCCTTGAACTTCTAACTCTAGACATTGTTTAAAGCTATCTAATGATGATGCCCTACTGTATTTGGTGACAGTGAGTTCCACTCTGCGATAGTTGTAGGAAAGAATGAATTCTTGAACACCTCAATCCTTGGTTGATGACTCTGGTACTTGAAGGATGGCTATTTATTGCTCTCTTCTGGGCAGGTATTAGGTACTTAGTACATGTAGTTGGGACGCACACCAGTTTATTAGTCATTTTGTACATCATGCATATGGCCAAATCTCGTAAGAATCGGTAAGATAGTTTTTGATTGAGCTGATTTCTTGTTCTAGGGAATCGATGCAGGTCCAGTTGGAGATGAGAACATTTTTGAGTGGTCAGCAACAATTATGGGTCTCAAGGATACAATATGGGAAGGTAAGTGTAAATCTGCTTAAGTTCTGCAATATTATGATCCTTATATTTCCAGCAATAGTGATAATAAGATTGACAACAGTCTTTGTTTTGTATTGTTGAGTTTTCTTCTCATTTTTTTTTCTCAGGTGGAATATTTCAGGTTCAGCTGAAGTTTAATGAGTTTTATAACGAGGAACCTCCAGAAGTGGCCTTCCACACCATTCCATTCCATCCTAATGGTGAGTTCTGCAGTTATTATTTCTGCAATTTTAAATATAACAAAATAATTATACATTATAGAGGGTCTGCATGGGGGGTAGTTAATAAGAATTACGAAAAATTGTTGCTGCTGATTACAAAATACGTTAAATTCTCCGAGCTGATTATGACTTTACGCTTTGTGGCTAATGTACGATTACGAACTACGCTGATTTTTTGGGAGGCTGCCTACGGATTGCGAAAACTAAAAAGGCCTGATTACGCCTTACGAAAAAAGGCATGCGGGCCCCCATTGAACTAGGAAAGCTTTTTAATTTGTTGAGTTAGATTTAAAAGACATGAGAGATTAGAAGGATTAATGTATTAATATGTTTTTTTGATATAAAGAGAGAGATCCTTAGTGGGTACTGATTCTGTATTGCTATGATATTATTATGTAACAATGGTTGTTTTTGTGTTTTCCTAGTACATTCTATCTCAGGCAGACCATGTATAGACTACCTGGACAACATGCAGGAATGGAAGGAATCCTACAGTTTGGTGCACATACTGTTGTCTATACAGGTGAAGACAGCTAGCTTTATGTGGATTCAAGTACTACTGTGTGTGGTAGCCTTGCCTTGAGTGTAGGTGGAAGGGATATTTAAAGGGACACAAAAGGTTTGATAAAATCCTTCAATTTGTCATGCATGGTATGTCTGAAAAGGGATTTCTACACTTAGTTCGTTAGTCCATCGTAGTTTAGAGCGCTGCTGGCTGTTTGAAGTTGGGGATAGCGCCTAGCGTTCAGAAACTGGCCACCACCATACCTTTGCAATGACGCAATCATGAAGTTCTTAAGAATTAGGCTAACATTTACCGGCATATGTATGGTCTTAAAATTGAAAGTCTTTTTTCCATCATAGTTTATTTTACTCTTGCAGTAGCTTTGAAGTCTACTTAAGATGTCATTCATGAATTTGACTTGCTGTGACCTCAGATGATGATTGTCTATATTCCTGTATTGCAGACCCTCCTGTCTAACCCTGTAGTAGAAGATGCTGTGAATGAGGATGCTGCTAAGATGCTGCTGACAAACCCTGACAGATATCTGGAGATGGTTCGCAGCTGTGTGGATGCTAGCAAACGGGTCCACGGTAAGGACAGATAGACATTCCAGGCCTCAAAAAACTATTTGTTGCATGTACATGTACTAGGTATTCAGGTCCTGAATGAAGCCCAAATTGTAACATTGGAACTGTACTACTTTTAGTGGGGGTGTCTGAAATCATGTTTTGTATGTTTCAGTTCAAATCTCATTTAATTGTGCTGTATTTTCAAAAAATAAAAAAAATATTCAAAATAGATTACAATACATTTTGTAAGGCCACACCAAGTAAATTTTATGGATGACGTCCGCCCGCGCATTGATTTCGGCCTGTTCCTAGAAAAAAAAACAAGAAATTCCACTTCCTGTAACTATGACCAAAGAGTCACGACAGTGCCGCAAATCGTCAGATTGACGTGAAACCCGTAACGCGAGAACAGGGCAGGACGACAACTGCTGTTACACCTGATTTATTGCTGTTTTGATGACGAATAAAAGACTTCTTGCTTGTTACACTGTGTCACCTCATTCAAATTGTGCCCTAACATTTGTCGTCTCTTAGTACATTTCTTATCTAGGCATCTTGTTTTTAGGGCCCTTCTTGTTTTTTTTTCGCCCTCTCGCATTAGATTTAGGGTCTCCAAAGGACGTCATCCATAAAAATTGGTGTGGCCTAATAGATAAATACTAGACTTGTAGTCTGTTAGTGTCATGGTACGTTCCAAAAAGTGGGCGGTTATCTGAATAACCTCCCACTTTTTAGGTTATGGCCTGATAACGCATGGGAAATGGAGCCCTCTGATTGGTCAACGTCTTCTGGTTACATGTATATGAAAATATAAAATATGGGTCTCTGTGTTGTTTAGCTGGTCTGAGCCCCCATGCTGAAGATGAGAGGAAGATCAGGCGAGACTTCCAGCCCTTTGTAGCGCCGGCTGCCAAGACCGCGGGCATTAAGACAAGGAAGGTTTCGTTTGATGAGTACCACACCACATGGAGCGGGATAGCAACATCAAAAGCCACTCCTGCTATGAAAAACCCTTGTAAGTATGCGGGGCTGGAAATTCATTTTTGTGAATAGGTGCACAAAATTTTTTGGGGTGCACCATATAAAATAAAATAAGTGGACTGTCATCAAAAACTTATTATGTTTCATTTCTAAAGAAAAGTACTACAACAATGATTTTATAATTTTTCTGAAACTTAGGTGTTAAGAATATGTTACTAAGCCTACAAAAATATTTGGGTGCACCCAGTATTTCGAACTCTGGTATGGGTTGGCAGAAACAGCAGCTTCATTACATGCTAAAGGTTAAGTAGTGGAAGCCAGATTTTTTAGGCATTAAGCTGGCATCACACAGTAGGAAAAATGTAAAAGGAACAGTGTGTCCGTGCAAAAACACAGCTTTTGAAATTTGGTGACCTTCTGACGTTCTGCAAATTTGGCTGAAGGTCATTGACAAGGTCATTGACAGTATAACGCTGAATACAAAGAAACTACGATTCAGTTGTCAGTGTTGCGCTGGCTAAATATTACAGAAAACTAAGATCTTAAATGTGATCTTTGTTCCTCAGTGTTAGAGTCCATCCGTGATGACCCAGTACGACAATCCTCTCACTACGGTCTGACTGTGGAGCAGCTACAGGACCAGATGAAGAGACAACTGGAGGAGTAAGTACAGTAATTTTCTATCCATATTCTATTATAACTAATAACAACTCTTGCAAGATGCATTGAAGGGTTGTTGAAAGAATCTAAAAATTCTGGGCATGAATCCTTAGCAGGTCCAAGGATAGGTACATTGCTGAACCAATGTTGTGTCTGTTACCATGGTAACTAGTGTTGGGTTACATCATGTTCCAATTTTATAGCAGGAGGGATTTAGACTCCTGTCTGACCATACAATATATTATATGAATGTGTTTGGGTAAGAATTAACAGAGCAGACCATATGCAAAGGTAAACATTATGCATTTGCAAATCTAGTTTAAAAGTGGAAGCAAATGTCAATTGTATTTTTCTCCCTCTCTCTCCAGGCACAATGCTCTCATGTACGGGAAGTTTGCAGATCCGGGAAAGATGGACGACCAACGGGAACAGAAACTCATGAAGATTAACCAGATGAGGAAAGTTTACATGTCCAAAAGAATAACAGGTAGGGAAAAATGTTAGGATAAAACTGAAAAAAACTCATTTACTGCACTGCAAGCTGGAAGAACTTGAGGACTTGCATGTGGATGACAGCGGAATGTGCAAAATATGATAGAAACTCATAATTATGAAAATGAACAAGAAATTTACAACTCCATATTCTACAAAGGTGTGACTGAAATCCTCCATTCCTTGCTGCAAATGCATTACAGAAAGAGGGCCTGCATGGGGGGTAGTGATTACGACCTACGCAAAATTTTTGCTGCCGATTACGAATTACGTTAAAGTCTCAGAGCTGATTACGACTTTACGCTTTGCGGCTAATGTACTATTACGAATTACGTTGATTTTTGGGGAGGCTTCCTACGGATTACGAAGACTAAACCTGATTTACGCCTTACGAAAAAGGACTTGCAGGCCCCCTAGAAACTAGGATGCATAACGCGTGGCTTCTATCTTGACTTTCTTTTTAGATACGCAACAGAACTTCCTGAATCTAGTTCTTCATGATTTGTTTCTTTCCTTCCAGAACCATCCACCCCCACCCCGAGTGACACCAAAGACTTTGCTCCTCCCAAGGAGACGGAGGAACCCTGGGAGAAGGAGGTGGATGACCTGGTGGCCTGGACACACAACCTGGATGAGGAGCACCTGGAGACTGTGTAAAACTCCAGTAGGAGATCATGTAAAACTCCAGTAGGATACTCGTTATGGTTAACATGTACTCATCGTGGAAGTGTGCAAGTTGTACAGAAAGTGGAAAGTGATCATTACAGATCGGACTTTAGATCACACTTAAGACTTTTTCCTGTTAGAGAAAGTACCATACTACTAGCAATACTTTTTTCCTGTTAGAGAAAGTACCATGATAGTACTTTTTCCTGTTAGAGAAAGTACCATAGTACAGTCCTTTTTTCCTGTTACAGAAAGTACCATTACTTAAAGTACCATTACTTAAAGTACCAGTACTTTTTTCCTGTTACAGAAAGTGCCATTAGTACTTTTTTCCTGTTACAGAAGGTACCATTATAGTACTAGTACTTTTTCCTGAGAAAATACCATAGTACCTTTTCATGTTACTTTAAGTACCATATATAGTACTTTTTCCTGTTAGAGAAAGTACCATAGTCCTTTTTTCCTGTTACAGAAATTATCATTATAGTACCTTTTCCCTGTTACAGAAAGTACCATTTACTTTTTTCCCTGTTAGGCCACACCAAGTAAATTTTATGGATGACGTCCTTTGGAGACCCTAAATCTAATGCGAGAGGGCGGAAAAAAAACAAGAAGGGCCCTAAAAAACAAGAGGCTTAGATCAGTAAAATAGTAAGAGACGACAAATGTTAGGACACAATTTGAATGAGGTGACACAGTGTAACAAGCAAGAAGTCTTTTATTCATCATCAAAACAGCAATAAAACAGGTGGAACATCAGTTGTCGTCCTGTCCTGTTTTTGCGTTACGGGTTTCACGTCAATCTGACGATTTGCAGCACTGTCGTGACTCTTTGGTCATAGTTACAGGAAGCGGAATTTCTTGTTTGTTTTTCTAGGAACAGGCCAAAATCAATGCGCGCGCGGACGTCATCCATAAAATTTACTTGGTGTGGCCTTAGCGAAACACCATGGTTTGGTGTGAATTTGGTGCCTTGGCCTCAATTCTGTTAATGTTGAATGTGTGCCTCAATGCAAATACCAATCAAAGGATGCTGAATGACTTTAAATCATATTACAGACAAACCAGCCCAATGCCCTATCAAAATTAGGCCCTTGAAGTGATACTAGCATCAGTTTAATTTGTTGTAATCAATTTCCTAACTTTTGAAATTCATTATCTGCATTTATACAAGGTTTTAAAGTGGTTTTTTTTTTATTACTATACTTAGTATTTGTCCTTTCTTCATGACACATTTGAGTATAGCTCTGCATGATATAGACTTCAAATGTTGTTGGTACAAAGTAAAGTTTGGGTGCTTGATAACTTGCTATAACCAAAGCCAACATGACTGTAACTATAATACATGTACATATGCATACTTTTTATAAACTCAGGCAACAGTTGACTGACAGAGGTAGAAAAAATCATGTGAATATGAATTCAAAGAAAAATGTTTAGCTGCTATTTAGATAGACCATATTGGTCTAGCTGGTGTCAGTGTTGTATGTACCTGATGTTGTGACTTTGTTGTTTATCTTTGAATTTACAAACATGACTGCAACACATACGACATAATCTGGTGCTTTTGTTTTGTGAGTGATATTGGTAATGTTCCTCAGTGACAGCTAATGCTGTGTACCGGTTCGCTGGACCGGTTCCAGACTTGTAAAAATGTTTAGGCTCAAGTCTAAAAAAAGTCAAGAACTGATTCCAGACTTATTAAAAACAAAAAACCCATGTCACATACCCCCTTTTCTTTCCAAACCGCTTAAAACCCATAGATAGCAAAATCTGTGCTGCAAAATGAAGAAAACATGGTAATTAGGCATCGTTGAAGTGTCGGCCAAACAACATTGCATGGTTCCAACATGCAATTTTGTATATTCCATGGGTTTAGGTCCGGACTTACGAGTCCAGAACTGAACCTAAACCTCTGGACTTGAATCCGGACCTGAACCTAAATGTGGGTTTAGGTACACAGCACTAATGACAACTGGAGGTAATTTGGCTGGACCTAGAGTCCAAAGAAACTGAATGTTGGGAACCGATTCTTTTTTTTTTAGACTCGTAACATATAGTACTATTGTATAACAAACATTTCAATTTAGGCATCAGATTATACGTTATCTGGCCGTAAAAGGTATAAATATCCTTTTATGCTTGTAGCAGCAGAAATTGAAACATCCTGGCATACAGAAAGGAGTCCACACAACTGAGGACAAATTGTACATTTATTCATCACATGATGTAGAACAACAAAAATAGTTGCGCATTCCTACTAAAACAGTATAATCACTTTGGTAAACTTTGCACTGTGATGATTACATTTTGTACTACTCTGATATGAATCAGCAGGGCATGTTTGTTCATTCATGACATTTATTTTTTGGCGACACCTCATGGGCGGAGCTAACAGAACAGTCTCAGTCAGTAGTTCCTACTACAGATACTAGTGAGGTTCAGGTACATGACCGTCCACATAGAAGTTCCTGGTGGCCTGAGGTAGGGTGACTTCTATCCCGTCTAGCTCCTTACTCAGAACAATCTGACAACTGAGTCTGGAACTCTCACGTAAAAATGGTGCCATGTCCAACATGTCCTCTTCCCTGGGGAGGACAAAAAATTGGATCAAATGTCATACAGTTTGAAGTAAATGATTAGAAAGTTAACATTTGCAAAGCAAATGCATAATGTTTACCTTTGCATAATGTTTCTGGTCTGCTCTGTGAATTCTTACTCAAATACATATACATGTATATGGTCAGACAGGAGTATAAATCTCACCTACTATAAAATTGCAACATTATGTGACCCGGGAACACCAGTTACCATGGTGACAGACATCAACAAATCAGGTCATTGGTAAGGTCAGTGTTTGGAGAAGAAGAAGAGGAGGAAACATAGCAAAAACAATATTATATATAAAATTAGGATCAAATCCTGTCATACCTTTATTTCTAGACCTCACCAATATACTAGAAGCAAGGCTTTCTTTTGTAGTACATGTTTGTTACATGATAAATGTGACTTGGTTAGAATTTATTTTACACAAAACTGCCAGAGCATCTGGTGAACAGTGAATGATATACTGACTCTTCTGTAGGCTCCTGAATCCTGTCTGAGTAGTCATCATGTACGTAAACATGACAGGTGCAACAGGCAAGGGAGGCCTCACACGCTCCTGTAACATGGGGGGAAGAAAAGGACACATTGGTTCAGTAAACCACTTAGCCAAACAGTTCTTAGTGGTACATATAAATTCTACTTTAGGCCACACTGCCTTAATTCTGTGGATGACATCCTCTGAAGACACTCAAACTAGTGTGCGCAGGCGAACAAAAAAAAAATTCTGGCCAAAAATAAAAATGCCACTAAACCACAGGAATACAAGCTGGCATTGTGAATTTGCGGCAGTACATAGCGATGTATGCGATAAGCCGGCACATACTGGCTTTTTGCGGAATTTATGAATCTGCACTGTACGTATGTACTGAGTTTTTGCATATTGCATATCTGTATAAATGAATTAGAAGAGGCACTTACCTTCAATGGGGATATCATATCTATGTGCCAGGTACATGACATTGTCTCCGATCTTCCCCCGAATCGGGATTCTTTCTCCATCTTTTGTAACATAGGTAATGTTGACTCTGTGGTGAATAAAAAGCAATAAATAATAAAAGGTAACATTTGCAAAGCAAATGCATAATGTCAGAGGGTCTAGCCTAACAAACTATAGCTCTGTTTATTCTTGCTCAAACACATTCATATCCTAGTACATTGGACTCATAGACAAGCCCCTCCAGCTCTGTCCTGCTGGATAATGTAACGTAACCCAAAAATTATAATTTGTTGGTTCTTGGATTCTCCGCTTCGTAATTGTTTAAAATGTTCACCAGCTGTACAATGTTGAAGTGCACACTTACATCTCATCCTCCGACTTTGGGTCTTGATACTCGAAATCTCCGTGTCTCAAGGGACCTACAGGAAAAATGACACAAAAGTTCCATAAACAAAATTATGACAGTGGTGTGTTAGGATCCGTGTGTTAGGAGGTTGTGGGTTCGAATCCCTGACATGCCCGTGGGAAAGGCACTTTCACGAGTTTCCTAACTCCATTCGGGAGTAAAATCTTGAGTACTAGTTCCAAGCTCAGATTAGAAATTTGGTTACATAGCATAAAATCAACGAAATTTAACAACATATCATAATTTTTTTTTATAACGTTATATAATTTTGAAGATGGGAACACCGGCACCCAAACACAAAACTCCATGGCATTACCATTGCTTGTTCGGAACAGACGATTTTGTTGACATGAAGAGCAGGTGAATGGGCTTAAAAAACCGTGCCAGCATCTCTTACTGCCGACAGAACCAAAGCTAGCGAACAACATTTGCGAAAACCTCCTGAAGATGGGCAATTTTGTTCCTATGGTGGCTGCCATGTTTGTTGTCCGCTAAGTGGACGATACCAAACTGAAGGGGTAAATGAGGCTTTGAAGATATTAAAAATATTGTATTGATCAAAGAAACAGCATTCAAATGATAATTAAAAGCATGGAAACATTTTTAAACATGTACTTTGTTAAGAAATTGGTCTAAGATAAAATAGATTTATCACTTTGATGTACGTAACTAATATAAGTCCCCTACACATACAATGTAACGTCAAAAGGCAAGGCTGTTATCGAGCGTAAACCTAGTGGCTTATTTGAAACTGATCAGATACCAGGTGTGTAAAAATACAAATCCTAAATGATGTCATTTTTCTCATCTAGAATCCATCAGTTGTAATATTTAATATATTTAAGAGATTATGTAGTCATTTCGGTCTATAAGTTAACTCAGATTGGGTTCTTATTCGATTTTTGATCATTTTCCCTCGAATGGTTAGGCGAATGTGGGTGCAGCTTCTCCTTGTGTCCGACTCCGATGGCTGCGTTTGGCAAAGTTTTCTGGCGCCTCAAGAAAGCATAACTGGAATTGTTTCTCTCCGCTTGCGGTTTTACGCAGTCCCAACGTGCGTCCAAGAGCTACTGGATATTTTGCGGGCATTCCCGAGGATCACGGCGTGCAACATGAGGTGAATCCGTGCAGTTTTCCCTCAGAAATTTTCCTTTTTCTTTTCCTTGGAGGTAAAAGTCGTCCAACAACAAAGATGGCGGCTGGAACTCGATTGTTGTCGCATGCCGCCCTGTTTATGGTTCTTTTGTGGACCACTCTGGGCGACTCGGGCTTGGATTCTCCTCACACTGCCAGCAGGGAAAGAAGCTTAGACAAGCGGGATGTGAGCGGGGACCACCCTGACTCTACAGGCGGGGATTTGCCGTTCGATCTGGGGAGCCTTTTCGGCAGAATGCCGCCCGTGAGAGACGAGATGGAGGTGACTGTAGAAGTGGCTGCCCGTGCTTTAGCAGACACACTTCACCGGCTTGGAGACGAAAAAGTCGGCGTTTTACCCATGCAGGTACGTACCTAGAATTCTCCTCACATCTGTATGTAGTCAGGAATTCCCTTTCTGTACTTGCGACGTTAAAATGAAAGGTTTTTGTGAGCTTCTTTGATCTCACCAAACGCACAGATGGCCGAGTTGTGTGTTTGGCATGTTGGAAAAGACTTGTGAAAAACATAATTTGGTTCGGTCTTACATCAAGGGACTAGGAAGTATGTATTGCCTGGAGGTTTTCACCCAAATAAGCTGAACAATTTCGTCTTCGTATGTGCTACAGAAGCATATACTTTTTGATCTTATAGTATTATGATCAAAAATAAGAAAATATACAGTATGTGGTAAACAGACTAATATATCCACACCCAATTCAAATGTAAATAATGAATTGCATTTTAGGGCTGTCTTAGAGATGGCCAAAAAGCCTTAGATATTTTCATGGTCAACATTTGCCATTTTCTCCTGAAGAATGATGAAATTCTCTCTCTTTTTTTGGTTAAAAACCTTTCTTAGAATGTAACCTATCCCATGCACGTTGACTTAGAGAAAAATTGCTTGCTTATGACAACTACCAGGTATTTGCTTGGATGACTTTGTCACCAATTCACACGTACACGTACCTTTGACCATATTATACAGTGGGAGAAAAAAATAGCAGCTTGCACGTAAATCATGTTGAGTACAAACACTTAGCAAGTAAATGTGAAAAATCAGTCAACAGGCATTTGTTTTGCACCCCCGTGTGCGTTTCGTCTCATTTGAACTTCAAAAGCCAGTCATGACAATGTGAAGAAAAGAAGGTACATACAAAGCTTCAAATGTTTACGATGGTTTTTAAAATTTATTTTCACAGTAAGCTGTTAGTCACTTAGTGCTGAGCAAATATGTAAAAATTATACCGCAGAATTGTTTCAACTTAAATAATCACCATGAAAACCTTTCCCCTTCTGCAATAAAATAAAACCACAACCTCAACAAATTATTGCAAAGTTGTCAAGATTTCAGTACCCTAATTTTGTTAGGATTTATACAGTTGTCTCAGGTCAGATTTTTGCTGTACAGAGTGATTTAACTTTTTCTGCCTGTTGCAGTTTGCATGATACAAATTTGAAATTGGTACTGCAATGATCAGTTACTGATTTCTAAAAGCACATTTTTTTTTTGCAAAATTGCTGTTCAGGGGTCTCCCCTTAAATTCTGATGGGAGAGGTGCTCCCTAATCGGTTGATGAAAAATTTTCATGTATTGTAAATATGAAGAGAAAACCCTAAATTTGAACATTTTGGTTCTAGGATTTGGGGGAGAAGGGGAGCACCCTTGGTCCCTTGCTTGGGGAGTGCCATGCTGTTGTTGTCAAAGGATTTGTTTCACAATATTTTTTTTCTGTTTGCAAAAGTTGACATTTGATAATCACATTATGGGCAGCAGGTCACCCAGTAATACTATTAATACCCTAGTGGTGCGGTGTCATGAATTAATAGTCAGTTATTAATTAAGATGTAAGTAAACTGTATTGATTTTTGCCATCCGAAAGACGAGAAAGAGCAGAATTTTGTCCATGTGGCAGTCCTGGATGTGGGAACCCCAGAGATAATGCATTATTTAGTCCCCCCTTTGACTGCCCTTGCCTTGCTGTCAGTGACATTAGGCCATAGCAAGTCAATTTTATGTATGACATCCTCCACAGACTCCAAATCTAATGCGAACGGGCGAAAAGAAACAAGGCGGGCTAAGAAAGACAGGGTTCCTACATTTTAAAATTTTGACTCAATCATTGTACAAATGGATTTGATTCAGTGGGAATATCACAAATACACAGTCAGCATCACATATCACTTCATCAAAGTAAGAAATAAAACATTAAATCAGAGCCTTTTCTTGTCTCCTCTCTTGATAGTTATCTGCCATCCACCTTCCGGCTTGACAACAGACATCTTTGCCCATTTTCGGCATATTGACCACTCCCAGAAGGCAACAAAATTTCTTGTTTATTTTCCAAAATCGGGCGAAAATTTATGCTCACCCTGATGTCATCCATAAAAATGACTTGCTGTGGCCTTTAGGGGAGAAATGGATGGATACAAGAGCCACCTTTGTGCCTGAGGTCTTTATGTCCTCCCTTGTGGTTACATGTGACCTTTCTAGTGCTGAGAACTCAGATAAAATAGAGGCACAAGGTTACACGTTTAAGCCCAGGCCCCTCTTCGCCCTTTTTCTTCATTTTGGAACGGAATCTAAACAAACAACGTCCATTTCTTGAAGGAAGCATCGTCTTGATAGAATATTTGTGGGAGAAAGAAAGTGAAAGTATTTTTGTTTTGAAATCATAAATGTTAATATTAAAAGCTGGCAAGTTATTTCTGTTGCAAATTTGGAAAGAAGGTGAATTAAGAAAATTTCTCTCCAATTTTAATCTAAAGCAAGCTGTCCATCTTATCTCAATCTTGTTTTCCATAGCCCTTGCTTACTGTACAAAACTGATGTGTTATTGTCGAAATGTTATCCAATATGGCTCGGAACACTGGGTGTATATGCACTTTTCTGCACCCAAAAATGGAAAAAGTCTGCACCTAATTTTTACATATACTTGAGACTCCCTATCTTATCTCATGACATCTAATTCTAAGTGTTAGAAATATAATAAAACCTTTGTTGCCCTAAATAAATAAATGTAATACCCAATCACTATAATACATGTATTTCAAAGCTACAGTGAGTATATAATATCAAATTGCAAGCTCTATATGAAATATAATTCCCATGCACCGAGATGTTTAGACTACCAGTATACTACACTTAAATGAATTTCAAGGTCTGAATACAAACTAAAGAAATATATTTAGTAGGTGTTTGATTCCTTAGCGCTGATTTCGACTAATTTAGGATGAGTAAATGATGGAGCATTCCCTTGATACAGTCATTAATGTCCTGGTTTATTCTGTGGCCACAGTGAGATTGTTCATTCATGTGGGGATATAGAGTGAAATGCCCCATTGATTTTTATGTGGGAAGCTCACTGTTTCATTCAGGCAGATGCACCTACCAATGACAACCTGAAGGGGGGGGGGTTCTGATACATACCATGCATGGATGGGGCAGTAGCAATAACTATGCATTGCAAAATATATTCTGGATGTTCTGAATACTTCAACTTCAAGTTTGTTTATTTTTGCAGAGATTTCATTATGTGGTCGAATTGGGCAGCAGTTTTTTTTCTATTTTCAGATTGTATTGTGTTTTTAACCCAAATTTTTTCTGTACACCAGAATCTTCAGGTTACTAGTAATTGCACCAATACACCTATTCCCAAAAACTAGTTTCAAGCCCTAGTAAGGCTACCTGTTTCTCTCTCAGCCAGTTTATGTTTGTTTGGATATTTGACTGCACATGTAAATATGACGCTGTTCAATGTTTTTCTATTTCAGAAAATCTACGACTCTTTGTCATACTCAGTAAAATCATCAAATGAACAACAGACAATACAACAGGTATGTGATCAAGTTGCATGGCATGATATTTAAGAGTTAAGAAGAGTAATTTTGTCGCTGGTATTGAATTTAAACTTACTTATTTCAAGTTCAGAAATTGTTTTGTACGTAGAAGTATATGTATTGAGGGTTAGGGAAATTAGACTTATTACATTACCAATAAAAGACACATCTTTTTGTCTGTTGATTTCTAACGTTTTAGCTAATAATTGGATTGTTATGGCTTCATCACACCACTTAGTACTGTTCACTTTTCAGATTCAACCCTTTAAAATACTTTTATTTACCTTATTTTGAGTAAAAACAGTGATTATATGCATCTTGAAAACCCAAATCCCCAACTGACAGGTCTAAATAGAACACTCGGGTTTTTACCAGGGTTCTGCATGTTCCAACAGCAGAAGTCGTTGGAAGATTCCATTGCTGCATGGGGGTGCAGACTATTGGAACATTTCATTTAGGAACAGTCCATTTTTGCTGGAGGGGGATAGGTCTGTTTTTGGTACAAGGGATGTGGTGAAGCCATCTGCTGCATTTGCTCCTGAGCAAATGTCGGCCTTTCAAGTTTTCATATGTGTTGTATTTTCTTTTTAACCATTAGTTGAGGAGAAATCTCAGGGACAAGTTGAATACTTACGTTGGCGCGCTGGACCAGCTGAGACACTCTGTGCGGAGCCTGTACAGGTCCCACCTCCGGCACATTCTCACTCACAGGAACGACTGCTGTTATCTGGACAATTCACTCCTGCAGTAAGTGTAGCACCTCGTTTGGGGTTGAGTACTTCAAGGAAAAAATAGCAGTTTATTCGTAGCCATGCATGATTAGTGCTGTGTACCGGTTCGCTGGACCTGTTCCGGATGTGTAAAAATGTTTAGGTTCAAGTCCAAAAAAACCTAAAAGTCAAGAACCAATTCCAGACTTATTACAAAAAAAAAAAACATGTCACATGCCCGTTTTTCTTTCCACACCACCTAAAACCTCCCACAGATTGCAAAATCTGTGCTGCAAAACGACGAAAACATTGCCATTGGGCATCGTATCGGCCTCCAGGTTATGTGGCCAAAGTTTTGCTATCAGACAACACTGCAAGGTTGCAAACATGCAATTTTGTCTATGCCATAGGTTTAGAACCTAAACCTCTGGACTTGAATCCAAACCTGGACCTAAATGTGGGTTTAGGTACACAGCACTAGTTAGGAAGTATAGAAGCAGCTTGGAACTACTTTAAGTTAAACCTGTTAACTGTTTGTTTGTTTGTTTGTTTGTTTGTTGTCCTGGTAGATTTGACAGTACGTTCCAGACAAACATCTCCAGAAGTCTGAGTTGTGACAGAATAGCCACCGGAACCCCGTCACGCATGTTTAACCCTGGCAGAAACCTCACCAAAGGTAGGACTGATGAATATTGTCTTATTTAGAATACCTACTTCTAACTTGAATTGTAGACATTTAAACATATTGTTTTTTCACAGTTTCTTCCTCTTCTTCTCCAAACAATGACTTGACCTGACCAATGACATGATTAATTTGTTGACGTCTGTCACCATGGTGACTGGTGTTGGGTTACATAATGTTGCAATTTTATGGTCTGCTCTGCTCCTGTCACCATGTAATAGTACAATGTAGTACAATGTACATACGTATGGGAATCTGTTTGAGTAAGAATTAACAGAGCAGACCTTGTCCGAAGGTAAACATTAAATATTAAACTTCTCTAGTTTATCAATAGCATTCACTATATCTAGAACACAACTTGTTGGTCTTGGCAGGTTGCTGAGCCATGGATTTTTCACTCATTATGTTTACTGAAGGAAAACATATTGTTTTTGCTCTGTTTCCTCTTCTTCTCCAAACTAAGAAGATCAATGACCTGAACCAGACATCTGTCACCATGGTAACTAGTGTTAGGTTGTTGCAATTTTATAGCAGCAGGGATTTAGACTTCTGCCTGACCATATATATGAAATCAATGTGTTTGAGTAAGAATTAACAGAGCAGACTGTGGGCAAAGGTAAACATTATGCATTCGCTAAATGCAAATGTTACCATCATAGTTTAATGAGGACTCACTAATTTTTTAAAAAGATATCCTTGTAAACTTGTGTCTGTTTTTTTTTTCGCAGTGTTTGTAGAAAACCTGGAGGCTTCTCCCTTCCTGAAGTGGCAGTACTTCAGTTCGGAGGACGGCATCTTTAACGTGTTCCCGGCGCACAGGTTCTCCACCAGGCACAGACACCGCGACTACAGATGTGATGAGGGCTTCGAACACAGAAACAGGTACACTATTATAACCCTGAAGATCAGTGGTCGCTGAAAATTTGATCTCTGTATAATGTGTGTGTTGGAATAAACCTTGCAATGTTGTCTGGGCAAAACTGTGGCCACATAACATGGAGGCCGACACTTGACGATGCCCAATGGCAATGTTTTCTTCATTTTGCTGCACAAATTTTGCAATCTGTGGAAGGTTTTAGGTGGCTTGGAAAGAAAAGGGTTATGTGACATGTTTTTTTTTTTAATAAGTCCTGAATCAGTTCTTGACTTCTAGGTTTTTTTGGACTTGAACCTAAACATTTTTACAAGTCCAGCTGGCCCAGCGAACCGGTACACAGCACTTATTGTGTCATATCCTTGAAATACTGTGTCTTTGTTCCAGACCTCTATACTCTGCTACTGTGAGGCCCAGCCCTAAGTATGTAGTGATTGTAGTGGACAGGGGGGTGGCATTGAGCGAGGACAAGTTACGCATTGCTAAACAAGCAGCACAGATGGTCATCTCAACACTCATGGAGCAGGACAAGGTATGTTGTTTTACAATGTGGGGTGGCCTTGGAAAAAATGTTTCCTGTTTCCTGACCGACGCTAGAAAAACTAGCCTTTTTGATGGACCCCTGAAAGGGACATACTTTTTCAAGCTGATTAACTTCTCTAGCTTCATGATCATGATTTGACACCTGAGTGACGAAATGTTGTACAATCAGTTTTCCAACATTGACATTGAAAATATAAGTGTCCTCATGCAAGTTTTACTTTGTTAAACTCTCTTGTATAATTTGGATCAATAGAGATTACCAAAGTCTAATTAAAAAAAAAAAAAAAAAATAAAGATAATCCCTACCTACCAACCCAACTTTTTCAGGACTGAAATAAGAAACACAACATTTTTTCCTAGGCCAATGCCTCAAGAACACTATGAAAAAGATTAAACTGTGATTTCCAAGACAAACAAAATTGGACTCACCCAAATTTTCAACTGTACAATCCAGTCTTTGTCAAGGAATGAGCAATTCACCGCTTCCGTGATGTCACACCAGGGCTTTAGCCAGCTCGAAATTTTTTACCGTCAACCCCAGGTCAACCCAATTCGCGAAAAAAAAATACCGTCAACGCGAAAAAAAAATTCCGTCAATGATTACTTTTAAAGAATGTCTTTCACGATCCGGTGATCGACATCACGCCCTCCCGCACACTTAATGCATTCGGTGTTCTAAATACCCGTCAAGATTGCAAAAAAAAAAAAAAACTACACAACCTGCAATTTTGCAGAATGAAAAAAAAAACTACAGTTCTCACAAGGAGACAACACGCAATGAACAATCCGCTATGCCCTTTGTTTTGATCCGCTCAAATCCCGCCGCGATTCAAGCCGCGGCCATGCAAATGAACCTACTCATGACGTCACAGCCTCCGATTTCCACCGAGCCGGGCCCGAGCGCTGACCGACAGCGGGCGATGTGGCTCAGATCTCCGACGATTTCCTTATTTAGAGCGTTCGGAAGACTTCGGGTAGCAAACAAAATGGCCGACATGTACATGATTTTACTTGTCAGCTTCGCTTCTCTACCGAAATGAGGAAGTTACAACTCCTTTGCGGACTTTAGCGGCCATGAAGTTGACTTGGGGAAGCGCTGAGACGTGATTTCGCTACGGCATAGGGGATTTTGCCGCGGAGGGAGTTACGTGGCCGGCAAAAACTCGCGTGTCAGCGATCCTCCAGAAATCTTTATGCTGCCGCTCAAGTCTTCGCGCGAAGGAGGTCTGACGAAGTTTTAGATTAAATAAGGCCACATTGTGTGGATCAATCTCCGTTTTCTTGCGATAGTATGATTATTCAAGTACAGTATATTATTAAAAAACGTTTGATATTTCTTTGTTCGTTGTCACATGTTTATTTATCGTATTGTCATGTACAGTTAGCAGCGTGTGTCTGAGTCGAGCCATTGTTTTATTTTATTCTTATGTGGCCGTTAGCACATGTTGTTTTAACAGACAGCAACATTGAACAATGGAGCCAAGTCAACAGACGTCGGCACGGTCCTTGATTATCAGGTTTCCCGCCGCCGTGCGTTTGGAAAAGACGCCGCACCGTGGCTCATTCAAATTCGCTAGATTTTTTCCATGTCTTTACCCACGATTTTTGACCGTCAATGTTGACGGTAAGGACTAAAATTTTTACCGTCAGACGGGACAAATTACCGTCAATTGACGGTAAAACGGGCGCTGGCTAAAGCCCTGTGTCACACAGATAACACACGTGACTCCATAAGCACTGGATTATAGGTTGGCTGTTGCAGTCTGTGGCGCCCCCCGTCTCTATTGAGGGATGGCCTTGAGAACACTACCACACTCATGGAAGGGACTTATCATTTTTGCTATGACTTTTATAGTAAGTCTGTTCCTACCCTATTTTCCTTACATACTTAAGAGCCTGTTTGTTCCTGTAGGTTGCAGTACTGAGCTTGTCTGGTAGGGTGAAGACATCCTCGGAAGACGAGTGTTTCGGCCGTCTCCTGGCTCCAGCCTCACAACAGGTCAAACAGAAACTCAACAGGTTCATCGACAACATCAAGCTGGGCAGGGGTGAGACAAACTTTCCTTTCTTCAGCCGGACCGGTTTAAACCGGAACAACATTCTGGAACCGAGTCCAAAAAACTGAAACGTGAAAGCCGGATCATCGGACCTGATGTACACTTCAGTAGATTGTACACACATCTTTAGATATTCAGGCCATGATGGCAGATGAAGAAAATAACCATGAATTAAACTAAATTAAACTAAATCCATGTTTGTGTCTTCTTGTAACTGTGTTCAGCTTCAAATAAGCCGAAAGAAAAGTTTGTGCACCACGAGGCTGGTACCGACTCTAATGAGCAATATCTGATGTAGTACTACAGTCTTGACTGTAAGACGATAATCAGGTCCAGGTTTAGGTCCGGACCTGAACCTGATCCTCTGAACCTGATCCGGACTTGGGCCTGAATTTTCTGAACTGGTACCCACCCCTAGTCATGACTACATAACTGAGAGTGAAACTTGTTTGCAGGTATGACAGACCATGCTCTGGGGTTCCAAGAAGCTTTCACAATCATCAGTAACACTTTCCAGGCCGACAACGTTGGAGCCAACACAGGTAAGGAAAAGAAACCAGAGATCTGGGAAAGTTCACCCTATTTCCTGTGTCTGACCTTTTGACCTATTGTCATTCTCCCTTTCAATTTTTCCTCCACCCACATCTGAATGTGTTTTATTAGGAAACTAAGAAGATTAAACCACTCTGCAAATGATATTTCCTTTATGTATAGTACTGGTGCTTGAAAATTATGAGGTATATGCTCGTAAAATGTCTTTGTTTGTTGACAGTACAAGAGGTGAACCTTGTTTGTTTGTTTGTTTGTTTGTTTGTGTTGTTGCAGAGGCCTTGATTTTGTACATGGGGTCGGGTAACGTGTCTGATGAGGAACAGGAGATAACAAACATCATGAGCACACTGGCCAGGGAGAACAGTAGGATAGACAACAGGGCCATCATCATGACATATGCTCTCGTCGACGGTCAGGACACTTCTCTCTTTTTTCAACCTTAATTATGTTTACCGAAGAAAACATACTGTTTTTGCTATGTTTCCTCTTCTTCTTTTTGTTCCAAACACTGACCTCTGACCTGGCCAATGACCTGATTCGTTGACGTCTGTCACCATGGTAACTTGTGTTGGATTACATAATGTTGCAATTTTATAGTAGGAGGGATTTAGACTCCTGGCACCATATATGTGAATGTGTTTGAGTAAGAATTAACACTCTGAGCAGACCATATGCGAAGGTAAGCATTATGCATTTGCTTGGCAAATGTTGCCTTTCCTAGTTTTTAACCCTTATTTTGCCTTGAAATTGTACAAAAGTACACTCTACGGTTATGCCACACGACCCCACTTCAATTCAATTATTATTGAAGGAAAATGATCATATGTAATTTGTCTGTGTTTGCTTCTAGATGGTAAAACCAGCTTGAGTGAGCTAGGATTCCTACGGGACCTCGCAAACCAAGACTACCAGAAGTACAGTGTGGCATCCAAGAACCCCAGGCCTGTAAAGGTAAGGAAACTGGAAATGATCCGTGAATAGTTTCATCAGGTTGGTAAGTCACTGAGTAAAGAGAGCAATGCAATGTACACCAGTCAAAACTTTTTTTTTTAACGGAGTGGTTCAATGCAAGGCCATTGGCGACCACTTCTCTGCATTGAACTAGAAATATGAGAGAAACATGGCTATGTCAAGAGGTGACTGTCTGGTGAACATTTGATTTGAAAGCCTGTAGATTGTAGGTTGGTGGGAAACACTTGTCAGGGAGGGAACTCCAAAGCTTGGCCGTACAGGGAAAGAAACTGTCACTGTAAAAAGATATTGAACAAGGAATTTGGACGGTGAAGTTGTGTGACCTAGTGGAGAACCTAGTGGAATGCTTAAAAGTTCTGAGTGATGGAACTAGTTGGGAACTGCAGATATCATGTAATTGTCCTGAGGAAGGTGACAGACGGCCCCCGAAACGTCGGCTGAATAAAAGACTTGGTTGAGTAAAAAGAGTCTCTTTACTCAACTGGAAATGATTATGTAAATGTGGCCCATTACAAGATTATTTTTATGGGCAGGTAGAATATATCAGAGATGTAATACTTGATTAATGGCTCTTGTGGTTGCGTATTAATTAGTGGGTTACGGGAACTGATAAATCATCAAAGATGACAGGGACTGACGTATTTAGGGCATGGAAAGTAATGTCATCAATTGCCATGAATATTTACATAAAAGGATAGAGATTGCTTGTCCAAGCATTTAGGATGTGATATAGCATACAAAAACAGGTTGGTACAGTACATCCTAACTTTGGGACAATTGAAATTTTTTTTCAATTGCTAAGTGCTAAGACAGTAGGAAAAACGTTAATTTTGAGGCCTGCAGGTATCATGTAAATGTGCGTTGTTTTAACTGTTTTACTTCAGAGTGGGACCATGACAGTGCTGAACTCTCTCAGTAACCTGGGCTCCACGGTGGGGCGATTCTACACCATTCTGAGCACCAACCTCAGCTCACAAACACACTTCTCGCTGCCTTACATGGACAGGATGGGCAAGGGTAAGCCATTCTTCAGTTAGCTGTGTCTATATAGTACCCAGTATTAGTGCTGTGTACTGGTTTGCTTGGACGGTTCTGGACTTGTAAAGATGTTCAGGTTCAAGTCCAAAAAAACTAAAAGTCAAGAACTGATTCCGGACTTATTACAAATAAAGTCATGTCACATATCCCCTTTTCTTACCAAACCACCTAAAACCTTCCTTGGATTACAAAATCTGTGCTGCAAAATGAAGGAAACATTGCCATCGTGCATCGTCAAGTGTCGGCCTCCATGTCATGTGGCCACAGTTTTGCCCAAACAACATTGCAAGGTTGCCAACATGCAATTTTGTATATTCCATGGGTTTAGGTCCGGATTCACGAGTCCAGAACTGAACCTAAACCTCTGGACTTGAATCCGGACCTGAACCTAAATGTGGGTTTAGGTACACAGCACTACCCAGTATAACTGGCCTTTGGTGTAATACACCAGCTTCTGTATCCATATACCCAGTATAACCTGCCTTTCGTGTAACACACCAGCTTCACACACATACAGAGTGTTGTATGCGACAACTAGCTATATTACACTGAACAACCTCTTAGACCTAACCTTTGCACATCTAATTTTGATTGTTATTAAAAGCTACTTGTCTTGATGGTTTGTTGTTATGGCTTTTGTCAATTTTTAATACCATTTCTATACCTGCACTTTGATAAACATGCCCCCCTCCCCTTCCAGGACTGATCCTCAGTATCACCCAGCCTGTCTACTATACCAAGGGGGAAAACGACCACCTACTGCTGGGCATTGTGGGTATCGACCTGAGCATGGCAGATTTGATGGAGGACATGACATACTATGAGGAGGGACAGTCTACCTATGCCTTCATCATCGATAAAAATGGTAGGTCACCTACAGCAAAAAATATGACAAGTATCCAAGTACTGAGTTATGGTGCTACTTAGTTTGAAAATGACAACGAAGGAAGCCTGTATGTACTGTCCTCTTGTTATGCTATATCGTGATGCATGATGTACAAAATGACTAATAAACTGGTGGACGTACCAACCACTAAGTATCTGAAAAGCCCAGAAAAGAGCAAGAAACAGTCATGCCTTCAAATATTAGAGTTATCATTCATCAACCAAGAATTGAGGTGTTCAAAAACTCGTATTTCCCAAGAACTTGCAGTCTAGTGAACATACATGTATATTAATTACACTGTAGTTTATGTTATTATGAGGTCAGATGTTTTACAGGTTATTTGTCTGTATTTCAGGTTATACCCTGATGCATCCGACCCTACAGAGGCCCAGTTTGGTGAAGGAACAGCCTCTCCATACAGATATCTCACACTTTGAACAAGTGCCTGGCTTCCAGTCTGTACAACAGGGCATGCTCAGGTAAATATTAGGGTTTGAAATACCATGTTTTCACTAGTCAGAAGCTAGGTTGCCCATCGATATTTCAAGTTGCTGAGTCTGACAATACCGTTTGTTTCAGAAGGCATGACTCACATGCTGACCGAGCTGGAACACAGTTTGATTCAAAAGTAGTAACTTTTGCGCCAGGCTACCTGGCAACTCCAACAAGGCTTAGGAAAAATATTTTTTGTTTCTTGTTTCCCAAATGACCCTAGCCTTTTTTGTGCACCCCTGCAAGGGACATAATTTTTTGAGCTGATTGACCTTTTCTAGCTCCATGATCTGACATCTGAGTGATGAAGCATTGTACAATTGGTTTTCCATCATTAACATTGAAAATATAAGTCTCCTCATGCAAGTTTTACTTTGTTCAACTCTATTGACAAGTTGGATCACTAGAGATCGGCAAAGTCTAAAAAAAATTCCCTAACTACCAACCTTCATTTTTTTTCTGGACTGAAACAGTAAACACAACATTTTTTTCTTAGGCCTAAGTCCCACACATGAACCACTGATTTGTGTGTTGACTGTAGTCCTTTGTTTCATGCTGTAGTGGCAGTGCTGGGAGTAAGAGTCTGACAGCTGTCTACAACACCAGCATGATGGGGCGGCCTGGTCGAACAGCTGACAACGGACTGCACCTGTACAATATCACCTACACCTGGGCACCTGTAAGTCACTGCACCTGTACAATATCACCTACACCTGGGCACCTGTAAGTCACCGCACCTGTACAATATCACCTACACCTGGGCACCTGTAAGTCACTGCACCTGTACAATATCACCTACACCTGGGCACCTGTAAGTCACTGCACCTGTACAATATCACCTACACCTGGGCACCTGTAATTCACTACACTTACACACGTACACCTGGGCACCTGTATGTCACTACAGGTGTTCAATATCACCTGCAAATGGGCATCTACATTCTATATTATTATGTACACCTGGGTGCCTGGAAGCCTCTACAGCTGTACAATATCACTTACAGTTGGGCACCTGTAAGTCACTACGTCTGTACAATATTATGTACGCTTGGGTGTGTATCAGCAAATTTTTGTGACAAACGTACTATGCAAATAAATAATAAATGCACACATATATTTACATATGGATGGCATGTATAAAGTTTATTCTTAATAACATTAACTATTGAAAGAGCCTAGTATACAGATGTCTGTATGTTTGTATGTGACAGGTGGACGGCACACCTTTTATCATCGCCACTGCTATCCTGGAGGAGGACATGGAAAGAAGACAGCTCATGAGCACAAACTGTAAGTTATCATCTCTCTTTAACTTTTCAAGCAAGAGAAACAAATTTTCAATTCTAAAATTCACATTTCTGTAGGATATTAGTTAAGAGTTGTTATTAATTTCTTGACTCATTAGGCCAAGTTAGTTTGATTATATAGATGACATCCTCTGGGAACCCCTAAACTGATGGGAGCGTGAGAATAAAAAAAAGTTTAGCCAAAAAAAAAGTTGCCTTCATTATGAAATCTAGGTGGTCATGAAGCTTGAACGAATGACTAAACACACTGAGTAATATTTTATTGGCATGGTGAATAATAGACTCTTCATTTTCATTCCTTCACATTTTTGGTATTCTGCAACATATGTATTGTTTTCCAATTTTGTTTTCAATTTACGGCATATATTTGCTCATTTTGCAGCTACTTTGTACTATTTACTCCATGTATTAAAATGATTACTGACACAAGCAAACAAGCAGACAAACACACAGAAAAAAAACCTTAGCGTACATTTATATCAATCATTGTCTAAGTTACGAAGGTTAGATTTCTTTCTGGATTCAAGAATGAATATTGCTAAATTGTGTGGATACACAAAAAGCTGATTTCAGACTTTTTTTCCAGCACCTGCAGGCCACATTCTTCGGTACCATAGACTGGACCTCCCCCAGAAAGGCTCCACATGCATGCACCTGAAACAGCTGGCAACACTTGGTGAGAAACGCTGGGATTGGAACTTCTGTGTTTTGAAATAATCTTTAAGATTAGTTCTGACTTATTAGAAACTGTTTCATCATAGTACTATTGATAACAGTTAATTATTACTGACTAAATTGCTTAGTTTTTACTGTTTTCATGTCTAAACCAATAGAAACTGCTCTATTTTTGCTGTTTTCCTGTCTAAACCAATAGAAACTGCTCTACTTTTAATGTTTTCCTGTCTAAACCAATAGAAACTGCTCTATTTTTACTGTTTTCTTGTCTAAACCAATAGAAACTGCTCTATTTTTACTGTTTTCTTGTCTAAACCAATAGAAACTGCTCTATTTTTACTGTTTTCTTGTCTAAACCAATAGAAACTGATCTATTTTTTTGTATAAACCAATAGCAACCAGTGCTTGTTGGCTGGTTTTTGGTCTAAAGCAATAGAAACTGCTGCCTGTTAATGTCCTCTTTGTCTCAACCAATTGAAACTGCTGGAAGTTAATGTCCTTTTTGTCTGAACCAATAGAAACTGCAGCCCTGATGCTGTCCCCCGGCAGTTTCCAGGCGCCCTATGAACACCTGCACCAGCCTGAGACCCTGCGGATGGTTCAGCACCTCACCATGTACCTCACCGACAACACAGGGCTACTGGCTAACCCTGGAGTCAAGGTATGGACTACAAATTCAGAATCAGTGGTCTAGCCTGTTTGTTTCTTTGTTTGTTTCTTTGTTTGTTTGTTTAGGATCTCCATTAGTGTGAAATACTCTTCCTTGAGTTCGTAGTGAATAGTCAGATGAGTATCTGGACCATCGCAGGGTGGGGCATGCCCCTACTCTTTTTTGAAAGGTGTGGTGGGATCTTTGACATGTGTGGGGTGTGGCTCTCCCTAAACACGGGACCTCCATTTAACGTCCGATCCGAGAGACGTCCCTAACCAAAGCTAGGTACTCATTTCCACCTGAGTGAAGTGAGGAAAGTCCTGTAAAGTGCCTTTCCCAAGGGCACAAGATCGGTGACATGGGTAGGATTCGAACCCGGAACCTCTCTGTTCAAGGCCGAACACGCTACCGCTACGCCACACGACCCCACCGTCCCAATTGGACAGAATTTAGCTGCTGATGACAGACAAAAATTTTGCCCAATCTGTCATCTTTGACAGACAAAACTTGGTGTGTATATATGGAAAGAGATGTCATTATGCTAAGCTTCAAATTGTCCTGTTTTTCCAGTCGACCATCAAGGATGACGTGGCTGCTACCAGCCGCATCAGTAGACACTGGACTTCTCAAGAAGACAGCAGTGTGGAAGACTACATCGTCAGGAGGTGGGTTTGACTTGGTTTATGCTTTTTTTAAAACAACAATAGAAAAAATAACTCAGATGTCAGACCATGGAGCTAGAAAAGGTCAATCAGCTCAAAAAGTTTATATCCCTTGCTGGAGTCCATCCCAAAAAAGGCTAGGGTTGGAATTTTTTTCTAGGGTCCCAGGGTCAGAATTTTTTTCTAGGATCGGTCAGGAAACACAACTTTTTTTCCTCTGCCTAAACACTGAGCCATGTATATTTCATGATTTTGTGGTACTTACTGCAAGTATTAATTAAAACAGTTTGCTAAGTTTCTGTAGACACATACAAAACTCTGAATTGTTAAACAGTTACTGAAGTCTTTCTCCCCTCTCCAGGTATACTGCAACTCCCAGTGGTGTCTACAGAATGTACCCTGGAGCTGTCATGGACAAGTCTTTTGATGCCACTAGGACGCAGTGGTATGTACAGTCAAGTCTTCTGGGCACTAGTGTGAAGAACACTTTGAAATGCTGCTACTATATGCAGGACTTGAAGTACTAGGTGTACTTAATTTTTACTGGACTTCTTTTAGAGACATGTACGTACAATGTAAAAGTACTATAATTATGTTTACCAAAGGAAAACATATCGTTTTTGCACTGTTCCCCCTTCCGTTCCCAACACAAAAGGTCAATGACCTGAACCAGATGTCTCTCACCATGGTAACTGGCATATCGTTTACCTTCACATATGGTCTGCTCTGTTAATTCTTACTCAACACATTCATATATATGGTGACAGGAGTCTAAATCTTTCCGATGTAACCCAACACTAGTTACCATGGTGACAGACATCTGGTTCAGGTCATTGACTTTATCGGTTTGAAGAAGAAACAGCAAAAACAATATACTTTCCTTCTGCAAACATAAAAAACTATTGTAGGTTACATATTACATTGTTTTATAGAAAGTTAAGTTGAACCTGTACATCTGTAGGTATACCCATGCTCTGGAGAATCCAGGCCGCCTCACACTGTCTGCCCCCCATCTGGACGCCTTTGGAGCAGGCTATGTCGTCCCTCTCAGCCAAGGAGTCTGGGAAGGAAGGTAGGACATGTGTGCGCTACAATTATGAAAAGTTCTTTATCCAGATAAAGGAGACAAATTGAATACAGCGTTATGCACAGGTTTGACTGTACAATGTTAGATATATAATACATGTAGATGTATCATTGCACTGCACACCCGTTCAGAAATGTCCAAGTACGAACATATGTAGAGATTGTAAGAAATGTCTGTATGACTGGTAGTGCTGTGTACCGGTTCGCTGGACCGGTTCCGGACTTGTAAAAATGTTTAGGTTAAGTCCAAAAATCTACAAGTCAAGAACCGATTCCAGACTTATTACAAAAATCATGTCACACACCCCTTTTCTTTCCAAACCACCTAAAATCTTCCACAGACTGCAAAATATATGCTGCAAAATGAAGAAAACATTGCCATCGGGCATCGTCAAGTGTCGGCCTCCGTGTTATGTGGCCGCAGTTTTGCCAATACAACATTGCAAGGTTGCCAACATGCAATTTTGTATGCGCCGTGGGTTTAGGTTCGGACTTACGAGTGCAGAACTGAACCTAGTCCTCTGGACTTGAATCCGGACCTGAACCTAAATATGGGTTTAGGTACACAGCAGTAGTGACTGATGTATTCCTATATGATTGTGTTACAGGTTGGATGGATATCATCAGTCTACAGACAAGGTAGTGGCTGTCATTGGGGCTGACTTCACTCTGCGCTACTTCTACAAACTCCTGGTGGACACACTGCCACTCTGTAAGGAGGACAGTATCAGGTAACGTCCCAAAACTTCTGGAGTTTGTACAAGGTTGAAGTGTGTTTTTTTTTTCTGTGGTAAGGCCATACCAATTTAATTTGGTGGTTCTCTGATTTTTTTGAAAAAATTTGAAGTGACAGGGTGAAAAAATAAAGTAAATACAGGTCTAGGCATCCTATTATAGCCCCAAATGCTTCAATAGGAGCCATGAAGTCAACACAAAAGGCTGAGTTAATATTCAAACAATGAATTTTGAAGTTTTAATCAAACCACTGCATTGATAGATGAAAAACTATAACAACTAGGAAGAAAAGGACTTTCCTCAACTGTTGGGTGCAAAATATGAGCATATTTGAGTGAATTCAGAACTAGAATCTTTTGTTTTTTTTGCAAATCAGAAAAAAATGAAGAGGGGAATCCGACATGGAGTCACAGGAAGTCGGTTGGGGAATGATGTAACCGCAGACTGACAGGAAGGTCAAAATGGAGGTTAAAATTGTTGCCCTGCTAGCTAGGAAAGAGTAACAGTGGAATATGCACTGAATCAGCAAGAAATTCACAATCACGAACAAAGCAAGAAAGTTGCAGAAAGTTTACCAAGTACTGAAATGTTTAATTTCTTGTTGCAGGTGTTTTATTTTTGACGACAAGGGCTACATGGTGGCACACCCCGGCCTGATAGAACCCAGCAGACAGGGTCCCATCGAGCAGAGGCACATCACACACATGGTGAGACTACACGGGCCTACGAAAAATTCTTGTGTTTCCTGTTTCCCGACTAACCCTAGAAAAACCTGCCGACCCTAGACTTTTTTTGGGGATGGATCCCTGCAAGGGACAATTGAAAATAAAAGTGTCCTTATGCAAGTGCTTGTGCTTCCACATATTTTAGCCAAAACTTGAGCATGCAATGTTGTGGAAAGCTACGAGTACGAGTCCATAGCTTTGCCTGTGAGAAAAAAATCTTTTTAACCTTGGAGTACTTAGTAGGTATGGAAAACATAATGTTACGATTCCTCTTCTTCCGTTCCAAACTCTGACCTGGCCAATGACCTGATTTGTTGACCCTGGCCAATGACCTGATTTGTTGACGTCTCTCACCATGGTAACAGTACTAACTGGTGTTGGGTTACATCATGTTGCAATTTTATAGCAGGAGGGATTTAGACTCCTGTCTGACCATATACATGAATGTATTTGAGTAAGAATTAACAGAGCAGACCATATGCGAAGGTAAACATTATGCATTTGCTTTGCAAATGTTACCTTTCTAGTGTAGACAGTTCTACTGATTGTTGTCTTCCCTGACAGGAACCTCTTGTTGCCAATGATATTCTGAACCACCGAGGGTTTGTGCAGAAGAACATGTGTAACAGTTACAATGACAGGACCATTCAGAGACTCTACCAGGTAAGTCATGCATTACTTAAAGGACAAATACAGTTAGTAATTTCAGTTTTGGTGCCTTTCAACCCAAAGTCCTATTTGCAAAAGGTGATCCATTGGTTTCTACCAGTCCTCAACACATAGGGGTGATATTTGACCCAAATCCATGTTGACATTTGATGACTGCCTTTTCCACCAGGAGGCTGTGGTGACGTCATATGTCCTATTATTATATTAACTAGCCATGCAATTACTACTCTTGTTAATTTACTACATAAAAGAACATTTCAGCGAAAGGAAAAGGAAAAAGAGAAGCCAGAGAAGGAATAATCACCTGTGAATCTCATTTGGCTTGTTCTCAGTTCAACACCAGTTTCCAGGGAGTACTGACTAACTTGATCCATGGGGAACACTGTGCCAAGTACAGGGTAAGTCCTCAACTCATTACCTCAATCCCTAGAATGGAAGACATTTGAAATATATCTTAAGTGTGTCAAAGAAGACACCAGGTTTAGTTTTTCGTAACTATGTGTAGAACTGTATTACAAATTTGTAAATTGTCTTACACTCTTCAGTGTATTTTGGCTGTGAGGTTCAAAACAAAATAGTCTTGCCTTGTTAATATGCCTGGATTCAGGAATTATGACAGTCACTATAGATTATGAAAATCCTTAGTAACAGGAGTATTGTATCTTTTTTTCCCTCCCAGATCACGTTAATTCCTGGCACCAACTCCTTTGTTGGGATTGTGAACCAAACATGTGATGTCATCACTGCCTTCTGCCCATGCAGTATGGTGAGTAAAATAAATTTCAATTGTCCAAAAATGAGGAACAACTGTGCCATCCTGTTTTTTGGAAAGTATTCTATGATCTGGTGGTAAACTCCAATAAACAAATAAACTTCAACTTGAAGTCGACTTTATTTTGCTTATGTTCACTCCCAGGCGCACTATAATTGCAGAGTAGACAGGAAGTTTGGGGGGATTTTTCTGGATCGAAAAGCCAGGAAGTGTGCCTATAAATGAAAGAAGGGCTGACATTCTGATGTTGATTATTTTTCTGTTGTCCCCAAAATATCCCCTTTAAGTGCCTTTTTAGTTGTCCCGGCCTAAATTTTAGTGGTCAGTGGCCATTGGACCACCTTTAATTTTGTTGTCTCCACTACCAGGTTGACCGTCTGTGTCTGAACTGCCATCGTATGGAGCAGACTGAGTGTGAGTGTCCGTGTGAGTGTCCGCTCCAGCTGCAGCAGTGTTCCAGTCGGCTGGCCCATGACGAGGACAGGAACCCCAGCTGTAGTACCCGCCACGAGCCCATCGTCCTGCCGCACGTCGACCCACAGGTCACGGAAGGGGTGCCGCCCTGTTTCAACTCAGACTGCACCAGCAGGAAGACATACAGGTACAGTACTATAGTAGTTGTTCTTTTGCAAAGAAAAAGCTGAGGCTTCCCTTTTTACTTCTGGGGATTGAAGTTTTGGATGGCAAGCTTGCTAGCTACTTGACCATAGAATGATATCATGTCATGTTATTACAAACATTGGTGTGGGGAACCCTGTCTCATATCAGCCACATGCATGGTAATTTACATCATACGTCAAAATACCCCTCCTGTGCAGGTTGGTGCAAGCAACTTGATGGCGTGCAACTAATTTTTTTTTACCAGTGTGCATTGGTGCAAGTAAGCTTTATTCGTTTCTACACTAACTTACTACCCATAGAAATACCCAATGAAGAACTGAAATGGTAACAAAACCAGAATCCAGGAATCATTTTTATAATTATTTGAAGGTTACTATCTAACTTTCTAAGTCCCTGCCATGGCCAGTAGTTTATCCCCACAAATATTGGACAGTTACTACATGTACTTTTGGTTGTGTACCTATTATTTTTGGGGGGTGGAACTATTTTTGTTTTGGTGCATGTTAATTTTTTTTCATCTGCACTAGAGCAAGTTGACCCTAAAGTCTATTTCGACCTCTGATCACCAAGATGGAGGCTTGGTGAACCATGTCTTGTATTATAATATAAGGGTAACAAAGGGGTTTGTCACCCTGAAAAGAGTGGTATAACCTCGACCAATACGGTGAACTAATGATGATGATGAACACTGTTTATGTTGCTTGCAGCGACTGTTTCGGAGTGCTGGACTGTGAGTGGTGCATGCTGGGTCCTGACGGGGAGACCCCCCTGGAGAAGGAGTACTGTGACACCCAGAGGGTGTGCTTCGGGGGGGTGGTGGGCAGCCAGTCACCCTATGCCGACGAAGTCAGTAAGTGGAACACCATACATTCTGTCAGAGACTTGGACATGCCTTGGTCGCGTAGTGGTTAGTGACCCGGCCATGTGCGTCAAATTTCATGGTCACAGAGCTCATACAACCAGTTCTACATTTTTAGGAGACATTGGTCGACTCAAAATCAAATTTCTTTCCTAAGGTGAAAGGGTTTAACATAGAGATCTGAAGCAAAATAACTGTAAAAGAAGGAAAGATTCAAGATTGCGTTACAGTTCCCTAAAACTTTTAAATTAAAGTATGGAAACTTATTTTCCAGCCTAGAGAGATTGAGAATAGTGCAAAATTGGACATTTTTATGCAAAACTCATCGCCAACATTAAAATGACTGATAGTTTTGATTAATATAAAGAAATTCTTGACACTGATATTTTCACAATAATCCAGTCCATTACGGTTACTAACACCAGTGATCTCCTCCCCCCCCAGCTGCCAGCCAGTTCCCCAGGCGTGTTCACAACGCTCCGGTGGGCCCCGTAGCTGGTGGCATCATGGCCGTCATCCTGGTCTTCGCCCTGGCCATCTATTTCTACCGGCACCACGTGCACCGCGTACAGCGCCAACAGACCCTGCAGAACGCTGAGACCACCATGAGGATGTCACAGCTGGACGAACGCGACGAAGAACCAGACGACCCGCCCGAGAACCACGGGATAGGTAGCTTCCTGTTAGGTATTGTACCGTCTTGTGTTTTGGGTGTGATATTTCCTGAAGTGACTGTCTAGATTGTCTGTTTTACATTGTCTATTAAAGGCATCCAATGCAATTTTAGAGCAGCAAAACTGGAAATATTCTGAATGAGGCAATCTTTGTGATATTGATCAAATACTGCTTCACATTAGCACATTTCATTATTTCATATGTTGGGTACTTAAAACTGGAGAAACAAGCCCCAAGATGAGTCCTTTATTTTTTGGGTGGTACCCTAAAAATCAGCCCAGGGCCCTTCCAGTAACCATTTTCCATCAGAAGTTTGGGTATTTTTGCTCCATGAGGGTCAATATACATTGGGATATTGTAGTTTCAACTCAGTATGTAGATAAGTGAGTAGAATATCAACATTGGAAAATCTGGTTTCCAAGCCCTAAAAACTGTACATGTTCTGGATGCTTAAGACAACAAATAGAAACATATGGAATATTCAGTAGTAGCCAATGTTATGTTATGTTACACAAAGCCACGGCATTTAAATGTGTACCAAAATCATGGCTGGGATGGAAGCTATACGTATATGTTTATACTTGAAAAGGTAGATTTGATCAGCAGAATCTGCATGCTTCTACACCTAAGATGATAGTACATAGCATACATTTTGGTTGTTGGTAAATGGAGCGCCTATTGGGTGCTTATCAAAGAAAATGACGTCAATAATCTATTGTTTGCATTGAGAGTCTAAGGTCTGACATCTTGTACCAATCTTTGCGCTAACTGACGTCTCGTTCTATACCAGATCACACCAGTTTTTTCCTGGCCACCATCGAGCGTCGGCCAAGCCACCACGACCGGAGGAACCGCTACTCGCGCAGCACGCGGGGAACGGACAGCGACCACGGCTACAGCACCATGACTCCGCACGAAGACAGCGAAAACCCGCCCGCGTACTTAGAACCCCTGGTACTGGAGCCCCTCACCGCCGACAAAAATTACTCTGAGAGATTGGACCCCCCTCCCCAGACCATGCTGGGGAATAAACTACAGGCCCCAGTACAGGTCCATATGGTAGATACCTGCTGATTTAGCATCAGAAGTTGGTAACGTTCTTGCCAGTACGTATATCCTAATAGTGGAGAATTTATATTGATGACATGTACTTGTAAATTATGGTCTCTCACAGCAGTTACGGTGCCTCCCCTTTGTAGTCGGTCTCCCACGTACGTTGCAACCTTGTGAGATGAAGTGCCAACTTTTTTGTATGATCTTGGGAACAGTTGTAGCAACGGGTTGTGTACGCACTTGAAACCGGCGGTTTGATTTGGATCCAGCGTTCGTGACAACGAACGCGTTAAGGGCTTTTAACATCGACAAAACATGTTTACAATTGTGTGCCATGTACCAATTGTAGTTTGGAAACATCTTTTTATCCAGCGTCTCATGTCATGAACTAATAACTGCAGCGGTTTCAAAAGGATTGTGACTTCTCATATAAATATATATATGTATATTGTTTAAGATAAAAGCGTTAGTGAGAAACATTACAAACTCGAGCAGGGTAGAACCACTAGTGCCAAACAGACAATCAGTATATCCTGCCGCAGTTTTAAATGTGTCGAAAGGAAATTCTTGCATCTGTAATTTCAAACCAGTTGTATTGCAAGAAATACATCCAGATGTAGACTTCAAAACAAAGTGTATTTGCAACCATGAATGTTTGTATATATTACTGTACATTTGTATCCGACTCTTGTGCCATGAATATACTAACAAACCATTATATAGACTCTCGGTATTTTACCTCAGATTTTCCCCCCTTTTACATGTTTGTGCAGATGCTGTATATTTTATCAGAGGCAAAAAATGACATTTTTGCAGGAATTCAATACAACTTCCACCATAACAGCCATACGGGATTGTTAGTACATTTGATCATGAACTGTCATTTATTGAGGGTACTTTGGATGCGTATTAATACTAGAAAGGGCACCTTTTCAAGTCCACTTTTGCATCTAGCATTCAGAAGACAGTTTCTGTCTTACAAAGAGTAATTTAAATGGTTGAAAAGTATTTAATGATAAGAAGACATATTTACTTGTTTGATATCAGGAGTGACGAAGACATTTTAATGATGATGCATTTGAATTTTTAAATCTCGGATATTAGGGGCACTCGCTGGTCAGAAAACAGAGCCAGTAGTGCTGTCTACTGTGGCAAGAACTCAGGAGAAAGGATTTTATGTTTTATATCAGTGATCATGAACTCCCACTGTCATAGCTCTATCTACTTACTGAAGTGATGACTGGTTTAGACATGTTGGTGTCAGTATTGTACATACCCTCATTGGAGAAGTGGTTGCTATTTTTGTGAATGTAACATTTTTGCAGTAAAAGTCTATGACTGAAAAGTAAATTGTAGTTCGTTGTCTTTTTTTACCACCAGATACAGAGCTACATTGTATTGTAGTAGGTGTGTGTGTTTGCGTGTTTGCTTGTCTGTGTGTTTAAGTATTTGAATGCAGTAGACTGGCAGGAAAGGAGGCGCAGATTTTGCAACCATAGATTGACAGGAAGGTCTTATTATATTAACGTATAGAGTGCTGCGTACCTAAAGCCACATTTAGGTTCAAGCCCAGAGGTTTAGGTTCAGTTCCGCACTCGCAAGTCTGGACCTAAACCCATGGCATATACATAATTGCATGTTGGCAACCTTGCAATGTTGTTTGGGCAAAACTGTGACCACATAACATGGAGGCCGACACTTGATGATGCCCGATGGCAAAGTTTTCTTCATTTTGCTGCACAGATTTTGCAATCATTGGGAGGTTTTAGGTGGTTTGTTTGCTTCCGGAATCGGTCCAGCGAACCGGCACACAGCACTAAACTTAGTGAGACATAGAACCTTGCAACACTAGAATATTACATGTAACTTTGAGAAATCTGGTTTTCAGGCCCTAAAATTTCATTGGCCACCTTTAAATATCCAACTAGTTTTCCCCACCCCAAGTTGTACTTAATTAATACAGTCAAACAAAAAACCAGGGTACATCAGATTCTGCTACATTTATTTACTATTTATGATTCATAACTATGGAATGTACGACATACAGCTGAGAAGACAGAAAGAATCATTATCATCCATGAAAACAATATATTGTTAATTATAATGTATTGTCAACATAAAAACAAGTATCACAGGAATAAAGTATCACATGGTTGGAATTACCATAGCTGGAAGAGCCTTAAAACATATTTTCTTGTTAAAAAAACAAGCGCATCAGACATCTTTGTTATATATACTTAGTCTAGTACATACTTTGGAATGTGTATAAATACTACCAGTTGTAGTAACATACTAGCAGGAGTAATTGCTTAAAAAAAATGGAATGCTCTTTTTTTTCTTACATCAGAAAATCTTTCAATCCTTAAACATTATAGAATAGATATACTTGAATTCTGTATGGCATTTTTAACGTAATGATAACAATCCCTTAGACCACAAAGTGAAAACTTTTGAAACCTATCCTACTTGATCCTGTAATGTATACCACACATGACAAGGCCACATACAAACATTCTATAATTCTCAAGGAATTTAGAGAATTAGTTTAAGTTTCAACTTGGTTTTAAAGGGGTGGCAGCACATGTAGATGTCAGGCCTCCTTTGTACAGTATTAGTTCTGTAAACAAAGTGTAACTCAAAATGAAGCATTGCATCTTTATAATTGTGAAAGGCACCAACTGACTATCATAGTGATACAATTAAAAACAGGCCAATCATACAATACCATCATACCAAAGTATATATATATCATGGTTTGGAATGGGCCAATCAAACACATTTTATCACCATTGTATGATTTTGAACCAGCCAATCACGTGGCACCATCTGGTCATCACCAAGATATGGTTTGGAACCAGCCAATCACGTCGCACCATTTCCTCATCACCATGATATGGTTTGGAATGAGCCAATCATATCGCACCATTTTGGTCATCCCCATGATATGGTTAGAAATCAGCCAATCCAAAATGTGATATGGTATTGTTAACAGGCACAGTATGACACCAAAGGCCAAATAATCATTGATAGATTATAGATATTTTCCCCCTCTAACTACTGGTAGCTAGGAAATTGTCCAAACATTGCAGTAACTTCATATTCGAGGTACAATTGCATTCTTCCAATACCCTTAACTTAACACCTGCAACAATGGAAAAGTCCATAGTGTTACCTGGATATGGGATATTGAGATTATATACCATGGAAATGTAAAGAAAAGCATTGCCACGTCACATTCTGGAATCAAGAAATATGTAAACTAAGGAAAGTCAATTATCAATTCATCAGGAATGTTTGCAGTATGTTATAAAAGATGATTGTTTTTAGGATGACACAATCAATCATTGAAAATCAACAGCAGTGTTTCTGATTAGAAAATAACGACATTTTGATATTAAAATTTGTTGAGGACAAGACCACTAACGGTTGTAGAAGGATACATCAAGAGCTACATAACTATACAATATTTCTTTATCAATTTATCTATGGTTAATCTGCCATTGAACAATTCACAACCTGTCTCTCACAGCAATGAAACATTTCTCTCTACTAATCTTCAGTTTAAATCTAAAAAGGAATGTCTGCTGATATGACAAATTTTGACAACTTAACATTGTAAAAATCAACCTAAAACGTTCTGCCATGTTACACCGTAATATCAGTTTAAATCTAAAAAGGAATGTCTGCTGATATGACAAATTTTGACAACTTAACATTGTAAAAATCAACCTAAAAACGTTCTGCCATGTTACAGCGTACTAGGAGTTGACAACGGGTCTCTCACGGGCGTTTCTATGAACAGGGTATGAGACTATTTCCACACGGGTGTCACAGATGTCGGTAGGTGCCCGGAGCTGTCATGCCGGATTGCGTCGCGCCCTTGTTGGAGCCGTACTGTAAACTGATCTCCATCTTGGACTGGTTCAGAACCTCCTCGCTAAAGTTTCTCTCGTTCTTGGCGGCTACTTTTACGCCGGGGTTGCTCTGGGTCACCACTCCTTTGGTTTTGGCCTACATGTGTGAGGGCAGAAACAAAGTTATACATGTATGAGGACAGAAAAAAGTTATACATGCTACTGTTATATTGTAAAACCTGCCAAGCTGTCCACCCAGAGGACCAAAGAAAAGTGGTCACCTTGGACAGGTAGTCTCCTTGAAGAGGGTCACCTCACAACATGACTGAGACATAAATGGTTCCAAGTCGAGATGTTTTAATGTCAAATGCTGTAAGCATCTTTAGTTCTGTAGTGATTGCATGTGGGGAGGGTGGCACATGGAACAATTTACGTCAAACAAAATACATCGTCCAGCAGTCAGGGCAAACTAGCTGGTTTTCTTCATGATTTCTCATTAGTTATCATCAACATGATCGAAAATGATGTGGTCAGGCTTGGGCAGGTATCGGGCCTTGAGTGAACCCAACTCAGGGCGGTCGCGTTGGCCAGGTGGTCACTTTGGCCAGGTTGCTTAATGGTTGCATCAATGGGGAAAATTTCGGGGCCAGGCCACCTTGGCCAGGTGGTCACCTTGGCAGGTTTGACAAATAATCCTTACCTTATTTTTTTTGCAACTTACGGTATATATTTGCTCAATCTTGTCACGTGATTATCACATCAATCACGTGACAAGAGAACTCCACGACGAGATCTTAATCAGGTTGAAGAAGAGACAGAGTACGTCTCGAAAGCTCCCCAGCATAGCTGAACCTTTGTTGTGTGTTGTGTAAGTATAAATATTTTGTCAAAAGTAATCCTTACCTGACTGGCCAGGGCGATAAGACAGTCCAGTACGGCGTTCATGCCCTTCCCTTCGTACAAGTCCACCGTCTGGAACAGGTCTGTCCGCTTCAGACCGTAACGCTCTGCTGCCTGCAGAAACTGACTGATGTTCTCCATCTACAACACAACAAATTCACTTGTAGAGAACACCACATTTGCGTAGGTTAGGCCACACCAATTTAATTTGTTGGTTCACAGATTCATCCACTTCATTTTTTTCTTATTTGCAAAGAAAAAAAAAACTAGTCTCTGAATTAATTCCAAAATGCTCATATTTGGGCTCACATTGAGAAACAAGCATTAGGAACAAAGTGAAAACTTGTCTTACCTGCATGAAAGGCACTTTACTGGTCTTGATCTTCTTAACGGAACCTGGCTCCAGCTTGTTGATCAGGCTGTAAAACATAATAGCATATATTCTTATGCTGAATGTAAAACAATTATGATAGTAACACAGAATAAAACTACAGCCACTTACTTGTATAGACAGCCCAATTTTTTACATAAACAGATATCAGACAAAGAAAGTCAAAGAAAAGTCAATATTATTTTTTTATCAAATTACCCTGTGTTGTCTTTCCTTGTTTGTATGGAAATTAATGCAAATATCTGCTGCAAAATGTAATCAGATCAATCACTGATTCAATTTTGGTGTCTGTTTCTAAAGTTGATAAGAATTGATGGTGGATAAATGCACTACAAAGTGATAATGTCATGCCAATGTAACAATGTTAGGCCACACCAATTTGATTTGTTGGTTCTTGGATTCACCTCAACAGTTCATGATTCAAAATCTGTTGCGAATTGATTCGAATTGAAAAACTAAATCAAATTATGTGGGAACATGAACACTCCATTTTAGTTCCGTATATACAATTTATTTTGAACCACCCCGCGAGAGTGGTATGTAATGTTTGCTTTCAAAGAAATTGTGGTACAGATACGAAATACAAGTTAAAATCGAGGTGTGAAACCGTTTCCAGCGTGGGTGCAAGTTTTGAATCACGGATGCAAAATATATTCCGAATCAATCGGTTCTTGGCCAAACCGCAACACATTTTGAATCATGAACGGGGTCTAAGGGAAAGATGAAATGAGAACAGAGAAAGGCAGACTTACTTGCAGAGTAGGGTGCCATCTTTCATGGCCTCCTGGAAGCCGGCATCAGGGAAGGGTTCACCCAGAATCTCCCCTATCCACAGCCGAACCTGACGCTCAAGGTCATGGTCGTACTTCGCAGCTTGCTGGAAAACAAAAAAAATTGATTTAGAACATTTACTGGTACAATAACGTGTGTATATGCAAATTTATCATTATATTTTATGCATATGTATCCTCCAAACTGTTTGCCAATATCGGTACAAGTGAGAGTCTCCTGTGTGTTTTTGGTATAAATGCGTTGATATTAAAGAACTGAGACAAATAAAAACTGCATGAAGAACAAGTTGGAGGTGGGAATTGACAAATCATTTTCATTAAGCAAAAATAACACACAAAATGTGGCATCCTAAGAAGGTAAACACAAACACTCATCGTTAGAATAATTAAACCATTTGCATGTGGACAATGTGATCCACAAGTGTGTGAACGTGTTTAGATGTCTACAAAAAATTAACAATTTGATAGAGGTAGGAAGGCTATATATTTGGATCAGTCTGTTTAGAATAAATGTCCAAATGTTGCTTTCTACTCAGAAATATCTTCCCACAACACATATTTGTGGTGTCATGGTTTGGGGAATATTTGGAGATACACAGTAACTAGTGCATGTCTGGGGATTGTTGTTGTTCACCACCGTGGTAGACCTGTCCTCCTCTGTGCATGACCACGGAACAGGAATGGGAACTCGACCAGGGAACGCCTGCTCTACCTTTGTTACACTGTATCTGCTTCATCTCACACCTTTTCAACCAGCCAACACTGGCCGGGACAGTTTGATCCCTGTTTGAAGAACTACGAAGGCCCTTTATGCCATCCATACATGATAGGTATGGAATGTATGTGGGATGGAATGACTGTCCTAGTATTCTTTTTGGAAAAGGTGGGACATTACGTCTTCCATGGTTTACAGAAGAGAAGTCAAACCCTTCAGACATAGTTTTAGACATAGTTATAGTTCTAGACAGCTACCTTTATCATGTAGACTTTAGTTATTTTATAAAATTTATACTCTATTTCATTGTTCTTTTATGTTTTGTAATTTGCAATTAGCCTCCGGGCACGTGCACAAATTTGCAATAAACTTTTCATTCTTAGACTGCATAGTACTAGCCTGGATGCCAGACCCAAAGCACACTGGACACAAAATATCTCAGTGTGCACTGAGATATTTGTGTCCAGTGTGCTATGGGTCTGGCACCCAGGCTACATAGTACTGGAACATAACATGTAACAACCTCCTGGCTACAATGTACGCTATCACTCCATTGTACTCGCTGAGTCAGTGTGTATGAAAACTTTAGAGAAATGCAAAATAAGAACATAAAAATGTTAAACTTGATTAAAATGATGTATATAACATTGGTTGATTGGGTCAAACTGCTGATTGCCATGCTATCATTGGTTGAACGAATACTAGTAATTCTCCTGACCTCCACATGCCACAGATGTGCAGAACTACTGTCTCTACTCAGAGATAACCATCACTGACACCCACCACACCTCCAAACAAATTCATATATAAACACAGGATTATATATTAACCAGAGTCACCAGCTACCAGATGTGCAAAAAGTAAACTGGCACCACTAGTATCTGAAATATATACCCCAAATGTAGGCAACCACAATTCAGTACATGGTTTTAACTTTCAGCCTGCTAAGGCCACACCAATTTAATTTGTTGGTTCTGGGATTTTTTCAGAAAAAAATATGAAGTGACAGGGCAAAAAAAAAATTAAAATAAAAACAGGTCTAATCATATTATAGCCCAAAATGCTTCGATAAGAGCCATGAAGTAAACATGAAAAGCTGGGTTAAAATTTAAACAATGAATCTTGAACTTTTAATCAAACCACTGCATTGATAGATGGAAAAACTGCAACAACTAGGAAGAAAAGGACTTTCCTCGGCTGTTGGGGGCAAAATATGAGCATTTTTGAGTTGATTCAGAACCAGAATCTTTTTTTTTATGCAAACCAGACAAAAATGAAGAGGCGTATCCGAGAACCAACAAATTAAATTGGTGTGGCCTAAGGTAGCCATTTGGAATAGAGTACTGTAAATTAGTACAGGAACAATTGACAGTGCAGCATAATGAACTACCATTGACAATGTGTGTTAAATTATCTCGATAATACTCTAAAAACAACATTGAATGAGTACAGAAATTGCAACATAAACACAAGGATTTATCAAAGAATATCAGAAGGGAGTGTAACATGTAGATTAAAATCTCTCAAACCTCACTAACCCAGGGGACTTTATGGTATGTTCCAAGGTCACATACCAAACATTCCTGGGTCACAGAACTGGTGATGCTTCAATAAGTTTCACATAATTAACTTAATTTGGGACAAAAGGCATCTACTAATGACTGTAACCTTTCAGATATTGATCAAATTTCTTTCCAAAAGAGTGCACACACCTTTCAAACTTTTACTTAGTCTCCTCAATTTTAGTAAGAAGATACTGAGCCTCACATATTTCAAATACTTCGTAATCAAATCAAACAAATTTCTTATGATATGTTTACCGAATCCTTGAATAAAATCTTGATCATTTAAAAGAGTAAACAATGCAAAAAAAATGCTTTTAAGTTGATAACAAAGTATCTTTCAGTTGTTGTAAATTGTATAAATATAATGTATGGAATATAATGTGGAAAATAATAAAATACATATTATTACTGTATTGTAATAAATATCCAATACAGTAAAAAGTTGTTAAAATTTTTTAAAAAGGACAAAAATTTACATACATCAATGTATATCTAGTGTCCCTTCTTCTAGAAGATTTGAGTAAAAGTTAAACACATGTTCCCATGCCCAGGAGTGAACAGTGTGTTTGTAGGTTACATTCCTGAGTTAGAATCCGTGGTAAACCCTCCGTACGGATTCCAGAGGTCTCCTTTCATCTAAACAAACTGGACTGGCAACACTGACATTGAAACCCCAGGACACCTTCTGGTTTGGGGCAGAAAGTTTTTGCATGACCATATTTGGTCGCAGAAATGGACTGATTGACAATGTTGTGTTCAGGTGTCGTGTAGCCCCCCTCCCACCCCACCAACCATATACAAAATCCCACATTCCTACTACATGTACGATCTATATTTGTTGTACATTTGTAGGGGGGGCCCTTTTTCCTAGAGCATAATCAGCCGTTTTAATTCTACGTAGAGCGTAGACAGACCGCTCTAATTCAACGTAGAGCATAATTGATGCATTTTGCGTAGAGCATAATCGCCGTTTTAAATTTAGGTAATGCGTTGTAGCCACTTGGAATTTATCGTAAAGCGTAATCGAGAGGTTTTCTGAATTCAGCGTAAATACGTAGCCAGCTCTAAAAATTTAGCGTATAGCGTTGTCGGGACACCCCATGCAGGCCCCCAGCTAGATCCACCCTCCCATATCGTCTATAGCACGTCAGCAGAACGTACTGCACCTGCGCAAAACCCAAAATGTATTGTGCATAGCACTTTGGTAGAACGTCTGATACAAGGTCGTATTCGAGCATATATAAGGTTAACATTCCGTCTGTAGTTTCCAAATGTTGTATCAGAAAAGATATCTTCTGCAACAGGCAAAATTCTGATGCAACACTACATTGTATAATAGTATGCTACAATAAGTATAGTTCCTTGGTGATTCTTCCAAACATCTACCTGTCCCTTCATCTAGTCTTGTGTTGATCTAATAATGTTGATTTTCAGAAAATGGTCACCAAATTATGTTAATTAGCTGGTATATCGGTGTGATTGTACCTCTAATTTCCAAAATTGCATCAAAATAATATGGGGTTGGCCAAGTTAATGACAGAAATCAAGTCTTGTATATACCATGTTATTATCCACAACAAGCAAAGATTTGTACACATGTGTCGGTTTCTATGGCAAAGATTTTAAAGGAAAAAAACATGAAAGATGCTCCTTGCACTGTTTTAATTTGTCTGTAAAAAAAGTTTCGTAAATTCACTGATATGTTCGACATTAAAACTGTACATATACGTATGTATATGTAGGCAATGTTATTTTTTACCTGCCCAGTGCCCAACATTTATATCTCTTACTTACACTTACAGTGTACATCAATGTACAATAAAGGTCTTCATTCATTCATCAATATGATGTCAAGTGAGCAACAACAGGCAGTATTGGGCTATTCCAAAAAATAAAGGAGAATGGGGGGCGGAAGAGGTTGGACTGGACAGGGGGGTTGGGTCAAATACCTGGACTGGACAGGGGGGTTG
>NW_017804464.1:4974846-5036240 GCF_001625305.1 Branchiostoma belcheri
GGGGGGTTGGGTCAAACAAGTCTGGAACGGACAGGGGGTTGGGTCAAATAAATCTGGAACGGACAGGGGGGTTGGGTCAAACAAACTAGGGTTGGAGCCAGACTGGAGAGGTGGGTATTGGGTGTATTCAGCATTTTATGGTTTGGATTTTATCTCTCTGAACAGTCTTAGATGTTTGAAGGTTGGAGAATGATTTTTTGCTGGATAAAGGACATTATAAATATTTCATACAATCATAAACATAGATTCAATATGCATACCACTCTCATACATTCTACATAAGATGTAAATACTGTAGTACAGAAATAAAATTTGCTCCAAGTTAACATCAAATTTTCAACTGTCCCACACCTTTCAGAATCAAAGTGACTAAACAGCTAAATCACATGTCAGACCTTATGGACATCAGGTTATAAGTGCCAGGAAGTTTATACTGCCAGCCATCTCTGTTAAGTGATGGTTTGTGCGCTCCTCGAATTAGTCTGCTACTATAGGATAAAGTTCAGATAGATTTTTATTTTCTTACATGCAAATAAAGATGCAGTAGTAGGAAATCTTAATTTAGAAATTAAAAGTCCTTTTCCTTTTCAAAATTTATCTGAAACAACATCTTTACCACAAGTAATTAGTTAGTTACTGTAAAGTAAACAAGCAAGTGTTGTAAAGTAAACAAGTTAATCCAGCATTCCCTTTCAATGGTTTGCATAACAAAAGGATCAGTTGAATTTTAGCCAAACAGTTTCTCTCAGTTGCTATATACCACACTTCAAGGTTAATTTCTTTCCATCTATGAATTACTATAATAATAACTTCCTAAACTTCTTTGTTGATCTAAAAAAATATGTCATGCATGGTAAGGTGACTTGTCTGTAAAATATATTATTTTGTTCCTTTTTATCTAGTTGCCCTATACATTGTAACTATAACTAGTATAAGCTCCTTGGTTCAACTGATTACTGAATATGGAGTCAACTGCATAGGTTGTTTTGCAAATGCTCTGACTTGTAACTTGTAAAAGAATAAAAACTGTGTTTGATTTTCTTTTCAGTCCTTTAGATGATATTGAAGTGCGAGTGTGAATCTGAGTGTATTAAACCAACAATGAATCACATGAACTGTGAATGAATCACACAATCACATCACTCCCGTCCATTGTTTTGCCCGCTTTGATGAAAACTACAAATCAGGTCTCGAAATACTCAGGGTGCACCAAAAATTGGAGCTGTATCTTTTTCTGAGTGCAGCCAAATATTCTAGCTGCCCAATGTTGAAGAAGAAACGGATAGTGATTCTACAAAGTCAGAAGAAACTGCCAAGAAGCCAAGCCTTTTTGTGTGAGGCTTTTTTAACGCCAGTGAGTGAGTGAGTGAGTTAGGCCACACCAATTTAATTTCTTGGTCAACGGATTCGCCCTCTTCAATTTTTTCTGATTTGCAAATAAAAATAAAAATTCAGAATCAACTGCAAAATGGTCATATTTGCTCTGAACAGTTGAAAACAGTCCTTTTCATCCTAGTTGTTACTAGTTATTCCTATCTTTCAATGCAATGGTATCATCAAAAGTTCAAAATTCAGTGTTTAAAATTTTGGGCCAGCCTGGTGTGTTGACTTCATGGCTCCTTTTGTACCATTTTGGGCCATAATAGGATGCCTAGGCCTGTTTTTATTTTTTATTTTTTCGCCCGCCCGCTCCATTTTATGTAGTGCACCCAAGATCTTTTATGCACCCAATTGTTTGCATCGGTGCACCTATTCCCAACAATGAATTTTGAGCCCTGGACAAATGAAATGAAACAAAAAATTGTACTAACAAATTTCTTATAAACTGAAAAGTTAAGTGATAATACTGATTTGGGCATACTGTATATGTGAATGACTTAACAAAGTTCCTTGCATTGTTATGTTGTGTACAGCAGAAAGGAACAGTCTCCCCATGGATAATTCCCACCTCTCAGTCTGGCTTATGATAATAGATGCTCAAGATACTCAGTACCTTGTATGCAAGCAAAGACTGGCCATAGTCTGAGTGAGTGATTATGCATATAGTTCATATGCCAAAATGACTAAAATATGGCTAAAATTTCTCAGATAAGACACATTTGTTGTTGCTTTGTTGTTATTTAGTAGCCTCCACAAGGCTTTTCTGTGGGAAAACGAATCGTGGCATAATCTTTTTATATTGTGGCAAGAAGGTTTGGCCTGGGGAGTCAGTCTGCAGAAGGTTGTTTCTTTCTGGATACAATCCAGTAACCCTCAGAAGTCAAACCCGAAGGTGGCCAAACAAACCTGGAAAATATTCTCGTAAATAGTCTGGTACTAGTGGTAGAGACTTATTTTGATCTAACATCATTTTAATCTTTTACAGACCATCTAAAATTGAACTACTTTATTGGATAATTATTTTGCATTTGTTAAAAAAACTTTGATTTACAAGTTCTTTTCAGTATTTTTAGGTTCTTTTTCTATCCAAGGGTTCTAGTTGACTTGTACTAGACTTTTGGTGTACCAGGATTTCAGTTTTCACACAACCAGCTGCAGTTTTTAGTTTGTGTAACTCATTGAAATGCTAATTACTGGCTCCATGTCCTAATGAGTTCCTATTGTTTGCTCAGACATTGTTGTGTTACCAGATTATGCTAAATTATCTCAGGCCAAAGTCACTTCAGTGCAAAATAAAATTCTAGGGTAAAAGTTCAGGACAGTCAGGTTTATACAAAGTCATTTGATTTGCCAAAACGAATTATAAGTCGTGATTTAATTTTTAGAGTACAGTAAACATGTTCTTTATTCTAACTAGCCTTAGCCCACACCTTCAGTCCTTCAGTGTTAAACACTGAAGGACTGAAGGTGTGGGCTAAGGCTAGTTAGAATTATTTTCAAAACCAATACTCTGATGCAGTTGAGCCAAACAAGGAGGTTAGAAAGTAGATTTTTTAAGTTAACCAGCTCCTTGTTTAAAACAAAACCTCCTTTGATTTACTTTTCAGTCCATTTACTATGATTTAGGCACTTCTCAAGTCAAACCCAATACCAATGGAGTATGGACCTGGAATCCTCAGTTTTAACACAACACACTGCTTGAACAAACAAAGTCCCTACAGGTTCCCATTGTTTTCCCCACCAAACCAGCTAAGGTTCTTCATAGGTTAACTCTGCTGAATTTCTTCTCGCACTCAGGGCATCATAGAAATATCACGAAATATCACATACTCCCTTCTTTCATAAAAAGACAATGCTATAAAACTGTACATTGATTGTCATACAACAAGACAATGTCATGAATTTCTACCAAGTCATATTTTTTCATCCGTGACAGAACTCAGGGTTCAAAATTCCCACTCTCACACTTTTGCCAGACAAGTCATGTTTTCTGAGACTTGGTCATGGAGACCTCAAGTTGCTTGGCACGCAAGCTTATTATTTTGTCAAGCTTATCTTTTTATAACCCTGATGAAGGTAAGACATCCAGGTCAACAATATTCAAAGACAAATCAAACTCTACTACTGGATAAATTATCACGAAGATTACTTCAAGACATTTCCAGGAGGCCTGATCTATACTATAGGTGCAGCTACAACCCCACTAACTGGAAGGGAGGATTTCCCATAGAACTCTCCAGTACATGCAGTTGTTCCTGTGGTGTTGTATTAGTATTACCATAATCTACCTTATCCTCATTTACATAACAATAACAGTGACACTTATGTGTCTTTCACTCTTTGTTCAACTGTTTTTTCTAGTTCCTTCAAGTGTATTTTAGTGCCACTGATTCAGAAGAAGAGTGAGAGAAGTTTCAACTTGAAATGTCCCAAAGTTATCTCTGGAAAATCATGGCCATCTTGTACTGTTTTGCTCCATGTCTGCTCAGTCCTAAAAAATTGCACAGTCCCTGTGAGGAATTCCTCACAGGGAAAATGCAGAGTGCAACTTTTTGGTGCTTTTCTTCATATAATCATAGGATGCTCAAATCCATGGTGGAAGCTTAGTTCAGTTGCCTCATAGTGATGTTGAATGCTGAGGAAATCAAACTCCAAACAAGTTGATTTCAATAGTCAATATTTCAATACACTAACGCTCAAAACACAAAAACGTAGTTGCCTAATATGAAAAAGGCAGGTATATTAGGACAAATCTGGAACAGACAGGGGGGTTGGGTCAAACAAATCTGGAACGGACAGGGGGGCTGGGTCAAACAAATCTAGAACGGACAGGGGGGTTGGGTAAAACGAATCTGGAATGGACAGGGGGGTTGGGTAAAACGAATCTGGAACGGACAGGGGGGTTGCAGGGCTCAAAATTAACTTTTTGACCTAGGAGCACTGTGCTCCTAACCATAAAAAGTTAGGAGCACAGGCTAAAATCTAGGCGCACCAACAAAAAATATTGTATTGCAAAGGTGTTAATATATTAAAAACTAAGCCAGATCATATTTCCTTAAACCATCCCCCCCAAAAAAGAAATCACATATTAATACAGCTGAATAAATAAAAATGTGATTATGTCAACAAATTCCTCCTCAAAAACAGTTTTCTGAGGGACACTCGGTGGGCATGATCATGATGATCTCTATTAAAGATCTCCATAATTCAAATGTAAAAGTACTAGTACAGTAGTTCATAGCCAGGGTTCTAGCTAGGATTTAATTTTAGCGTAGTGGTACTTGCCGCACGTTGAGGGAGCGAAGCTACCGACAGGGGGGATGGGCGCTTTTAAAAATTTTGAGGGATACCCAAAATGAAAAAATGTCATTATTTTCTAAGGTCTGTACAATGTATCCTTGATTAGTAATTTTTATATCTTTGCAGCTTGAAATCTTCACAAAATACAAAAGATAATCCAAATCAGACTCTGAGCATCTGGTGTGCAAAGTTGCAATACTCTACATGCAAAAAATAGCAACTACAAACACTGTATAAATAAAACAAAAAATATGTCTGTTTTGCCTACTAATAGTGTCTCATTATGAGGCACTTTTAATCTCCTTTGTGCCATTTCTGTTCTGCAAAACTGGGCCGAAGTATGATGTGATTCTACACGTGGCTTTGTTGTTATTGCCAAGCTTTGATGCTGACATGATTAAAGGCAGTATGTTGACATAGATCGCACAGTAGCTAAGAGCATGAAATCGGCATGGCACGGCACTGACGCGTATGTGGGAGGAAAACCCACGTGTGTCACAAAGATCACAGACACTGGTAAAGAAAAACGGCAAAAATTTGACAAAAGAGCAAATAATTTATAGTTACTTGTTTAAATTATGAACGAATCCATTGGGTGAACTCCCTTGTTCATAGACAATTTTCATAGACACTGGATACCGAGCTAATAGTAAGTTACCAACGCAAATTTGCCGCTGTGGGCTTTAGAGGCCCCTCCTCTTTTCGGCAGCCGGCTGGATACATCGTGGGAATTGTTAAATAGGCCAGCCCATATATGGCGTCCCAAAGGGAAAGCCGACACTAGGAAGGGGGCGGGACATCCCTTGCCTGGACTCGCCCAGACACTCTGGCACCAGTGTCTAGCCGCTGTCACTCACAGAAGTTGCAAAGAGCCAAGAGGACCCGCCCTGGTTCTCCTGGGAGGCCCGGCACATGCGTTACTGCGCTAAAAAAAAACATTTTTCACATTTGATCTGGCATTCGTGAACAAAGAAATACAGTCACAATGCCGCTAAGTTGTAGTGAAAATTAGCGGGGGAAAATTGGCGTAGCGGGTTCTGCTTTTATCTACAATGCAGGCTAAAATTTTTATTGGCGCACCGTGCGACCGTGATTTCAAATGTAGTCGCACCGTCAAAATTTTGGGCGCATGTGCGACCAAATCAGTCGCAGTCACGAGCCCTGGGTTGGGTAAAACGAATCTGGAATGGACAGGGGGGTTGGGTCAAACAAATCTGGAACGGACAGGGGGGTTGGGTTGAAATAATGAAATTGGACTGGACAGGGGGGTGGGTAAAAAAAATTCTGGACTGGACAGGGGGGTTGGGCCAAAAGCTGATTTTAGACCTCTTCCACCCCCCCTCCACAGTTATTTTTTGGAACAGCCCATTCAAACTTCTCAAAATATATGACGCATGAATAAATATTAAACTGAGATACGTAGATGATAAATAAGACAATACTATTTTTTTTCAAAACTTGTTAATTATCGCACTGTATTTCCTTTGGATTGCTGTCTGTACTTTTTAGTGAAACTGTAGAACAATCCCATCTGGTGTGTGTGTAGAGGCCAAGGCCAAAAGGGTCAACCAGACCATGACATTCTACTTTGTTTACACATGTAACTTGTTATTAGGTTACCCCAAGTCAAACTTGGTCACACCAGAACTAACATATTGATTTAGAAGCGTAAGATCAGGCAGTGATATCCTTCAGAACAAAAATGTGTGGAAAATATAAAATTACTTATATAATTTACTGACTGACCTAACCCCAACTACCTAGAATCCAAGTCACACACAAAACAATTAAATGCCAGATTTTTACATAATTTAGAAAATCTGCGAAATTTCAGATCAAAATCAAATTCTTGTGAGTCCGAATTTATGAGGTTAACAAGGGGGACTATATATAGCCTAAAACTTATCAACGGTTGATGGTTTTTTGTTGTAAAAATCAGCTGAGAACATGTGGACAACATACGGATCACATTACAAAACGCAAACCTCGCTCCGCCATTTTCTGACGTTTTCAACACAAGCGAGTTCAAAACAAAGGCCGCTACGGGAAATGGCCGAGTACAAAAGGCTCACCGCACGCTACGGTGACTTTGGCAGCACAACTCTGCCCGGTTTGGCGAGCTTGACCTAAAGAAAACCCCGGGAAAGTGACCGGTACTCGGTACACACACATGCGGCCCAGGAATTCCTCATGTCCCGCTAGTGTTAGTGAAATCGATCGGACACACGAGTGTACATTTTCATTCACGGTAATCCCTGACACAATCGATTATCACACCGCTACCCGCCTTACCTTTCTCGCGATTTCCGCACTTAGTCCGTAAAGAGGCCCTCTGTTCGACATTTTGATGTAAAGTTCGTTTAAAAATCCTAGGGAATGTCCGAAAATTCCACAACGATGGTCACCGCTATACCTAAAGTTTCCGTACGAGTCACTTCACCTGAGACACCCCTTTGACCGATTGACACCGCATGTCGAGCTTCTAACCAATCAGAGCGTAGCTTTTCAGTTTGATCATCGACGTTATCCAATCAGAGATGCGGGAGTTAAATTTCGCGGTAGTTACTGACCAATCGCAGTAAACCAGGAAGTTAGGGGCGTGGAAATTCCGAAGCCGTGACGTCATCAGCCAAATGGAATTTTTCGAATCAGCGGTGGGAGTTTCGACTTTTGTCATCCGCGATGCCGTCCCAGGATGAAGGTAGAATTTCCGGTATTTCAGTGAATCACGGATGTTTGGTGGGAAGTTTTGAAGTATGAGTCACTCCAGATGCTTTCACACCACGTTTGTTGGGAAATTGGGCCGTTATGTCTATATTTTCATTTCAAAATCTTGTGAGCAAGTCGGACCACTGTGATCTTGGTGTGAAGATTATATGGAGGAAAATATACCACAATTTGAGGCTGAAATGTTTACAATAAAGGCCAACCAGGCACGTATACTGTACCTAATAATATTCACAAAAACATGTTTGAGGACGTAGACATCTGTTTTTCTCATATACCCCATTGATTATACTGTAGACTTGGATATTTGCTGTGTTGTTTACATTTCTGTAAACACAAAGTAGGAAGCACATGGCGAGCTACTGGAAAAAGCGCCACCTATCGCCGTGTGAGAAGACATGCATGAACTTTTGCAATTTTCTTTTGGGGCCTCTCCAGGAAATTGCTAGCATGGAAAAGAGCTATTGTCGCTATTCTTGTGTCATTTTCTGTCGAAATCAGCACAAAAAGAAAGGCAAACATAAAAACTCTCACTCACTCACTCACTCACTCACTCACTCACTCACTCACTCACTCACTCACTCACTCACTCACTCACTCACTCACTCACTCACTCACTCACTCACTCACTCACTCACTATCCTTGTTTAGATTATACTGCTGTATATAATAATTAATATACATGTAATTAGGAAAATGTATTTTTTCATGTAAAGTACAGTAAAGGTCAAAGTATCTAACAGCTTCTAAAAAGATAATTATACTTTTGAATTTCAGAAATGTAAAAAGTATAACCTAAAAATATACTGTGCCTTCCTCTTAAAAAAAAAAAAAGAATCACACTTCCACCCCCACTGTCGTAACTGTCAATGGTCTTTGCATTGTCAGCCTTCTTGTTCCTAACAACACTAGAAGCATGTGCATATGTTCTCATATGCTGAGTTCCTATTATTATCTTCCAGGCAGGCACAGTGAGTGTTTACTAAGTTAAGTACTCGAAATGTCACCAGTCTCCTTTCTGTCAGCAGGTTCTTCACAGCTGTCAACAGTTGGCATAGCAACATGATGATAATTCTGTTGCTGGGACTGGGGTTGCTGGGACTGACCAGGACACATGCCTGCGACAACCAGAACCAGGCTGGCTACCATTGCATGTACAACTCCACCAGTGGTCAGTGGCTGCGTTAGGCCTCACCAAATTAATTTGTTGGTTCTCGGATTTTTCAGAAAAAATATGAAGCGACAGGGTGAAAAAAAAAATTATAACAGGTCTAGGCATCCTCTTATAGCCCCAGATGCTACGATAGGAGCCATGAAGTCAACACAAAACTTCAAAAGGCTGGGTTAATATTTACGAATTTTGAACTTTTTATATAAGTTGATTCAGAACCAGATTCAGAATTTTTAAGTTGATTTTTTTTTTTTGACAAATCAGAAAAAAATGAAGAGGTGAATCTGAGAACCAACAAATTAAATTGGTGTGGCCTTATGCACACAAACTAATACCACATTACTGATGTCTGACTGAGGGACGGCTGCGTGTGCAAGATGTCGGTAGCTTGAGGAATGAATCCCCTCTACTATATACTAATACCACATTATTGATTTGAACACCATGGTTGATTTGCCACATAACACTGAACAGATTTAGTACAAGCAGATCTGTGTTTGTTCGAAATAACCGTGAGTGAAATTCTAAGCTTTACTAGGCTGACGTTTCTCGTCCAAAAACATTTTTTCCCGTGCTGCTAATTAAGAAGAGTACATGTAATAAATACTCAGGCAATGACTGTCATTAGAACTAGAAGGAATCGCACTTTGTACAGGATTGCCTGGCTCAGCCCTTAGTAATTTAACCACACCCAGATTTAATGATAGCCATTCAGTTTGTGTCCCTCGGCTGTACACCACACCCACTTTTGAACCAAAGTCCTAATCATATCGGTGTACAAAATGACATATAAACTGGTTGACGTACCAACTACTGAGTACCTAATACCAGCCCAGTTCTAAAAAAACAAGAAATAGTCATGCCTTCAAGTACCAGAGTTATCTGTTATCAACCAAGGATTGAGGTGTTCAAGAATTTATTCTTTCCTAGAACTATTGCACATGGCAGAGTGGAACTCACTGTCACCAAGTACAGTAGGGGCATTGTCATTAGATAGCTTTAAACAATGTTTGGAGTTAGATTTCTAAGGCTTAGGTGTACATAACAAGTTGTTCGGTGTAATGTAGCCAGCCCCTGCCGCGCTGAGTGCCTGCGAAGCCAGTGTTTTATGCCGAAAGGCGGTTATACCGACTATACAGATACAGAAAAACTGTGACAAGCAAGAAGAAAAGGACATTCCTCAACTGTTGGGGGCGAAATATGAGCATATTTGAGTTGATTAAGAACCAGAATCTTTTTTTTTATTGCAAACCAGAAAAAAATGAAAAGGCGAATCCGAGAACCAACAAATTAAACTGGTGTGGCCTAATCATATGGGTAGTGTGACTCGTGACAATTTTTTTTATACCACATCCCATGCCCCCCTCCCCTGTAAAAGTCTGACTCTGAGTGGTGCTTTTATTTTCCACCATACCATGACCTGCACACACCTGCCCTGCTAAGTGACCTATCACAGCCTCAATAACAAGTAGATCAGGTTCACATTCCTCAGCTGAAGTGCCGCCAAAAATAGACCTCTTTTACGGAAATCGAGATTTAAGAGTTTGTTATTCTTGTCCTTTTATCAATTTAAAACATGTTAGATACAGATAACCCTTAAGGATTGTAAACATTTTTTCTTCACAGATAGGTGAGCTGCTGTAGAAATTTTTTAGTCTTATTACATGTATGTTCAAGGTGTGTTTTACAAAATTATTAGACCGGTCTGTTTTTCAACTGCTCAACAAGTGCATTATGTTTGAATTTGCCATTTTTTCTCTGTTGGCTGCTTAATAAGACATTCATACGTAAGTGACACCATGAATTGCAGGTTTGACAGCACGTCGGCAGAACGTACTGCGCCTGCACAGAACCCTGGATTTTCGTGGTTTTCATTGGATGTTTGGTCAACGTTGCATCAGAATTTTGCCTGTTGCAGATGATATCTTTTCCAACGTAACATTTGAAAACTACTGTCGGAATGCTAACCTTATATGAGCAAATACAACCTTATATGAGACGTTCTGCCGAAATGCTAATCACAATACATTACGGGTTTTGCGCAGGTAAATTACGTTCTGCCGACGTGCTAGCTATAGGTTTGACTAACTAAAGAAATACAATGGAAATAGAGAGGAACACAAGAAATGCACTAAACAACACTAAACAAATCGTTACTATGATCTAAGTATCATTAGTATCTAACTGAAACTGCTGTTTAAAGCTATATTAATTACAATGTGCAAGCTGTAGCTCTAGAAAATTCTGCCTGTATAAAAGTAAAATGACAAGCCTACAACAAGAGAACTATGAACAATGGCAGACTTTAAAAGCCACCTTGTCACCAGACACCAGAGTGGCACCAGACACTATGTGCACAGCTAGAATGTCCGTCAACAGAACTCCTGTCTACCTCAAACAAGACAGCCGCATACAGGCTTTCCGCCTGAAACAACGCTAGCTCAGAAAACAGGAAATTCTTGGTTGACTCCGAGAAAACGGAAGATCTTTTGTTTGCAAGTAGGAACTCGAATTCCCTCACAAAATTGGCATAGTGCGGTACTACTCAGTTGCAGTCAGAAATTTGTCAACAAAAAATATACATGAAGAATTAGAATTTTGCCTGGCCAACAACTATATATGTTTACAATGTATATAATTTATAAGTTTTTTTTTGTAGGTTAAATTTAAGGCACATAATTGTTAGTAATGCTGGTGCAAATAAGTCTTGAAACTTCAAAGTTCCCTATCTTCAGAGCCTTGACATGATCATGATGTTCTTTTTAGTTTTTATCAGCATTTTGAATAAACTTTGATTTCATTTACAACATGCTTGTACTCACATATCCTACTCAGTGACTTTATCATGTGTACAACTGTCAGTCCATGCATACGTTATCATAGTTGTTTGTGGACCAACAGGAAAACATGCTGTACTGTTTGAAGTCCTGCTGAAGCACCAGTGATAACAGTCCTGGTAAACATCTCATCTAGAAGGACATCATTTACAAGTACCATGCAAATATAGGGGTCAACTGTCATAAGGTTAAATTCTCAGTAAAATGTGGTTTGGACTTAGCTCGGGTGCCATCCTCCGTAGTTTTTGCCCGCTCCCTAAGGCCACACCGACTTAATTTTATGGATGACACCCGCCCGCGCATTAATTTTCATCCTCAAAAAAAAAAAAGAAAAGATCACGTCCTCCGAGGCTCTGGCCTGGCTCTAGGCCTGGGTGGTAGGCCATGGTAGTTTAAGTGACAATATGGAGCCGGTGGTGACTCTGGAGAACGGCACCCAGGCTACCGAAGCTCCATGACTCAAGAACCTACTACATACGTACAGTACAGATTCATTAACTCCGCAAAAAGCCAGCATGTGCCGGCTTGTCGTATACGTTGCTATGTACTGCTGTCGCTATGTACTGACCAGAATTGTAATCCTATGGTTTAATAGCATTTTTATCTTTGGCTGGAATTTTTTTTTCTATTCGTCCTCATGCCCGTAGCCAGGGGGGGTTCGGGGGTTCGGAAGAACCCCCCACAAGGCTCAAAGGTCCACTTTTTGGTCCACTTTTTATGTAAAGGTCTACTTTTTGGTCCACACTTTTGTAAAGGTCCTAGATTTTTCTTGAAAAGATGGACTGGAATCGTAGAAAAACTGCTCCCTTTGTCCTTGAATGAAAATTTATCTCTGATTTTTTTCTTGGAAATCCTCTCAAAAATGCACGAAATGCCATTTTAGAAGGTTCATTTTTCAAAAATTTCCGGGGGAGCATGCCCCCGGACCCCCCTAGGAACCTCACGCCTTCGGCGCTCGCCTCGCGCCTACGGCGCTCGAGGTCCCCTCTAGCAGTGGGACGAACCCCCCCATTCAAAATCCTGGCTACGGGCATGGTCCGCATGCACTAGTTTGGGGGTCTTCAGAGGATGTCATCCATAGAATTAAGTCGGTGTGGCCTAAAAACTGGACTGACAACTCAAACCTTATTCTAGCAAAATTTTTGGCACACTGTAAAGAGAATTAGTGAGTTGTCTGACTGTCTTAAACAACTGTCATGGAAACCACCTCCAGAGGTCAAGCACAAGCCCTTAATGGTGACATACCCTTAAGCTTGTGTGCTCAGGTTAGGAGAATTGACCATAAGGATGTGCATTTAAGGAAAGCTCCTGGGTTCCTGTCCCTGCTCTTGGAAAAAATTCACTGCAGCATACATTTTTAAGACAGTCTTACCACAGTACTTCCTATATATGTGTGTGAATCTACAATCTTTAGTTGTATAAACGTATTAAACTTTTACATGTGCTTCTTTAGGGAGAAAACTAACATCGCAGCCACTTCAACATCCTGCGCCAAGGTCATGTAGCAAGTATTCAGCATGACAAAACAGTTTTCTCTGGCAGCCCAGCCAAAATATATCACAAAGATGTAAAGAAAAACATCTGCTAAGGAAGCCGACACATGGAGAAACAACAAGGCCAAACATAACGGTAATTCAATGTAAAGTTATCTGTAAAAACTTCACTTTTTTCATCAAAGGAATGTGACAAAAAAGCAAGTATTTAGCATGACAAAACAGTTTTCTCTGGCACCCCAGCCAAAATATATCACGAAAAACATCTGCTTAGGGAAGCAGACCCATCGAAAAACAACAAGGCCAAACATAACGGTAATTCAATTAAGTTATCTGTTAAAACTTCCCTTTTTTCATCAATGGAATGTGAAATTGACTGTGATCAAGAGAAGTGATGCTTCATTGCTAAATGTCTAAATGACGATACTAGAGATATTAAAGATTTCACCAGTGAAAGAAAGTTTGAATGTTAAAATTTTAAGTTTCAACGAACCCTTTCACCATTGTTACAATTTGTTTACTTACACATGTACTACTATTTACTTCCCATGAAAATTTGAGAACCAACAACTGAAGTTGGTTTGGCCTAGAAGACAGGTTGCTTCAGAAATTTCTCAAACTAGATACCTGACCTGGTACACAGAAGTGAGAAGGGGAAAGGATATCAAGCCAGACAGTCAAGGTACATGGGAACATGGCGGAATTCCCAACATCTGGAATATGTCTGAGCCTGGGGACACAAAGGTCTTTTCCTCACCTTGCAACTTTGATTCATAGCCAAGAATTCCTTGGAGAGATTTCCTCTTATCCAAAAACCTTTGGGTTCACCTACGCCATGTATATGTAGTTCCTCTTATATCGTGCCTAAAACTGTAGCCTCCATAGCAGGCTTATAGATCTGGGGGTTTGGTGGTCTTTGGCTGTTTTCTGATTATGAAACGGCCCGGGTAATTCAACCAGGCCGGCTATGTTGTCTATATGCAACCAGAAAATAGCACATAAAAGCTCCCAAAGACCCTGAAGACCCCCAAAACCCCCCAGTTTTTGGCATGCTATAGAGGCTACTAAAACTGACTCGTAGAATCTCTATATATCTAGCAATGTTGTTCCAGCCAGGACAAAGAAAACAACCTGCACATATTTGGGCCTTATTGGCTTTGGAAATTGAAACATTTCTGGCATATTTTATCTCCACCTCTAGCCTTTTGATAAGTCAACCAAATAATTGCCTTTCAGAGTTGGTATGGTGATGAGGGGTCTCAACAGCTCATAAACAGGTCTTTTACAATAAACCGTTTTGGCAGGATCTAACAGAAAGCACATGTTTTTTATCAGAGAGAAGATACCATGCCAGTGCAACAGGTTATATTACCTGTGTGGTGATTCTACATAGATATCTTGGATTTTCTTTCAACTAAAAAATGAGTTGTTGTTTTAGCAGAAGCATGGACACCCCAGGAATTAACCTGTATTGCCGAGCCTTTTGAGACTGCCTGACACAGATATAGCAAACAGTTACACAACAACATAGTAGTGTGAGTGGCTGTAAAATGATAAAAATTAAAATTAACCTCCTTTCCCATATGATTTTACCATGGATAATGTAGACATCAAGACTATTAAATACAAGCATAATATAATTTTTGCACAGAAGAAAAAATTCCTTGTACATTATATACAAGTTTTGTAGTCAGCATTTCATGCCCTTCTGTCCTCATGCCTCCTACATTGAATCAGTGCTTCAAGAATGCTAGTAATTCGTCAGTCAGACAGTCTGTGTTATGATAGGGATCTCTATAATTACATAAGTGGCACAGTGGGGTGCTGTACTCTCTCTCTCCATGCCCAATTACAATACTCAATGAGCTGGATAAATGTAACAGCACAGACTGTATTATACCCTTCCAAACTTGATCTTTTTTCAGATTTTTTTTTGTTACCATTGTAGTACACTGTGAGTTACCTAAGTAACTTAGATATCATTCCAAAGCTGATCTGGTAGGTATTAAAGTCTTTTCCAACAGGATATCCAGAGCTCTACCACCACCCTGGACCCTTAGGTAAATTGATTTTAGAGTGTGTCTGTAACGGAACTCTCAGGCAAGTCACCAAACCATCAGTCTATTTACCAAATTCTTTAGCTTGAAAATGGACAGTGAAAATGAAACATATGGTGTCATTAAACAGAGCCACGTGCCCTGTGGGTCATGTTGACAGGTGACCTATTTAGGGCCTCCAAACTATTGTTTGACCAAAAGGTTGGGTCAGTTTACAACAGCCCAGGAAAACAGAGGTGGCGGTTAAATAACAGACCTGTGATTTGAACGATTAGAACGGGTAACTGCAAAGCACAACTGTCAAAGTTAAGTTCATGGAAACATTTCAACAGTTGCTTTTCCAGAGTTGTCTTGTTTTGCCTCTGACTTAGGATTGTTTGACAGACATGACCCACTTGACTTATACCTGTATCAAGTGATAGCAGTGCTGGTGTATGTAAGTGTTTGGATAGATATAGTAAAACCCGGATTACCTTCTTAGCAATGTCTGCACTGAGTCCATAGGAGGGTCCGTGGGTGGCCATTTCTGAACAGTTGAGAACCGTCGTCTTTCACCGAGAGGTCGGACTGAGAGAGATCGAGTCATATACGTGCGAGCGACAGAGTAGCTGGCAGCCAAATGTACTGCTGCAGACTTCAGGCACACCCACCACAGGAAGAATGTCCTTTTAACCTTCTCTACCAATCACAGAAGGGATGACATCACCAGACCTTCACCTTGACCAATCAGCAGACAGCATTCCCAAAGGGTGTTGCCTCAGTGACATCAGCACCCACCTAGTCACCTTACTTGTTTTTGTTCAGTCGAACAATCGGTGCGTTTCTGACGTCATACCTCACAGGGGAACTGCCATGTATGGAAGTGCTTTTAGTGATGCCATGCTCTTAGTCAGGGATGTTTGTTTCAGACAATTAAGTTAGTATTGAAGTCACTGTGAGATAAAAGAATATGTAGGATTCCAGACATATTTGTAATAATCTATGTTAGGTCTCCTCAAGGCTAACCCCAAAAAAGTTGGAAGTTGGAAATTTTTGTAAAAAAGACCAAACAATACTATCATAAAGAAATTAATAATGAAATACGACTAAAAGGAGTTTTCCTTTCTTCCTGAATAGTTGCCTGCATTTGAATTGCAGTAATAAATTTCACAGCAATGACAGTTCTGTCCCCACCCTGTAAGTAAACTTTTCTACTCGCTTACAGACTTTATTCAACTGGGGGCAAATAAACACAGCATTTAGCCACGGGTTCAGTCCAAGGGACTGTTCAGATTAAACACTCACACAGGGAACGGTTGTAATGTAGAAGTTTTGGGTATGATTCCTACTATGCTTTATATTGCAAAGTTACAGGCCTCTCACTTCTGTGTTTAATATTTGAGCAGTCCAGCTATTCCTGATTGCACAAGTTCTCGAGCAAAAAAAAAGGCCTGCAGTCCCCTTTAAAATAATTAATAAGCAAGCTTTTCTTTTACTTTTTGTCAGATTCAAGCTACATGTACTAGTAGTAATGATAGAATATTGTCATCATATCCCTGAGTCTGGCCAATGAAATATACATTGTAATATTTTGAAAAATATTTAAAAAAGTTTAAATTCTGCCTGCAAACTTAGCCTGGGTGCCATCCGATTTGTAATGGCTACCCCGAAAAATTTTTTTCTATTGTCCCCAAAGTGTCTTTTTAATTGTCCCAGCTTAACTTTTAATGGTCACTGGCCATCGAGACTCCGTTAATTTTGAGTCCTGCTTGGACACTGTACTACACAACAGCACACTTGTTTGAAGTGGGGATCAGCTTTCCTGCCTGAAGGTCACTGCCCAGCAATTGACCTTTCTCACCTCAGTGGTGCTGAAAGGAAAGAGTTCTCCACAGTCTGGCCTGTTTGTACAGTCTGTGTCTGACCAACAACCAAGTCCTCCACAGGAATGTGTGCTCAATAGAACATGGCTGGCTGGCTGGTTAGGCCATGTTGATTTAAATATATGGATGACATCCATGCATGCATGAATGTTTGTCTTCTTCAAAAAAAGTTTTCGACCATACTGTAAATTGTACAAAGTAGCTGCAAAGTGAGAAAATATATGCTGTCAGTTGAAAAAAAAAATACAGTATTGTAAAACGATACTTATGTTGCAGAATACCAAGTTTGGTACCAAAATCCATTCAAAAGGACAAAAAAATGTGAAGGAATGAAAATGAAGAGCCTATTATTCACCTTGCCAATAAAATATGACCACCTAGATTTCTAAAGGAAGGCAATTTTTTTTATTTCAATTATATTACAATTAAAGGTGTATTTTCATTCACCTTTAATTGTAGCCTACTCCAATGCTTCAGCAGGAAGGTTATGTTTTTGCCAGCATTTGCATGTTTGTATGTTGATCTGTCAACACAATAATTTGAGAAGGCTTAGATGGATCGTTTTGATATTTGGCAGGTTGGTTGGTATTGATGAGACCTCAAAATTGTTACCGGGAAGATTTCGGGTCCCCTGGTTGCTTGTTTTTAGCAATGATACATGTACAATGTACTACATGCGACAGCATAGGCAGACTTGGCTAGTAACGGTTGACCCTCGAAAAGTACAAAACAAATTAAGTAGATCAGAAGCAAAGATAAAAGTTTAACATCAATTCATGTGCATAAATCATTTATGAACACATTGATCACTTCTATAGTTCTAAAATTCTACATAACACATTATCTGATACTGCAATAATACTGGAAAAATTAAACTACAGCAGAAGTTTATGGATTTAGAGCACTACTTGTGATTGTGTGTCCACACGTGCAGGTGACTGTGTGCACTGTGCCAGATGCTTCTTTCCTGACAGCTGTCTGACAAACAACAGCTGCGCCACAGGGACTGCAGGACCCACCTGTGAGACCTGCAGTACAGGTAGGCATTGCTAGGTGTCATCTCTGCACAATTATCCTGTAACATTTCCGATTTTCTGATACTCGTGATTGTGAACTTCAGGACATAATGTCAGGGACCATAAATTGAAGATCACTACTTTCATTGTTAATATTAAGTAACTCTAGTTTAATTTGGGACTATTCCATATCTCAGCAGCCTTACATCTAGATGGGCTAATATATTGTAAACTATTATAGTAAAAACAAGTAAAATCTGAGATTTTATACCTCCGGGCTTTTTATTCTATATTTTTATGTAGGGTTTTAAACAAAGAATTTATCGAGACTGGACACCACTCTGTGTAAGGGGTCATATATACGTGGACCAGTCCGAGAATAGCTTAAACACGCCAAAGGTCAACGGTCGCGACCACTTTCACGCTCAAAGGGGTGTTTTGGGGCCACCAAAAGGCACTATTTTCAGGCCCGAAAACACATATACAATAAAAACAAAAGAACGTGCATCATCTGCAGCCCAATAGCAAAACATATACCGAGTCTCAAAAGAATCCGTCCTCCCAAACGCGAGAAACAGCTGCGAACATGAAAATCTAAATCTCTCACAAAACTCGTCCGCGGAAGGATGTCTCCTCCCCTGGAGGTAATAATGTAAGAAATATGTATACGTGACAGCCATTGAGGACCCCTTTGGGGATTACTAGTAACCCAATTCTGTGGAATTCTGCAGAATTCTGTCTGCAGTGCCAGAATTCTGCAGAACTGGGTTAATCCCCTCGATGGCTTTTACATATTTCTTACATCATTTTTACTATAATAGTTTACAATATAAGCCCATCTGGATGTAAGGTTCGAGAGATTGGAGGCTGTTAAGTGTACTACCATCTTGCCAATTAAAATTCAGCACTGTTTACATTATTGTATTTCATTTACAGATGATTAAAAGTATATTAGACTTAAACTTTGCAACACCAAGATTGTACCTGACGTTTCAGGACACTACCGACTGGGCAGTGTGTGCATGCCGTGTCCTGTTGCACCATGGGGAGCAGTCTTCCTGGGCGGAGTCCTTCTTATTGTTGTCATAGCAACCATCATTCATGGATTTACTGCCACCTTAGCAACAAAGGTGGGCCAGCCTAATACGGGCCTGCATGGGGGGTCCCCACAACGCTGTACACAAATTTTAGAGCTGGCTACGTATTACGCTGAATTCAAGAAGCCTACCCATTACGTTTACGATAAATTCTAGGTAGCTACAATGCATTATGTGGTATAAAAACGGTGAACTACACTCTACGCAAAATGCGCCAAATATGTTCTAGGTTGAATTAGAGCAGTCTGTCTATGCTCTACGTAGAATTGAAATGGCCGATTATATATATGCTCTACGGAAAAGGGCAATTGCACCCCACCCCCTAATGTGATAGGGTGAAAGCTCTATGTTGAGATGCCTCTAGCTACAATTTGAACCAAACAAATTTCCCCCAGGATAATTTGGCGAGTCACAAATTTAGCTCCTTTGTGGATGGAAATCAAATAAAAAAAGCCATATTAGTTTATTACAGATTTCCTTCCACATTTTTAGCCAACAGTTACTGGTATTTTTTGTTATGAAATGTTGATATCATAATGTTGTATAATACATTTTTTTGTACATTTTGCTGCACCTGTTTGATCTGCAGGTGAAACAGCTGGGACATTTTCTCCAGTTCCTTCTGCTATCACTCAAGATGCGCTCTGATTGGCCGAGTCTGATTGTCCAATCACTTGTCTTTCTGCCAAGTGTGGATTTCAACTTGCACACTTTTATCCCAGGTGACTGACAACATCTGTTCAAGTTTGCTGTAAAGTATTTACGCAGCCTCCAAATTCTACCCTAACTTTCACAGGTATACACATGAAAAGAATACCTCTCCTTTTAACATCCGAAAAACCCACAAATTACAGAAAAAGTGGGATCTTTTGTCCTCCTCTGTCTTCAAAAAAGAAGTCAAACCCAGTAGTTTTTAGGAGTTAACAGTAGTTCTCTGTTCTAAGTTATACCAAATTACTTGTAATTAGCCCTTGGGCATGAATTTGCAATTAAACAATTTAGATTAACCAACTTGAGGTTTAATAATACGATATATATAATGTATAAGATAGGTGTTTTAATATAAGATAGATTTGTAGTATGAGTTTCTAGACAATGTCTATAGTGTCAGATTCAAGTTTCGATGGAAGAAAATTTGGGTCTTATACTTCATTGTATCTTAAAATTGGCCTAATACCAGTACTTCCTTACATGTTTGTTAGGCTGCACTTGACTCAGAATACTAGTATTCCTACATGTACACTCAATACTTTAAGAACAGTGAAAAATATCTAGTTTTCTAACTTTTTTCTAACTTTGACTCAGAGTGCTTCTTTGAGTTGCCGATAAGGCAGTTCTACATCCACTGGACTACAGCTGTCACACCTGTCCTTGTGGTGGTTTTCTTTGCTCACATCTTGGACAAATTCATGGTAAATTATAACTACTTCAATCTACAGTTTTTCCCTTCCTCCCCAGAGTTCTGTTCTTGTTTCCATCTGCTCATCTTTTCTTCTGGGTACAGCAGTTGTTTACATAGGGTGGCTGAGCTGTGGGGTTGTGCGTTTGACAGACTAGGTTGACAGCATTCGGGTGGGGAAGATTGACAGGTCAAAAGGTCGGACACAAAAAATGGGGTCGTTGACGGTCACAAAAGTCCTAAATACTTTCCTGAAGACTCAGTCTAACTAAATTCTGCTCCTGTAGCGGCTAGCCTGCCTGACAGTTGCCCCCCCCCCAACCAGTGAGAGATTGTGTAAAATACAGTCTACCTGAACTCTGAAATCTTTGATTTCTTGTTCCATTTTGCAAAGCATATTGTTATAAAACCAAGCTTTCCTTAAATTGTTTTTAGAGGAAAAAGATAGGTGGAGCACGGAATGAGGATGAACGCAAGTTAGTCTGGCATCGGCGGGGCCACGTCCGTCGTTGTGCCATGACCCTGTTTGTTCTGACCTTCTCTCCTGCTGCGACCTTGGTAATCCGAGCGTTTGCTTGCCAGAACACCCTTTCTACAGTGAGTACCTAAAAAGATGTATTACCTAACTCATTTCCTCATATGGGGAGGGGTCATTTGATGTGAAATTTTTTTGTTGCTGTGAAATATCTTACATTTGCTTGCAAATGTTGGTTTTCTGTTACATATACATTGTACAGAATGTTGTTTTACTTGATGTAACAGAATGTAAGTGTAGTACTGTTACAGTACTGCAAATTCAGTTATGTTTATTGAAACACTTTGAATTCACAATTGTGTAAAAATTGACATTCATGAGTGTGATAAAAAGATAAGTAATATGTTTAAAAATCTCGTGTACCTTTTTACCTCTAGGACGTTGTATTGGACCACACTGATAACGTCTTCCTGTATGACCAACAACACACCTGTTCTGAGATGCCTTTCCAGGTCGTTAAAGGTTTATTTTTACTTTATTCGATTTCTAAAAACTTTACTAAGACCAAAATGTCATGATTTGTTTTGGTGCCGTCCACTGTGTCCATCCTACCTGTCAAAAAGACCTACATGTAGGAGGAATTCCCTGGCAAATCTTTACAGTACATGAACCTCTATATACTATACCTACCTAGTCCCATGACTGACACTGGTCGTCGGGGGGGACAAGGCAGACTTTGCAGCAGGAAAGTATACTATACACATAGTATAATATATACTTAGGCCACACCAATTTAATTTGTTGGTTCTCGGATTTTGTCAGAAAAAACATGAAGCGACAGGGCGAAAAAAAATAAAAATAAAAACAGGTCTAGGCATCCTATTATAGCCCCAAATGCTATGATAGGAGCCATGAAGTCAACACAAAAGGTTGTGTTAATATTTAAACAATGAATTTTGAACTTTTAATCAAACCACTGCATTGATAGATGGAAACACTGCAACAACTAGGAAGAAAAGGACTTTCCACAACTGTTGGGGGCAAAATATGAGCATTTTTTAGTTGATTCAGAACCAGAATCTTTTTTTTTTGCAAATCAGAAAAAAATGAAGAGGCGAATCCGAGAACCAACAAATTAAATTGGTGTGGCCTTATGTTCATGGTTTTTAACAGTAGACGAGCAAGTTCAGCTGTTCCTTGACTTCATTTTAGCTAAACTTCCACTCTTGCTAGAGTTGCACATAACTTTAACTTAGAATTGGTAAAAAGTAATGTATCCTTATCAAGAAAATAGTATTATGAAATATTCTTTTTGTTTTACATTAGGCTATGCCAATTTAATTTGTTGGTTCTCAGATTCACCTTTTGTGTTGACTTCATGGCTCCTATCGAAGCTTTTGGGGCTATAATAAGATATGCCTAGACCTGTTTTTTTTTCGCCCTGTTGCTGCTTATTTTTTTAAAAATCTGATAACCAACAAACTAAATTGGTGTGGCCTTACATAATTTTATCTTATCTACAGATCATCCAGGCCCTATCGCTACTGTACCTGGTACTGATGGTGATACTACTGCCATTAGGACTGTCGTTCTGGATTCTCCGACTGAGGAAGTTCAATCTGCTGAAGCAAAACCTAGTAACACAAGGGTCAATATTCAAGTCCTTTTGTTACATTGACCAACTCAAGCAGGCATTGTACAGCACAAGACTTTGCCCAATGATTTTGCTACGTCTACAGAATATTTAGGGCAGGGACTCTATCAGTGTCCCTGCCCATTCTGGTTAATGTGCTTAAAAAAATATGCATGTCCTTCAGAGAGGAGGCAGCCTAAGGTATTTTAGGCATCTAATTTAAAGGCATCCAGTGCAGTTTTAGGGCTTTTTCAGAGCCAATATTCTAGTCAATATTCTAGATGCTTAAGGTACCACTCAGAAAATAAAGGACTCATCTTGGGGCTTGTTTCTGCAGTTTTAAAAGTAAGAAATGCTGACTCAAATGTGCCAATGCGAAGCATGTGATACTAGTGATTTTTCAGGATTTAGACTTGTTTTTAACTCTTCTTTGTAATGTATTTATGCTTAAGTCCTGATAATATTTGAAGGACGTGTTTGTTTACAGAAACTGCAATTCAGCACTGGTGCTACAAAAGTTTTTTGTATGGAATAAACCATTCTCTCTTTTTTCTCTGCTTTACCTGGTGGCTTATACAAGGGGTTGGAGGAAAAAGGAGTCCAGTCCAATTGCCGGAAAAAGCAGACCAGTCCAATTTGGGGGTTGAAAAAGCAGTGGTTTCTGAGTGTACTAGCGCCCCCTTGTGAAATACGATAAAAGTGCAAACATTACCGCATGTCATGGTGGGAAGCGCACTCATTGGATACAGCTATGCAAATTCCAACAACTGCCTGTGAGACGTATAATAAGAGGTGGAGAGGCAGCTATTTGTACTCACTACCCCAGCCACTGGAGGACATAACTGTTGTCAGCAGTTGTCAGCATTTGCATTATTAGCTTTATCCAATTAGTGCGTTTCCCACCATGACATGCAGTAACACATCAGACTGCTTGAACTTTTATCATATTTTGCAAAGGGGCGCTACTAGTACACACAGAATAAACCCCCGGACTGCTTTTTCACACTGGACTGCTTTTTCCGCCGATTGGACTGGACTCTTATTCCCACCAACCCTTTATACAAGTTGTTCTTCCCCAGCTGGATGTATGAGTCCTACCGTCGCCGGTTCTGTGTCCTGGAGCCGATTGTGATGATGAGGAAAGTCCTGAGCATCCTACTGACTGACCTGTACCCACTCCAGTAAGGCTCTCTTTTCATAGTCACTAGATGGCACGCGATCGCAGTTCTAGAGCGATTAGCCTAGATACCATCTTGGTTAGTTTACGTCAGCTCCAACAGTTGCTGTCCACAATATAGTAGCCTAACCAGGATGGTACCCAGGCCATAGAATACAAATACAAATACGTGACCAAAATTGCACATGTGTGACCCTTATTTTCGATATTTGTTAGAAGTACAGTTACTGTAATACTTGGTATCAGGTCCAATACAGGAGTGACAGTAATGTTGCTTTATGAACTGTTACTGAAATGTGACTTCCAGTAACTGTTAACTTACTGGCAGTTGCATTTCACTACACTGCAGTTTGCTAACGGATATGATGTATGGATTAAAAGATGTACCAAAACACACAAAATGCACAAAAATTCTCTCTTAAAGTATGATACTTGTTGAGTGGTCTGCCAAGTCTATAATTAAGGGTTAATGACCCGCCCGAGGTGAATATGGTGTGATAAAGCCTTGTCAGTTGCTATAACCACAGAATAAAGCCACCAAGTGAGCGCAGCGAATGAGGTGGCTTTATGAGGTGGTTATAGCAACTGACAAGGCTTTATCACACCATATTCACCGAGAAAGGACGGGACATTAACGCTATTATCATATAGCTTACACGATAGCCAGTATCCAAACTGATGCAGTAAGTGACACAATGTACAATTTACCCGTTGCACATGCTGAATTGAACATAGAACATAGTTCCATCTGGAGTCACCTGAGGTCACTGGGTAGAGTTCACGTTAACTGGGTCACAGGCAGGGAACAGGTGTTCTTATGGGGGTCACCCGAGGTCATTGGAACACAACTTAAGTTATTTTTGGATTTTTTAGAACTAGAGCCGTGTTCTATTGGGTCACCTGAGGTCATATGCAGGTGATTATTGGGTTGTTTAATGTATGGATTGGGATGAATAAATACCCGATTTTGACTCTATTTTTGACATTGGTCAACATCACCTGGCTATATGATAATAATTGTTAATCTGCCAAGTGTTCTTTGAGTTGGAAGATTATCACAAGACATGAGGGGCAGGTGTAATAATTAGCAAAACAAACCATATTGAAAATTTTGAAATGAAGACAGTGATGACCCGGCAAAAAATAAAAATTTTTGCCACATGTTGTGTTTCTCAGGCTACTTGCCCAGGCCGGGGTGAACCTGTGCCTCAGCGGAATCTACCTGCTTGTGGTGGTGCTGGGGAGACCATACAGGTAGGACAGCACACAACTTGCATGTACAGAGCAGCCACACAGTTGTCGTCAGTCTTCGTGGGATTTTGATGTGACAGTCATACTATAGAATTTTCAAGCAAGCTGTGACAGAAGTAACCATCAACAAGGATGAAAGGCAGATGAAGCATGAGCAACTATATGTATAGCAACTATATGTATACATGTATCCCAAGAAGCCAAATACAGAAGACGTGGCTTTTCTTCGTCTGGGGCGGTATTGTGGAACACACTACCACATCACCTTAAAGCAGCCAGGACCCTAGCAGCCTTCAAACAACTTTATGTACTGGGCAATCATTGATATGCAAATTCCAAGCCTGATTTTAATCTTGATTTCTTTTTTGTCCTACCTTGGTTCTATGTTATATGATGGTCAGGCTTCACTTTTGTTTCACTTATTTTGGTATTATGATTTCATGCGCAATGTATGCTACTTAAGTTACCTTGCTTTTGTATTATTTAGTAACTTTTGTAACTTTATAAGTTACTTTTGTTGTTATTTGTATTAGTTTGAGTTTGATGTTTTTGTTTGGGGTCTTCCCCAGGCCCAGGGCTCATTGAAAAGCGCCCTACGGGCGATATGTATCCCCCTGGTTAGATAAATAAAAACAAACAAACAAACCTCAATTTGTGATCATATCATTCTACAGCAAATGTGCCCTTTACTTATATTAAAGCTTTTTTTTGCAGTTGTTCCCAAACCTAAAATATAGTTAATCACATATTATTAAATATTATAATGTGATTGAATTGATGCATGATTCTATAAAGACTTTGTGTTTAACTACATTTGTACATTAAGCCAATGACTTATTATTGTTATTTCATTTTATGTTGCTGGACTCCAGGAAGAATAGTATTGAGTGTACCATACTAATGGAGATCTCAACAAACAAACTTCTATGAGAACAAAATTGCAATTTGGTTTCTGTTGTTAGTTAACTGATTCTGCAATGAAATGAGAATTCATGTACACATGTATTTGTGTCACAGGCCAGCCAAGTGGAGAGTGTGTGGGAAGGTCTTACCACTGGATCTGCACAATATCTTTGAGGTTAGCCTGCAATCCATCCAACATTACATGTATGCCATAAGTCATCAAACTTACATGTATAAGATTTTGGTCCCATAATATGCATGTTGAACATTCAATTATATTACCGGTACAATTATTTACTGTTGTACTGACTGATTTTCCCTCATAGGGCCTTGCCACTGTCTGTGTGTGCTACCTACAAGTTATCCCCATTGTAAAAGAAGCAGACTTGTACAGTGACTACATGGGAATCCCCCTGGTTGTTCTGATCAGCTGTACGCTACTACTGTGGGTCATCATGTTGGCTGGCATCTCCAAGGAGATACAGCTGGAAGAGGTACAGGATATGGGAACTAATTGTTGAGATTTGACAATAACACAGTGTTCTGCATTAGGAGGGTAGGTGTGTGTATGTGTGTGTTCATGTGTGTGTGTGTGTGTGTGTGTGTGTGAGTGAGTTTGTGTGTGCATGTGTGTTTGTGTGTCCATGTGTGTGCGTGCGTGTGTGTGCATGCATGTGTGTGTGTGCATGTGCGTGTGTGTCCATGTGTGTGCATGCATGTGAGCATGTGTTTGTGTGTGTGTGTGCATGTGTGTGTGTTTGTGTATGTGTGAAATGTGTGTGTGTTTATATGTGTTTGTGTGTGTTTTTATGTGTGTGTGTGTTTGCGTGTCCATGTGTGTGCGTGCGTGTGTTTGCATGCATGTGTGTGTGTGTGTGCATTGTGTGTGTGTGTCCATGTGTGTGCATGCGATTGTGAGCATGTGTTTGTGTGTGTGTGTGTGTGCGTGTGTTTATGTGTATGTGTGAAATGTGTGTTTGTGTGTGTGTTTATATGTGTTTGTGTGTGTGTTTTCATGTGTGTGTGTGTGTTTTAAATTATATATGACTCTGTGTGTTTGTGTTTTCTATTTCTGTGTATGAAAGTTTTGTGTGGGTTTGTCTGTGTGTTTGTGTGCATGCTTGTCAGCAGATGGTTGCTTTGATTACTGGATTGAAAGGGAATGATTGTTTATGCATGGCTTTTGTTTTCAATAACCCATTCAGACTTTTGAATGGTCTAAACTGCCTTAGTCTATATAACATGTGCTGAAAGTTTTAAGTTTGACATAGCTTGAAACTATAGAGCTGTGCGAGGTCTTTAACACGCTGATATCCTCGGGTGTTAACAGGAGATGGAGTACACAGTGCCAGTTGTTCCCAAACAGAAAGAAGCGAGAAAGATTTGTGTTCTGGCACCGTAACAAGGTCGGGGAGGGCGTCACAGCGGTGGAACTCACGGCGAGACAAAAGGCGCTGACCACTTTCTAACAGACTACTTTATCGTGAGTTTGTCCCTATGAAACTAGAATTTCAACATTTTAAAGCCACACCAATTTAATTTGTTGCTTCTCGGACCGCCCTGTCCATTTTTTCTGATTTGCAAAACAGTTGTATGTGTTGTGTGTCCCCCTCCTCTCTCTATCAGTGAACGCCCATCAGAAGTCGTGGAACTCTTTTGCACACTTTTCCGTTGCAGAAATGCGGAGAGGCTCCTCCTCATAGTCATCGAAGTTGCTGGAGTCTCCTGGGCCTTTACACTTGCGGATGAAGGGAGCCTCAACCTGCATGGACAAGGAAACACAAAAACCTTACAAGTTATGGCCAAAACGTCTTGCTTCCAGTCCTGTGACTGTAAAAAGACACAGATACCGGGTACTAGACAGTGGCAAAACTTTAAACGCAAGTGCATCAGCAGTAACGGCCATAATTAAACCACACAAAACAACTCAAACAAGAATTATGAGATTTCATACCTCCATGAAATATATGAGTCTTTGTAAATGTTTTTATTTGTGTCATTGACAATGGAAATAAGGTCATAATTAGCATAATCTAGTTTAATTTATGGTTTTGTAAATTCAAATGACAATATTTTATATCGTAAAATTCCTCTACTTTGTCATACTTCATTTCAACATGTCCTCATTAATTATGCAAATGACCTGCATTAACATAATATATGCATAGTGGTGTTAACCTTTAAGTAACTTACACATGTCAGAAGGTATAACAGTCCCATCATTCACCAATAAGGAGCCACAGAATTTTCACATTAATTATGCAAATTAGGTCATCATTTGCGTAATTGTATCTATTGATGTTCTGCCTGCCACATATTAAATAGATTACATGTATAAAAGTACTATTATATAAAACACTAATTGTAGCATTTTCTCATTAATTATGCAAATTAGGTCCTCATTTCCATAATTTGCATTTAATTATGTACAACTCTCTCTCAGTAACCTACACACCAAAAATGATGAAAATATGTTGTTCCTATCTGGACTTATTGGCTTTCAAAGATTTCGCCAGAAAGTGCCCTGCAGTTCCAGAACAAGCTGCTAGGGGGACCAAACTTGCACCACTTATTCTTGACAGAATAAGCTATCTGTCACCCAAAAGTCAAGACCATAGCATGTTCAGGACAAAAGATACAAAAACCGGAAGTTCTGCTGCAGTACCAAGGTCATCCACCAGGAGGCCCATATTTGATCTTGACCTTCGTCTTCCTAAGACTTACCAACATACAATCATCACAATCCATAAAGGCGTTCTGAAGTTATGCTGACTACAAATGTGCGGAAACACAAACACACACACACACACACAGACAGACAGACACACACACACACACACTGACAGACGCGCCAAAAACAATACCTCCATTTTTCATGGAGGTAATAAATGGAATAANATCTGCAGCCCATACCATGTACCCACGGTAAAAATGCATGTCGAGAACGTCTGAGACAGTATACCACGGTATTTGTAAGTTAAGAAGTCGTACTATACGCCGAAAACATCCAAGATTGCGCAAGAGGGCGTTGACCCCTGACCCATTGGCCCACCCGGAAGTTGCGCTGGCAGCCAGCCCAGCGCCGCGCGCGACCATTTTCAGATTTTTACGCCCCAAAACACATATACAATAAAAACAAAAAAACCTGCACCATCTACAGCCCATTAGAAGAACATACACCGAGTCCAGTCTACCCCAACGCGAGATACAACTGCGATAATATTTCAAAATACATATCGGAAGCAGACACCCCTCTGTTTGACCCCTTTTAAATGGTAAGACCCAAAACTGAAACCTCCCCATTCCTTAACAACATGGTAAATTCCATTTTCAGCATGGCGGGGGTGTCCGGAGCACTTAAAAACCTTTTATTTCGACGCCCATAAACACATATACAATTAAACAAAAACGTTCTGCATCATCTGCAGCCCAATAGCAATACGTACACCGAACAACAGACCAATCCGTCCAGCCGATCGCGAGAAACAGCTGCTGACAGAAATGTTTCGAACAATAGTAAAACCTCCTCGCGGAAGGATGTCTCCTTCCCCGGAGGTAATAATACAATATATGCAGACCAGTTGTGTTCTGAAGCCTCAGCCTTCCTTCACAACCGCACATATGTTACACGTATCGTGCGGATTTGCTACATTGTGAAGGAAGGATGTGGAGAAGTCAAGAGGTTTTCCTGGCTACGTAGTTTCGTTGACTGGTGGTAAATACTAGTAGGTTTACTTTTGGTCGTCTTTTTTTAATCTCTTGATTACCCAACTAGTACACGTTATGTCCGCCTAACGGTTAGGTGCGTGTTCATTTTGACGGCAGATGTCAGTGCCTGCAGTACTGAAACTCATCACTGGGCGGCGCTGAACTGAGACCGTGTTTGCGTCAAGTGCGTCCCGCATGTGAGTGCATTTCAATACATCGTCAGAAACTGAAGTTTATTTTCCTCCAAACAAAGAAAATGCCACAATACGAAAACTTGTTGCATTGTTAACCAGCTAGGGTAATATATGTGCAGTTGTGAAGGAAGGCTGAGGCTTTGGAGAGGAGAAATGGCCGACAATTCGGCCGATGGACATTAACGGAAGAAGAAGAAGAAGTCGAGAGGTCTTGCTACGTAGTTTCGCTGACTGGTGGTGTACAGGTCGTCTCTTTTTATCTCTTGATTACCCAAATAGTACAAGTTATGTCCGCCTAACGGTTAGATGCGTGTTGATTTTGACGGTAGATGTCAGTGCCTGCAGTACTGAAACTCATCACTGGGCCCATAAAATATTACTCTGTGTGTTTAGTCATTTTGTTCAACCTTCATGACCACCTAGATTTCAGAATGAAGGTAACTTTTTTTATTCGCACGATCGCATCAGTTTTGGGGTTTCCACTGGATGTCATCCATATGATCAAATCAACATGGCCTAACTTAATCATCTAATTGAGAAAATGCAAATTATGGTGATTCCGTATCAGGTGGTAAGACCACGCTGCTGCTCAGAGCAAGATGGCGAGTCCCGGCGCTTGGACAGGGAAGAACTCGGTGGTTAAAATTCGTCTTTTAAGACGAGCTACGTCCGTTTAAGAAGGTGAGTCGCATTTAACATTGTCCTAGCCTCTATGTTCTCGTATTTGGGCCGAACTCGTTGCAATTCGTTGGGGTCGTGTGGCCGCGGAACGGCAGAGCGTTGGGTTCAGAACCACGAGGTCCCGGGTTCGAACCCTGCCATGTCACCGATCTTGTGCCCTCGAGAAAGGCACTTGACACGCCTTTCACTACCCTGGTATCCTGTCTTACGTGATTGGGTGTATTGGGGTGTTCAGGCAGGTTAATTGTGTCTTCGGGGGCTCTAATAGCTTCCCCCGCCCAGTGCAACAGACCGTCCCGGTAGGAGAGTTACGCTAATGAGACAGTATGCTTGGGGATTTGGTGGAGGACTAATCAATCTCTCGTGAAATACACACCGGGAAACCTAAGTGAGGCGGGCGGGACAGAGCTCTTTCGGCCCCGACCACGATCAGACTGGATACCAGGCTAGCCTTTCACGGGATGAAGGCCTTCGCGAACCCCATCTCGTAATAAGGAAGAAAAGCAAGGCAGCAGTATCTTCAGGTAGGTGTCCGCCTCACAATGAAAGAAGAAAAGAAGAGATGGACAAGCTAAAATGCAGAATGGCGTTAAAGTTAGTTGCGCCGGTGACGATTCCCTGTGTTTAAACTTGCACTTAGTAAAGCCGCCGTTCGGGGACGCTATTTTCATGTCCGTTTTGAACTAACATGACTACATTATATACGCTCGTTTCCTCCTCTGTTTCCTGAATTTTTTACTGATTTATATATGCATTATGTAAGCCATCTTTTCCCATAATGTTCTGTCAATATAAGATGTGCTTGAATGCTGTTGAACTGATTTTTGAATAGCATTGTTTGTGTTGTTGGTGACCCACGGTTTTAAAGTATTTTATGTGAAATTTACTTTGATTTTTCCATGGTCATGATATGATATGTTTTCCTTATGAAATGTTGAATTTTGATTGAATGTTGACTGCAAGTTTGCTCTGCTCTTTCCCCACTCAGAATTTGCTCTTGCCCCCGACCCAAAGCAGGATTTAGAACTCAAACAAATGATGTATGATGCTCTGTGAGTAATTGTTACCTCCATGAAAAATGGAGGTATTGTTTTTGGCGTGTCTCTCTCTGTGTGTGTGTGTGTGTGTGTGTGTGTGTGTGTGTTTGTGTTTGTGTTTCCGCACATTTGCAACCAGCATAACTGGTATTGTGGTAGCCTGGCCTGGCCGGTACCTGGTTTTCCGTAAACCCTGTTGTTCCTTTGTGTTAATCCTCAGAAAATATATGAGACTTGATCAAATATAGATCTTGTTGATATACAGACTTCAATGTACTATATACTGTATATATGTACTAAAATACATCAATCCCTCACTTTTCCATGGGTGTACTGTTGTGTCAAACAGTGTACAGGCTTGTACAGTATTGAGGCCACAGCTGCAATACTTAATACATGGAATTGATGGTGAATTCAGCACCAAGGAGAGGTCCACACTAAGGCCACAGAACATAGTATTTATGGGCGAACCCGTCAAAAGTAGTCCGGGCACAAAATAGTGCTGCACAATACTAGAGAAAGGTGCAGGGATTGTTCTGTGCATGGCGTCGAAATGGAACCTGTGGTAAATGTTAGAGGAATACATCAGTTTTGAGACTGTAAAAGTGTAATTATGGTGCGTGTTCAGTCGGCGTAGGTTTGCGCTTGGATACTTGTCCCGTACTGTGCGTCAGCTGCAGTTCTATGACCTTTGACACTCCCAAGTGTGCGGCGCGGCGTGTTGTGCACGAATTCTCTCCAACGTCTGAGGTACATTTTCAGCTTTTTGCCCGCAAATTATCCGTCTAAAGTGTACAGTATATCGTCTGGACGTTTCCATGTCTGGTGTGTGCCGTTCCTTGGATGTTTAGAGGGAAATAATACGTATTTTCCTGGCGCTAGCGGGCGGAGTTTGGAGACTGGTGACGTAAATGGCGACTGCAAAAGGCGGCGCGGTGTTGAAAAAGGCACGTTCTTGCGAGGTAAGACAAGAAATTAGCTCCTTGAATGTACATGTTTGTACTTCCAACAAACTTGTAGCAACAGGGGGTACGTGCCGACCAGATTGGGGACATGTGGGACGGGATGCGGACAGGGCACAGTTCGGATCATGTGACTGACAGATTGACACAGTTTTGTTATTGGAAAATCTAAGTTAAAAACTGTACCGTACACTTTCAACGCTGCCAACAGATACAATCAGTAGGTCTTGATTTTATAACATGTTCACGTGTATTAAATGCAGTGGCTCTGCTGTTTCCCGTTAAATTGAAAAGTCCTTTTGTCGTTGTTGTCTTGGCCTTTTGTGCTGGTACCTGTATCTGTATAGTATAACCGCCTTTTGGCGTAACACACCAGCTTCTGTATCTGTATAGCTGGTATAACCGCCTTTCGGCGTAACACACCAGCTTCTATATCTGTATAGCCGGTATAACCGCCCTTCGGCGTAACACACCAGCTTCGCAGGCACGCGGCGCGGCGGCAGCTGGCTACATTACACCGATCGACTTGTTACACCTAACCTTTGAACATCTAACTCTAGACATTGTTTAAAGCTATCTTGTGACAATGCCCCTACTGTACTTGGTGACAGTGAGTTCCACTCTGCGATAGTTCTAGGAAAGAATGAATTCTTGAACACATCAATCCTTGGTTGATAACTCTGGTACTTGAAGGCATGGCTATTTCTTGTTCTCTGGTATGTAAGAACAACAACACTGTTCATATTGTTCTAATCTAGGTGAATTTATGTGTTCTTCATATAGCAATTTGAAGAATGTTCTAACTTTTTGGCCTTTCCAACTTTGAAAGTCAAGTCAAGTCAAAGTTTATTGCACAATGATTGCCACGGGTACAATGTATGGCACATGCTGGCTTCTTGCAGAATGTATGAATCAGCACTGCACGTATGTACTGAGTCTTGAGTCGTGAAGCTTCAGCAGTCTACTAGTGGGTGCCATCCTCCAGGGTTACCACCGGCTCCATATTGTCACTTAAACTACCCAGGCCCAGAGCCAAGCCAGAGCCTCGTAGGACGTGGTCTTTGTTTTGAGAACAGGCAAAAATCATGTGCGCGCAGATGTCATCCATGAAATTAAGTCTGCGTGGCCTTATAATAATGAAAATGTAAAGAAAAGAAAATCTTACATGGGGATACAAAACAATCAGGCATGTTTAGGCAAATATAAGCTTTCAAAATGAAATAAAATCAGAAGCAACATTTCAATATGACCATGAATTCTAGCCGTTGGTGAAGATGTACATGCATAGTCAAGATTTGGCATTTTTCTGATTTTAAAAATAATTCTATGATTTGGAACATGACAGTTACAACGTGTAAACTTTACTTTCAGCCTTACATATAATCTCATCAGGTTGGTGAATGATCATTAGCATGTTGGGTCGTGTGGCGCAACGCAACTCGGAATCAAGAGGTCCCGGGTTCGAGTCCTGCCGTGCAACCGATCTTGTGCCCTTGGGAAAGCCACGACTTTCCCCACTAGACTCAAGTGAAAATGAGTATTGTCTGTCTTGTATTTGTTTCTATGAGTGGGACACAACACCAGCAACAGCTCACTGTTCCGCGTGTATTGCACTGTTGCAATTTCAATAAATCAAATCAAATTAAATTAATTTCTTCATTCACAGCTACTTGTTTAACAAGAGCCAATGTTTTGAGGACCATCTGTAATCTTCTTCCCTGCTAATATATATGACTGGTTTACTTAGCTCTAGTGCCTTATGTATGATGCTTTTCTAGAGCCAGATACTTTCTGCATCCTGTGCTCAAGTGCAGGAATAGTTCCATTGTAGTATTTTATCACTATCTTTTCTGGTAATTGCATCACACTGACAATTTTTTCATGTTGTTTAGGTGCGTCTTGATGGCCAGCTGTCCTCACAGGAAGAAACCTGTGATGACGGGGACTTCTGTCCAGAGCAGACAAGATGAGGGCTCAACAAGCTGACTGATGTGAAGACGGTGAATTGAAGACTTTGTACAGGTGAGATGCTTTGCAACTAATTTTTTCTGTTATATTTAAAGAACCCTTGGGCAAAGGTAATATGTCTAAAACCGCAGGGTTCGAAAAAGTGCACCCAATTTTTTTCTGGTGGTGCACCTGAGTGCACCCAAATATTTTTGTAGGTATTTTGTACACATCAAATGTATAATAGTATGCAGGATATTCTTGGCATACACGTATCAGAAAATAATAAAGTCTTTGTTGTGAGTTAGCTCCAATTTTAGATTCAAGCTCAGAAGAGGAGCAGTAAGATATGTAATTAGTTTTTGGCGACGCCTCAGGGGGGAGCCTAATGGTACAAAATTGTGTGTGATCTGCAGGAATTCTAGGAATTCTCTATGAATTTTTCCACAGGTATGTAATGTCTTTCAGATCGATAACTCAAGAAGCTATGGATGGATTTTAAAGAAACTTGGTAGGTTAGTAGGTCTTCATGAGACATCAAGATGGGTAGACGTTGGGCTCCCCAGCAGCTTGTTATGGTACTGCAGCAGAACTTCTGGTTTTGATATCTCGTGATCTGGACATGCTGAGGTTACAAACTTTGGATGGGTAGCTTGTGTGCTTGGGAAGAAGTGACATAAGGTTTGGGCCCGGGCCGCCCCCTAGCGGCTTGTTCTAAAACTGCAGGGGCATTTGTTTGAAAATCCTTTTATGGAGGATAACTTGAGAACCAGTTGATGGATCCTGGTGATTTTTTGTATGTATGTAGCATAAGTGACTCAATTAGATGACAACTGTGCAAATCAGGATCTAATTTGCATAATTAATGAGGAAATTCTATAAATCAACTGTGTTCAAAGATATGACTATTTAAACTTGTGATATAAGTAATTGAGAATGAGAGGAAAGTTGACAGATATTGAACTAATTTGCATAATTAATGTTAATGCTATAATTTCATAGTAACAACTGATGGGAATTTCATATCTACTGCATTTGGAAGCTAAGTGAAGGTGAACAATAAACAGAAAATATTCAAATCTAGACCTCATTAGCATAACTTATGAAATAGTACATTGGTTTTCTAGCATAATCTGTGAAGAAATGTTAGAAATTAGAATAGATTTCTTAAGCTATGAGTAGTGATAGCGAACACACACAGACCGCCGGCGCCATGGCAATGTCTTTTTACGTTGCCAGCCTTGTTTTATATGGTGCACCCAATAATTTTTGTGCAACTAATACATTAGGTTGGGTGCACCAGTGCACTTCTTCCCAAAAATGAATTTCGAGCCGTGACTAAAACCTCTTTTTATAGCCTAACAATTTCCATATCTATTCAAGTGGAGGACAGTGGAATTGTACAATTTCGTCACTATCTTTTCTGGTCATTCAGTTCCTTCTGAATCCTTTCCTATTTTAAGGTGTGTTGGGAGGGCCGGCTGTCCTGACTGGGAGAAAACAGTGTGATGATGGGCGACTTCTGTCAAGACCAGACAACGGCTGAAGAGTTTGCTCTGGTGAGTCAATTTTAAAAGTCACCTTTTCTCTGATATCTCTGGGTACAGCCTAACATCAAGTCAAGCAAAGGATAGTAAAATTGTGCTATTTTATCGCTATCATTTGTATACTAAAAGGAACTTTGTTGTACACAGTATAATAACTTTTTAGCGTAGCAACACAACCAAGTACACACACACGTGCCTACATTTCTGTCCTTACCTTCCAACTCTCCTATGAATTAATTACACAGTATGTCACACTTTCAAACTTAAACTTTACTGTAAAACTTCAACAGTGGTCAAACCTTTCTTAGAACTTGAACGCGTGTTCTGATATGCTATTTGGTTTACTGTAAGCCTGCACCCTCAGGCCCATTATTGTCTGGTTAGGCCACACCGTCTTAATTTTATGGATGACATCCTCAGAACTAGTGCGCGCGGGCGAATAAAAAAAAATCCGGCCAAAAATAAAAATGCTACTAAACCACAGGAATACAAAGCTGGTATTGTGAATTTGCGGCGGTACATAGCGATGTATACTACAAGCCGGTAAATACTGGCTTTTTGCGGAATTTATGAATCGGCACTGTACGCATGTACTGAGTTCTTGAGTCGTGGAGCTTCGGAAACCTGGGTGCCATCCTCCAGAGTTACCACCGGCTCCATATTGTCGCTAACTACCATGGACTACCCAGGCCTAGAGCCAGGCCAGAGCCTCGGTGGACGTGATCTTTTTTTTTTTGAGAACAGGCGAAAATCAATGCGCGCGCGCGGATGTCATCCATAAAATTAAATCAGTGTGGCCTTACTTTCCAACAGAAAAAAGTTCACCTTTCAGGTCTCAAATTAAGTTATTTTCCCATTGTCCCAGCACTGTTCCCGAAAATAAATTTCAATTGTCCTGAAATGAGGATAAACTGTCCCAACCTGTATTTTGGAAAGTATTGTGTATGACTTCAACTTGAAGTCAACCTTATTTTGCCTATATTCACTTCCAGGTGCAATATATAATATTCTATTATAATTGCAGGTACCTAAAAAAAACAAAAGAAGGGCTGACATTCTGATGTTTTTTTTCTATTGTCCCAAAAGCATCCCAAAGTGTCTTTTTTGTTGTCCCAGCCTATATTTTAGTGGTCAGTGGCCATTGGACCAACTTTAATTTTGAGCCCTGCACCTTTTCACAAAAGAAGACCATTTTCGACAGTACATGTTCTGTCATTTAGTTGCAGACATCTAACAAAGCTACTTCTGTCATCAAAATTGCTCCTCGTACTATTAAGGTCACAACCAAAAAGTGTCCCACTTGTTAGTACATGTAGCTCGAAATGACTCATCTTGCTAACTTCATTTTGACCAGATTTTTGCGTGCATACTTTTGTTTTAAAATGTTTTTCTTTAGCTGAAAATTGCCTCAATTAACCCGATACTGTGCCAAACGAACGTGCCTAGCAATGGGAAAGAATACCCTAGCAACATCAACCACCATGTTAATTTCTATTTACTAGTACACCTAATCACGTAACGTGCATACTCATTAAATGCTCTGGACCTTTACTCACAACATCCCTCTTCACTTCAACCTTTTCCCTAAACACTTAAACTTACTCAGGACAAATAAACTAATTCATGTTTTGGTTTCTTTTAACCCAAGATTCTATCTACAAAAGGTGATTCATTGGTTTCTACCAATCCCACATACATGATATTTGACCCAAATCAATGTCCACATTTGATGGCGGCGGCACCAGAAGACTGGTGATGATTGGTGTTCTGATACCGCCTCCATGCACCAAACATGATCATTGATTTTAGTCAAACATCACACCATAGTGTGCGGGACTGGTAGAAACTAATAAATCAGCTTTTGCAGACAGGATTTTGCATTAAAAGGCCCCATAAGTGAAGTTAATTTGTATATCCTTTAAATGCTTCACACCTTTATTCACACCATCCCTCTTCACTCAACAGACTCTATTTCACCACATTGGAAATATCAAATTTCTCAAAAATTGTTGCTTTGGTTGTCACTGTAATTGTCCTGCCATGAAATTCTAATAGCCAGCCGCAGTATTTCCTCTTTGTTATCCTCTTCGTATCGTATTAAAGCTAAATTGTCGCTGTCAGGATCTCTACACCTAAATTCTCTTGTCAAAAAAAGTTAATATCTTGCCAGGCTCCATTATTTCCACACTGATTCCTTTAAAAGTCCATTTTCCCAGAAAAAAATAATGGAATAATGGGGTATAGTTATGTTCTGCTGCTTCTAAACTTTGATTCGAAGGCCAAAAGCTGTTTTCTATGCACTGACTTTTATTTATCTGTCTTAAAGATGACGTTGTGGATGATCCAGAGACCGGACTGTAGCAGGATGAAGGACCAGACTTTAGCCAGCAGATCTCAACCTGTGTGAAAGAAGATGGGGAGGTGTGAGTATGTTTTCTTTATTAACACGAGACAACACTCCATATGCACACACTTGCAGTCACATTTCTCTTTTTTCATGAGGAGCCATTTAACCATTAATTGTAGGCAGCGTTTCAATTCCATTAAAAGCAGCCCAGAAAAATTCTTCATATTGTTTAGTTGAATGCCAAATTGCCCCCCAAATTGTCGCTTTAGACCTTTCTTCACACCTCAATTCTCCCGCAAAAACTGTCCTCCAAATTGTCGCTTTAGACCTTTTTTCACACTTCAATTCTCCCGCAAAAAAAAAAGCCAAATTGCCCCCAAATTGTCGCTTTAGATACTTCAATTCTCCTGCAAAAAAACTTTGTATCTTAGAAGGCCACACCGATTCCTTGTTAAGTCCCTTTTCCAAAAAAAAAAAAATTGATTGGCACCCTCACCTGGTTAATTAATTGGATTAAAGTTTTCCCGCCAAAAAACTTAGTATATGGCTCACTCCAACCTTGAACTTGTGCCCCCCTCCCCACACTTACATTCTGTTGCTAGTTACTGTTTCAACACATTGGACATGTAACTTCTCCAACATGTAGTCACCACACTCTGCTACCCAAACACTTAGTTGATCGAGTGCAGATTTTTCCGCCACTGACTTTAGAATGGTTTCTTGCTCTCCTGTTCAGTCAATGCACTAAGTGTACTCCCCGGGGGATGTCTTTTCGGAGACATTGATGCTTCGACACATCAGTATACCAGTGCAATTGACGGAACAGGAGAGCAAGAAACCATTCTAAAGTCAGTGGCGGAAAAAACTGCACTCGATCAACTAAGTGTTTGGGTAGCAGAGTGTGGTGACTACATGTTTGGAGAAGTTACGTGTCAAATGTGTTGGAACAGTTTAACTAGCAACAGAAGGTAAGTGTGGGGAGGGGGGCACAAGTTCAAGGTTGGAGTGAGCCATATACTAAGTTTTTTGGCGGGAAAACTTTAATCCAATTAATTAACCAGGTGAGGGTGCCAATCAATTTTTTTTGGCATAAAAAAGGACTTTACAAGGAGTGAGTGTGGGAATTAATGTGGGCTTCTTAGATACGAAGTTTTTTGCAGGAGAATTAAGTGTGAAGAAAGGTCTAAAGTGACAATTTTGGGGCCAGTCTTTGCGGGAGAATTGAAATGTGAAGAAAGGTCTAAAGCGACAATATTGGGGGCAATTTGGCAGTTTTTTGCGGGAGAATTGAAGTGTGAAGAAAGGTCTCAAATGACAACTTTGGGGGCAATTTGGCAGTTTTTTTGCAGGACAATTGAAGTGTGAACAAAGTTCTAAAGCGGCAATTTGGCATTCATACAATACAAAGAGGGTAACAACATGGAAATTTGAATTGATGCGGCCGGCTGAGATTCAAAGTTTTTTGGGGAAGAATTTAAGTACAAAAGTCAAAAGGGACAATTTGGCTACAATTAACATTTACATGGCTCCTCACGAAAAAAGAGAAATGCAAGTGCAAGTGTGTGCATATGGAGTGTTGTCTCGTGTTAATAAAGAAAACATACTCACACCTCCCCATCTTCTTTTACACAGGTTGAGATCTGCCTCCCCATCTTCTTCTTTTACACAGGTTGAGATCTGCTGGCTAAAGTCTGGTCCTTCATCCTGCTACAGTCCAGTCTCCGGATCATCCACAACCACAACGTCATCTTTAAGACAGAGAAACAAAAGTCAGTGCATAGAAAACAGCTTTTGGCCTTCGAATCAAAGTTTAGAAGCTGCAGAACAAAACTATACCCCATTATTTTTTGGCGGGAAAATGGACTTAAAAAGGAATTAGTGTGGAATTAATGCAGCCAGCCAAGATACTAACTATTTTGGCAAGAGAATTTATGTGTAAAGATCAACACATTTTTTTTGCAGAATACTTTCAATCAACCACATGTTCAGACAAGTGTAAAAAAGGTTTAAGTGACAATTTTTGGGCAATTCGGCATGTTCAATTACACAAACAAGATGGACAGTAGCCATCAAAAATTTGAAGTGTACTTAAATCTGTGGACGTTGCAAAAGTGCTAGGGTTATGGCTGCAGTCAAACCTTAAGTGGAACAAACAGATCAGCGAGTCAACTAAGAAGGCCAGCAAACGCTTGTTCATGCTGCGAAAGTTGAGAGCTTTCTGCCTCCCTGTAGCGGACTTAGTAACTGTATACTGTGGTTTTATTAGACCTGTCTTAGAGTATTGCGCACCGGTATGGCACCACAGTCTAACCCACCAACAAGCAGCAACCATTGAACAAGTACAAAAACGTGCCTGTCGCACCATCCTTGGAAAGCACTATACTGACTATGCCTCAGCTCTACTACAGTGTGGTCTTGAGACACTGGAGAACAGGAGAGTCAACCTGTGCCGTAAGTTTGCAGTCAGCATGGAGAAGTCAGAGAGAACCGCTGACCTGCTACCTCCAACCCGGGGACAGTCAACCCAACGTGAACTCAGAAACTCTACAAAACGGACTCTCCCTACCACACGTACAACAAGATGTTACAACAGCCCTTTACCGTCCCTCTTAAGACTGTTGAACGAATCAAAATGATATTACTCTTCAACTTGTAAATGTCTCTAATATATTTTGTGAAACTTGTATATGGAATGTAAATGTAATTTTGATATTTAAGATGCAAATGTGAGCAAAATTTGAATCTCGTTATGCTAAATGTATGTAATATGTTGACTGTACAGTCATTAATGTTTTTAAAAGAAATGATGTACATCTATGAACGCAATTCAGCCTCTGCTGCAATGTTCGTGATTTTAACAATAAACCATTTTTGATTGATTGATTGATTGATTGATTGATTGGAGGTCAGTATCTTTTCCTTCAAAATAGTGTCACTGTTAGAAGAATTCTCTTGTTACGATACAAAGAATTTTTCAGTGACGCCTAACGTGGGATTAAAGTTGTCGGTTAAAGTTAAAAAGTTAAAGGGCTCTCACACAAAAAAAAACATGCAGACTGAACTGGGTAAAAGAGAGACATGTGAGTGTGCACCTGAAGGCATGTGGAGTGTTGTCTAGTGTTAATAAAGAAACCATACTCACACCTCCCCATCTTCTTTCACACAGCTCTGCAATTAAAAGTTTGGTTCTTCCTTCCGCTCAGACCAGGCTTCAGGTCCAGACCACACGGACAAAAGGCATGCAGACCCTCAGAGTAGCGTGAACTGGGAAAAAGAAAGACATGTGAGTGTGCATGTGTGCACATGAAGGCATGTGGAGTGTTGTCTCGTGTTAATAAAGAAACCATACTCACACCTCCCCATCTTTCTTTCACACAGCTCTGTCCATAAAAGTGTGGTTATTCCTTCCGCTCAGACCAGGCTTCAGGTCCACATCTTGAAAACAGGAGAAACAAAAGTCAGTGCATAGAAAACAGCAATTGGCCAAGCAAGAAATTATGTCACACAACATACCAAGTTTATATTATATGAACCACATTCAACTTTAGTCCCAACACCAAAACCCTGATTTTACTCAAGGGAAATTCAATTGTCAAATGAAAACATGTTGCAAAAACATTCACTATCTAGTACTTACCTGTAATGCCCATAGCTATTATAAAATATGTACAAAAGGCAATTTTCCAAGATTCTAAAAGCTCCAATCTAGCAGCGGTTTGTTTTGTCCATTTACAGTTAACCAACATCTGAATTTATGCATTTTTGCTCAAAAAGAACAAGCCAGTATCTATATTGTTAAGCATAATTGACAAAATTGAAAACAACACTGCAAACTTTAGAAATGAGGAATACACCCAATTAGAGCTGTGTACCGGTACGCAGTACCGATACTGTACCGGTAAAATTGATTAGGTACAGGTCCAAAATACCTAATCCCTCAGTACCGGTACTGTACCTAAACAATTTCACACCAATTTTATGCCTATTTGTGACCTCAAATGTGTAAATAGCTGGTTAACAATGGGTCCCTGTGTAAGGACAGTGTGTTCATGAAAACAAAAACATATATATAGCCTATATTTTATCTGAGCATTCGCCATAAACAAAGAATAAACCTTAACTATCAAGTTTATTTATGTTTTTTTTGTTATTGAAGGAGTTCAGAAGAGCATATAAATTGGTCGAATTGTTCAGGTACAGGTTCAGGTCCGGACCTGTACCTAAACCTGTGTACCTGTACCTGTACCTGTACCTAAAATTTGTTTAGGTACACAGCTCTACACCCAATGCAACCAGCACTATTTTCCTTCAAAACTTTTTGCTTCATAATCAATGTGTTTTGCCTCGTGGTGGAATGTTGGTCTGGGACCAGTAAAGTGCAAATAGATTGGATACTAAGCGCATCTTGTACATAATATTGAGCCGGCGTACAAAGGGACTAGCAAGTCCTTACGAAAACAAGTTCATAGATCAACCATGAAAACAATTCATTGGGCACGTGGAAACGTTAGTTCTGTGATGGATTTCTATGGTCCCACTAGGATAACAAGAAAGCTTTTTAAAAACGCTGGCAGGAGGCCGAAATGGGAATAGCTGGTTGGGTAGCATGGGTGCGCACTATGACTCAAATAATAGGTCACCTTGGTGACTTAAACTGTAGCAATGCTAAAAAGAGTGAATTTAGATGCACTTTGCTTATAACATTACTCATGGCAATAGTGATGCATACCGGTTCACTGGACTTGGATCCAGACTTGTAAGAATGTTTAGGTTCAAGTCCAAAGAAACCTAAAAGTCAAGAACCGAGTCCGGACTTATTACTATAAAAGACCATTTCACATACCCGTTTTCTTTTCAAACCACCTAAAACCTTCCGTAGATTGTAAAATCTTTGCTGCAAAACAAAGAAAACATTGCCATCGGGCATCATCAAGTACCGGCCTCCATGTGGCCATGTGGCCAAAGTTTCCCCCAGACAACATTGTAAGGTTGCCAACATGCAATTTTGTATATGCCATGGGGTTATAGGTCCGGACTTACAAGTCCGGAACTGAACCTAAACCTCTGGACTTAAATCTGGACCTGAACCTAAAATTGGGTTTAGGTATGCATCACTACATGGCAATGATATTTTGAAATGGCTGTATTTGAGAGTCAATAGAAAATTCAAAAGAAGAGATGATTGTAAAAATTGTACTGGGTGACAGTTCTCTGACCATCGCAACGATGCAACAAGGCTTCATTGGGTCAGTTCTCTTCGTTCAAGACCCTTTTTTTCCCTAATCGAATCATTCTTAACTCATTTCATTTCAGAAATGGGTTTTGAACAAATTCAGAAATGGGTTTTAAATGAAGAGAACTGACCCAACGAAGCCTTGTCGCATTGTTCCTATGGTTCTTTGTACGTAAGCCTTGTCGCATTGTTCCTATGGTTCTTTGTACAGAAGTAGTGAGATCCCTTGTCCGCCAATTGGACCGGACTGCGTTTTCCTCAAACCCACATTTTGAAATGTTTACGCCGAGCGCATATTTTTAAAAAAAGGGGGTACTTTTAAAGCTTGTAAAGCACGGAAACTTCGCAGAAAATTAGGGGAGTGGGCTTTTGTTTAAGTTTGGCTCGGTGGATTCGCTTCAAACTTGGTCAAACCACATGGGAGCACAGTCTGGACATGACCACATAAAAAAAATTCAGATTCGTGCACCGAGGACGGCCCTAGAGTGACCATTCGCTAAAAAGAGAAACCGCCTTCTTGGCAAAACATTGCTGGGTTGGGGTTGTACCTCAACATGGCGGCACAAAAATTGGGGGGCAAGGGTGATGACGTCACGTAAATATGCCCTATTCTTCCTTACATAAGGAAAAAGGTTTCGAGTGAATTGTTTATTGCAATTGTGTACTTGTATGAAAAACTACACTGTCACGTAACAAAATACATAAGCCACAGTTGCGTACAATTAAACAGTAGAAAGACAAAGTACTAACACATACTATAAATGATACAATAAGGACCAAGATTGCACAGTTCATCCTCAAAATCAAATCAGTGCAACCATAGTGACTGCTTCATACAAAATATATCAATAACAGATATAATTTGGCAATGAAGTATAAAATCCAGTAAAATTGTACCAAAAGAATGTGACAACCTCTGATTCAAAAGCAAGAATAAACCAGCAACAAAACCGAAATTAAACTACATGTATTTTCACTTGTACACAGATTTAATTTTGGGTGCTCAGGAGTAAATAATACATGCACCCAGTTAATTTTAGCTTTGGGAACTCTTGTTTACTCGACTTTTTTGGCGGGAACGTTGAGTGGATTTAATTATGCACACGTGCGGTACGTTCCAAAAGGTGTTCACTGGGCCAAACTGTGAAAATTTTCAACAAAAAAACGTGTCTGTAAAAGTTTTAGCAGCAAAATTTGCTCCTAGCTTTTTTCAATGCCACTCAATACGGAAGAACTATATTCAGAGTTCCCCAAAACCACGATAGTCATGAAAACAGCCTGCCTATTAAAAATATTCAAGTACAAAATGGCCCACAATATGTGTGCGACATATCGTTTCACAAAACGCAAATAATTTTCTACGGAATATAACGTTTAGAATAACGAATTATAACGTGGTCTGTTGCTACAGGTTTGTTGGAAGTACTAACATGTACATTCAAGGAGCTAATTTGTTGTCTTACCTCGCAAGAACGAGTCTTCTTCAGCACCACGCCACGCCGCCACATGGTAGTCGCCATATTTTCGTTTCCAGAGCGCAAGGAAACTTCGACGAATTTTCTCCCTCAAACATCCCAAAAACGGCACACATCCGACCTGGGAACGCCCAGGCGATATACTGTACACTTTAGACGGATAATTTGCGGGCAAAAATTCGAAAATTTACCTCAAAAGTTGGAGAGAATTCACACACAACACGCCGCTTGCAAGCGTCCGTCACACAGCTGAGCTGGTCGAACGGACCGTACCATGTGTGATAATTGCATAGGAGTGCGAATGCAATTAATCTTTATTGCCCTTGATGATTAACCATCACCATTCCGCCACCGATCAAAAGTAATTATTCTTGTTTATAAATCTTAGACTTTTTTTCTGTGCGAAACCCAACAATCAGGATACCTTCTGCCACAGCAAGTGTTTATATCCCCAAACCTGTGGATGCCCCTATTTGTAAAGTGGGAGACCACAAGTGTCATAGGTCATAGAACTGCAGCTGACGCACAGTACGAGATAAGTATCCAAGCGCAAACCTACGCCGACTGAACACGCACCATAATTAAACTTTTACAGTCTCAAAACTGATGTATTCCTCTAACATTTACGCAAAGGTACCGAAGTAACGGGTTCCTCACTGGCCGCCCAGTGCGGAACTCACGGGGAAAGTGGCGTCGACACTCGGGGCCCTGTGCGGAAGAAAGCTCCGCACTGGAATTCTAGTGCAGAAACGGCTTTGTTCCAGTGCTGCAGCACCGTCAGGACTGGAATTCCAGAGCTGAATCTTGACTCGGCACTCGTTTTCCGGTGCTAACTTCCACTCAGCACTCGTTTGCCAGAGCTCGGAGGCCGTTCAGCACTGGATAGCCAGCGCTCGGAGGCCGTTCAGCACTGGCCAGCCAGCGCTCGGAGGCCGTTCACCACTGGATAGCCAGTGTTGAATTCCACTCGGCACTCGCTACCAGTGCTCGGAGGCCGTTCACCACTGGATAGCAAGTGCCGAAGTCCCTAAGTAACGGATTCCTCACTGGATCGTTCCAGTGCTCGGTGACTCTTGGCGCTGGGAGCCGAGTTCTCAAATCATTTCGGCACTGGGCTTCTGGTGCTTACGTCGGCCGCGCGGCGTACAGTACAGTATCGTAGGCCAAGTCTATGTCTGTAAAAATGTGAGGATCTGAGCCTTGCAGTATTGTCCTGCCGATCAATTTGTCGTCCCGATTATAATCTGCTTCCCGGGCGGTACGATCTCAAAAATATAAGTGTTAGAGTTCAAAGGCGGCATCTCGGTACCCTTTCTAAAGACAAGGTTTGATTTGCCGATTTAGAGTTTCCAGTGCTGAAGCCGCCGACACTGGACACCAAGTGTTGACGTAACTTCGGCACTGGAGATCTAGGACGGAAGCCGGCTCACCTCTGTATACCGAGTGCTGATAAAGGAACCCGTTACTTCGGTACTTTTGCAACATTTACCACTGGTTCCATATTTCGACGCCATGCACAGAACAATCTCTGCACCTTTCTCTACTATTATGCAGCACTACTTTGTGCCCGGACTACTTTTGAGGGGTTCGCCCATAAATACTGTGTTGTGCGGCCTTAGTGTGGACCTCTCCTTGGTGCTGAACTCACCATCAATTCCATGTATTAAGTATTGCAGTTGTGACCTCAATACTGTACAAGCCGTTTTGTTTGGCACAACAGCACTACACCCATGGAAAAGCAAGGGATTGATGTATTTTAGTACAAATATACAGTATATAGTACATTGAAGCCTGTATATCAACAAGATCTTTATTTCATCAAGTCACATACATTTTCTGAGGATTTAAGAAAAAGTAACAGCAGGGTTTACGGAAAAAGCCGGATACCTGCCAGGCCAGGCTACCACAATATTAGGTATAATTTCTTGCAAGATATCGAGCAAGTACAAATGTAGAGGAGGACTGTTTTTCTAATGCCTGCATTTATTGCCAAGTTTATTCCATGGCCACTGTCCAGAATACCAAACTATTTCAATGAGTTAGAAGTAAATTTCATCTACCTTTCATAATGGTGTCGCAAGAACACTTTGCACCCAAAATACATGTATTGCCTGTAATGTATTATGAACAGTCAATAAGCCACACGTCGGAAACTTATTTTTTAATAGCATTTTAATAGGAATTTTGTGCAATTTATGACAAGCATCATAACCGAATATATATACATAATATATACATCATTTAGTAAATCTTTTTAGGTTATGACTTTGAAAATATATTGGGACTTATACACAATTAATATTATACACAGTTACACAAAATAGACGACAAGAAACAATATCAACATTAAATGTTATTGACATACATAATAGTTTGGACTTACATGTAAATATCATTGCTAAAATACAATGACAATTATAAAATCTACATTATCTTAATAATAGGTATCACATTTTATAATTTTTGATAAGCAATTGCAAGGGAATATATCCTGGGTATTGAACCTGTATATTGTACAATTAGCTTCATTGTTAACTTTACTAATCATTAGCTAAAACCGTTATTATTATGTCATTCAGATTTCTTACATATTCTGAGAAGTCACCAAGTCTACCAGAATACAATCATTTTGATGTAGTCCTGATCTCTTGGTAGTTTATTTTCAACTTTCATTCAAATTTTATTGATTTTTATTTTACAAGTGTCACAAGTGCAAGTGAAATATCTAGCAGGTCTCCTAGAAAGGTTCATGTCGAACATTGTTGTCTGTCATGTACCTTCTGTTCAGAGAGGGTAACAGGTGGAAAGGGTAGGGAAGGTTTTGTGGGGCGTTACTGTCCACTGTTGAGATGGACTCGGTGTCTGTCCTAGTCACAGTCGAGCCTGTGATGTCGGTGACTGTAGAAACATCTGAACTGAAACTGCTCGTTTCTGTTATTGTGTCCTCGTCAAAGAAACGCGAGTCGACTGACCGACTGCGAACTGACTGATCTGCGGACGTGTAGCTTGTACGCCTGCTGCTTGCCTCTGTGATAGACTGCAGTTCCTGGCTGTACCGGCTGGCAGCCAGGTAGCGCTGTGTTAAATCAACACGTCCGTCGCTGTCCGTCATTAAAACGCTGCTGTCAGTGTCTAGGTCATCCACATCTGGGTTACATCTCCTCATACTGACGTCACTTCTGCTGTCCCATCTGATGTCTCTAGGCATGACAACGGAAGGGTTCCCTTCGATAGCAAGTAAGGTCGGGTTGATTTCTGCCCGTGTAATACGGAACGGCGTCACGCCGCCACTTCTGTCATCCCATCCGATGTCTCTAGATCTGGCATTGGAAGGGTTCTCTTCGATAGCAAGTAAAGCCTGCGGGCTCATCTCTGGCCGTGCAATACGGAACGACATCACACTGGCGCTTCCAATGTCATCAACATCCGGGTAACTCCTCGTCCCAACTGTTATCGCACTCTGTCCATCGTCACCAAATATGGAACGAGGGCGGTCATCTTGGAAAGCCTGCGGGTCGATTATGGGCCGTGGAAGGCGGTACTGCATGGAATCAGAAAAAATAGTTTAGTGAAGGAAATTTGAGAACATGACATGAAACACAGCAAGGACTTCTCAAAAAGTATGCATAAAGTGCCAAGGCAGGCATTAAACAAGGAAATGACTCATATAGTAACCAACCAGCCAGACAGTATCAAATTGGCCAGTCTGTATCCATTTCCCCACCTTCAGCTGTCTTAACCCCACAAAAAGATCTGCTTGGAGATTACCGGCCAACCACTTTATAGTCAGTCAACTAGCCAACTAATAATAATAAACATCATGATTTTTTGATCTGCCATTCTGACTTTCAGTCTTCCAATGACGAGCAGTCAAACACACAACACTTCTACATCCAGAATAGAAATCCTTTGATTATTCCCACCCAAAAACTCAAAAGAATACACTTACACGAACTTCAGACTCAAAGATTTTTTCATAAGACTCCAAGTCCTTCACCGTGCCGGCAAATTGTGACGAGGTTCGTACTGAGCTGGTCTCAGACAGGTGTGTCCGCTGTACGCCCGGCAAGAACCGGGTCACCCGGGTATCATACAGGTGTTTCTTGTGAACATCTGTTTTTGACCAGGGACTTGACACCCAGTGATGACTGGGCTTGAAAAACGTTGGCCTGGAGAAAGGTTATAAAATGAGTTAGAAGTCTGACAATGTGGCATCATGAGCTTTGAAAAACACACTCAGATATTATTAACAAACGTCTGAATGATTGATAATAAAAGAATGACTTGTAAGAGAAAGAATTCTACATAATCATTAGTACTTAACTTCGCAGGCCGAATTGAGCTTCTCATGAATAACAAATGGTTCAAACCAAATTGGACACTACATTTGTAGCAGCTGCTATAGTCTGGCAGATATTAAACTTTATGGAAAACCATTTTTTAATACTTACTTGTATCGTCTAGCCTTAGACTGTAGTGTTCGTGTCCGCATGATGACAATCACGATGATCACGATGAGAAATACTGCAGCGACTGTGACAGTTGTGCCGGTGACAACTGCAATCAAAGTAGGTTTGAATTATGACGTGTACAAGACACATTTGCACAGAGGATAGCTCAAGAAAATGCTGATACTGGTATATTGTGTACGGTAATACAAACAAGTGAAAAAAAAGGAATTCACATACATTGACATTACAAACGAGGTCAACAAAAAAGATGGGACTTAATTGAGCAGACTTTTTAAACAAGATTCCTAGAACACTTAAGTCTAGAGATCTCAGAGAGATTCTTAGAACCTGGAGGAGTTATATTCATGTCGAATCTCAGAACAGTGTCTCTATTTTATGTGCAACGTCAAGATATTAAATCCTGAACAAGATTATTTCATAATCTTTAGGTATCCGGAAGAAGACCAGAGGACTGACGGTGGAAAATGTGTTCAAACTCTTTGTTTTGAAAAACAGTTGTCTCTTTCAAAGGAGCAAAGAGAATTTCTGTGTTCTTACCTCCTGACAAGTATGTTTCACACCTCTGTCCTGTGTACTGAAATGGGCAGCTGAAACATACAAAAAGCCGGTCAGCAATATGAAAATTTTCTTATAACGAAATGTGACAAAACATGAACAGGAAATGCATATGGAACCATTCTCATATGCTATATACACTTGCTATCAAGTACTCAAGTACACTCACAGCAAGTGTACAATGCTTACATACACTCAAACCCACAGCACAGCCACCCAAAACAATACTTCCACTAAAAGATACGGTAAACCATACCTGCATTGCTTGGCATCATTTTGGATGGAACAGGATCCTCCATTCAGACAATATCCTTTGTAGCAGAATGCTGTAATGTGACAATCAACTGTTAGATGTTGTTTTTGGTTGATACAGATAGTTACAGTTGCATAGTTCTTCACAACACAATGTTACTAACTATAATATTATAACTAACTTTATAGTTCATAATATCCAATTGCTGGTTGGATTGCCTTGACTGCATGCTTAATCAAACCAGTTAATAAACAAATAAATGATTAAAAAACAGAAATGAGAGTCCCAGGCCAGATTGAGTGATCGCTTTTAAGTTTCACACACTCAGCCTTCTTTTATAAATCATTAAAGGCATCAAAACTGTACGACAGCGGCTGAGCCATAAAGAAATGGAACAGTTACTGTACCTCTAACTGAGGCGTCAGACACGTTCAAGCCGAGTAGATTGACTGATGTGTTCCCCGCTCCTTGGACGAACGCGCGAGCAATGTCAGCCTTGGTCAGATGTGCAGAGCGGTCTGTCGTCAGAAGGGTGTCAGCAACAACACTACCGTTCCTCAAGTCAGACACAGACGCGGCCAAAAATGCAGAGCGTATGGTAGGGTTGATGTGGGTCTCGAAAAATCGAGTCAACTGCGAGGAAGATAGAATGTTGAGCAGGTTGATGACATACTGTGCTAATGATGATGTAAATGTTTTCATTTGTTTGTAACTTGGAAACTATTGACATTGTGTTACTTAGCTTCAGGAAACACACATACACAAATATACACTTGGCACTTGTTGGATTTACTAAAGTTTTGTATATGTATGACATCAAAATAGGTTATTGACAAAAATTGAGTGCAGTGACAAATTTTAGATTATTTAAAAATTGAATGGACTGTTTGGAACTACATGGGTTTGTTTAAACAAATGACTGTGTCAATTTTATTGCTTGTAGGCATATAATGCCAAGCTTACCGTGAATTCTATTAGCTCCTTCATCGTTTGGTGTTCTGTCGTCTTGCAGTCGGCAAGATTGGATATGAAAACAAGGTCGTGAAAGTGTAGAGCATTGGCAAATGCAGCAGAATCTGAAATCAAAAGGAATCAGTATGTTATAGGGGTATACAGCACTCTACGGTATAGGACAGCACAAAGAATTAATACAGCACAACTACAATGCTGCAATTTAACATAGTACAGCACAACACATCATAGCAATACACAGCATAACATACACAGCCCAGGACAGCACCGTGAAATGCAATGTACCAAAGAAAAGCACATACAGTCTAACACATGGTAGTCAGCAAAACAAGCACAGCACTACACTACACTACACTAAACTGTATTACACTACACTACACTAAACTGCATTACACTACACTTAGTCTACACTAAAATGCACTACACTACACTACACTACACTAAACTGTCTACACTAAAATGCACTACACTACACTACACTAAACTGCATTACACTACACTACACTGCATTACACTACACTTAGTCTACACTAAAATACATTACACTACACTACACTACACTACACTACACTACACTGAACTGTATTACACTACACTAAAACTGCATTACACTACACTACACTAAACTGTATTACACGACACTACACTAAACTGCATTACACTACACTTAGTCTACACTAAAATGCACTACACTACACTACACTACACTAAACTGTCTACACTAAAATGCACTACACTACACTACACTAAACTGCATTACACTACACTACACTGCATTACACTACACTTAGTCTACACTAAAATACATTACACTACACTACACTAAACTGCATTACACTACACTACACTGCATTACACTACAGTACGTTACACTACGAAAACTCTAACCTGTTTTGCATGTGGTGGTGCCGTCTCCCGTCCAGCCACGTTTACACTGACAGTACTTGTGAGTGCCGTTGAAGACCAGCTCGCCATGTTGGTGACATCCATGGTTACAAACAGGTTCTAGTTGGAAGGAAGATCAAGAAACTGTCAGAAATTCAGTCCCATTGTAGATACATGCAAACACCTGCATGCATCCACCTGTGCCATATTGGTTGACGAAATTATGCAGGGACTATGTAAAGCCCCACCTACCTCATCAATATGCCAGACATTTGGAGCAACTCTTTCATTGGTCAAACCTCTGATTGCCATTCTTTTATTGGTTGAACTGCTAATTATGATGGACAGTCTGGGTCAGTGTATTCACCGTTGTTGTTCTTTTCAGACGAAAAAAGGCTATACTTTTCTGTGGTGTCTACCAAGAATCCAATATCTAACATAAGAGATCTGTACAAATCATTTTATAATTGTCTTTTTTTCCAATCAACTGACGTATGGTTATTGGATTTAGATAATTCCTTTTGAAGTAACAAATGGTTATTTTACCTGTTCCTACACAGGTATGTCCGTCCGCCTGTAGGCTGTAGCCGGTATTGCAGGAACAGCTGTAGGAACCGATGCTGTTGGTACATGTCTGATCACAGGGAAGCTCCAAACACTCGTCCTTATCTACACAGCAGAGGGAATAATTCATACAATATATTTATCATAATATATGATATCATAGAAAAAATGCACTATATTCAACAATTACTAATAGTATATGACTGTACAACAATTTATTTCACTGTGGATGCAATGCTTTCAACAAGAAATCAGAAATTTTACGGAGTGTTTTGACCTTTTAGGTTTTCATCAGAAATCAGAATCAGATGCATCAGAAATATGGAGGGGACTGCATGACGCAGTTCAATCAAGTATTACATACAGCCAACCACTTCTTAAATTCCTCCTCCTACTGTCCATTTACTCACACCCTAACGTGTTGCCTTTAGGCTTAACCTCGGAGTCAATCAAGTAACCAAATATCCTCCCACTCTATAATACAACCATCTATGTCAGACAAGTATACACGCAAACTCACAGACAAACCCATTCAAAACAATACTTCCGGATCTGGAGGTGGAGAGAAATGTAGCTTACCTTCACATGAAACGCTGTCATTGGCCAGAACGTATCCTTCCCCGCAAAGACAGACGTACGATCCAAGCTTATTCTGACAGCCGACTTTGCAGTTACCTTGTCCATTTTCTCCATTTTGTAAACACTCGTTGATGTCTGAAAACGAAACAACAGGCTTTTAATATTGTTAACACAAATATACCCAGTAACACTAGGTGTTTTACTGGTTACGCAACACAAAGAAACATCAAAAACGTATTCAAATAAAACTTATTACATGTATGTCTCAAGTATCCCCCCCCATCACATTTTCAGTGAGGCTTAAACCAAATTAATATTACTAAGTAAATGAGTGACACCAGCATCATTTACTTCTGAATCAAAATCTACCCTAGTTTTTGTTTCTTTGTTTTTGTTTTGCTGAATTAACAGACCTCCGCAGAGAGATCCATCTCCTTCGTAGCCTGGGTTACAGGTGCAGCGGAAGCCGCCATCTTCATCCTGGCAGACGGCATTGGTACTGCAGTCATTGGTCCTGTTGGAGGCACACTCGTTGATATCTGTGAACAGAAAAAGTACCATAGATTAGATTACAGTCTGGAGCTCTGAGGCCAACTTTAATATTATACATTGCAATTCATTTATCCTATCTTTACTTTACTTTATCCATCCACTTCTACCATCTGGGGTGTCGTGGGGAGGTACAGTTGGCGGCTGACAGCGAGTCTGGAAGCTGTTGTTAGCGTACTTAGGCCTGGTGTCTGTTCAGGGTGTCCTATCAATCAAGTAAAGCCCAAATTCTGCCCACTCACTTCAGAACCCAAACATACAAACATAGCATGATTTAGGGACACCCAAAACTATACTGCTGTCCCGGAAGTATCAATTAAAGAAATGGCTATCTAAAGGAAACTCAAAATGGTTGATATCTTACTTAAACACGTCCTCCCGTCCGTGTCCAGGTAGTATCCGGTTTGGCATCTGCAGTAGAAAGACCCCTGCGTGTCTTCACATATCTGGCTGCAGTTCCCGTTGTTGACGTCACACTCGTGTATGTTTTGACACCGCCGCCCGCCGTGTGCGGCCGACAGGTGATAACCTTCTTTGCAGATGCACTCGTAACTTCCGAGAGTGTTGCGGCATGCTTTGGCATTCTCGTCGCATTTGTGAGTCCCGTCAGCACATTCGTCTATATCTGTAAAAGAAAACACACAGAAAAAATTCAGAATTGAAGTATTGGATGTTCCATCATGCAGTCCCCAGCTTTTGGAATTCCTGATGGTTCCCAACTGGAGCCATATCCTATGTCTGATAACATCGCTCAAACGTTTTCAAAATATTAAATTTGGTGGGGTCGTAGGGCGTAGTGGTAGCGTTTTCGGCTCAGGACCAAGAGGGTTCGAATCCTACCCATGTCACCGATCTTGTGCCCTTGGAAAAGGCAATTTACACGACTTTCCTCACTTCACTTGGGTGTAAATGAGTACTAGCTTCGGTTAGTGAAGTTCCTCGGATAGGACGTTAAATGGAGGTCCCATGTTTGGGGAGAGCCTACCCCACGCACGTTAAAGAACCCACCAAACTTATGCGAAACAAACAAAATGACCTATGGCGAGAAACGCACCAACACACGAATTGTCCTGTTGCAGTTTGTATCCCTGGTCACAGAAGCACACTTCAGCTCCAGCGTTGTTGACTGCGCATGCGCCGATGGGTTGTGGATGGCATGTGTTTGCTGCACCGCAGGTGGTGTTGGCTGTGGGTACATTGGACAAGATTAAAACATTAGGTATGAGAGATTTCAGACCACATGTGTCCTGTCGATCTCTAGAGTACACAAAGCGATCATCTTCTATCCATTTAGAACATACTGTAAGCAGCACAAGAAACATGTCTGAATACATGATACTTTTAAGTAGCCTGGATATACTATTAAGTTACCGCAAGCTCAGTGTCCTTTTTCACTTGCACCACTTGGTAACTACAGAGCGTAACACATACTCTATTCAATATCTCATGGGGGATTTCAAAAACCATCTCCCGGCGAAACAGATCTCTGACATTGCTAGTAACAGATTGAAATAAAGGGAACTTGCAGTCGCCTGCACTACAGTCGACCGATGATGATTATGATGATGAAAGCACACAGGCCACTCACCGTAACATGTTCTGCCATTTGAAGCGAGTGCGAAAAGAGGGTCACACCGGCACTCGTAGTAGCCCACTCGGTCGTCGCAGATTTGCTCACACATATTTCCAGTGGAACACTCATCCAGCTCTGTGGTATGAAACAGAAGAAAGAGATTTCAGACAATAGGGATTCCGAAGTGTTTTGGGGTTTTGTGAATATATATTGGAGCTGCACTGTGGTATACAATGTAATGTCAAGTGGAAATGCCCAGTGAGTTGCATCATAAAAAGAATTACTACTCATACCATTGTATGGCGTTACTTACTCCAGTATTACACAATGATTTGCATTTCACACCATGATTTTCCAGTACAACAGTATAGCAGAATAACAACCCTGTCAATCGAATGAAACGCAATCTCCGCCCAATGTCACGGATATCATAAAGACTTTGAGACATACCTAAACATGTCTTTCCATCCGAGTGTAGATAGTAGGCGGTTCCGCATCGGCACTCGTAGCCCCCATCCATGTTGATACACTCTCGCTCGCAGCCACCGTTGTTGTCAAGACATTCATCTATGTCTAGGATATGAAATCAACAATGCGGTTATAGCTTATTCCATAGGCTAAGTAGGAATCGTCTCAAAACAAGACAGGCATTCAGTAAATGTACATTGGTCAGAGCACGAAATCGAATGTTGAGGCGACATCGGTGTGACAGGATGAATAAAAGTTCTAAACAGGAACTATGCGGCTCCAGATGTCAGTGCTGACAGAGGTACTACTGTATTACTAGATGTCGGTTAGCTTGGGCAATGAATTCAAATCCACTCTAATATAAGGGGGCCTGCATGCCCTTTTTCGTAAGGCGTAATCAGGCTGTTTACGTCTCCGTAATCCGTAGGCAACCTCCCCAAAAATCAAGTTACGTAATTCGTAATAGTACATAAGCGGCAAAGCGTAAAGTCGTAATCAGCTCTGAAACATAATTCGTAATCGTCGGTGAAAATTTTGCGTAATTCGTACTCACTACCCACCTCCACCCCCATACAGGCCGTCCTCATATAATAAACTTCAAAAACTCACCTGCACATGTTTTTCCATCATTCTGTAGCTGGTATCCAGCCAGACAACCGCAGGTGTACCCGCCGTCCGTGTTGGTACAGTAGCCGTGGCGGTCATCGCAGTCGTTCTGGGAGGGCTGGCGGCACTCGTTGATGTCCCAGCACACGTGCGAGCCGCCCTCCTTGTGGAAGCCGGGGGGACACATGCAGGTGTAGGAACCCGCCGTGTTCACGCACTCGGAATTCACACACTGGTGAGCATTGATGTCATTTGCGTCCAACAAGCATTCGTTCAAATCTGCAAAATAGGAGTACCATGAAAGTTCATCTGTGTTGGTTAGTTATACACGTTTAAAGTTAAAAGTTTTGTTCCTACACAAAGACTTGTTCTCGCCTAGAGCTTTCGAGCCATCACTTCGGTTTTTCTACTCTCCAAGCAGAGGTTGTGGGGAATTATCGTTACCTTTTTATATATGGCCATATATAAAAAGGCACGGAGCTTCTCTGGCTAATGGATACTGCCTGGCCAATTTGATACTGTCTTTTTGCCACCGAGAGGGATCTGCTTGGAGATTAGGTTTTTCCTCAACAGTCACTGTAAATGTGATCATTAGCTTTCCGAAGTCTTCCATATCGAATCTTATTTCTGATGTTGCCAATGCTGAGTGCTTTGATCTCTCGTCCTTCTGCTTCTCATTCACAACCGGTTGTGAACCTACTCTGTCCGTAGATTCAGACACTCCAACCCAGCTCACGCTACGCAAACAATATTTGACTTTATAAAAGTTTATATTCGAAAAAAAAAACCAACAACAATGGTTCAGTCTACGAACTAACCTGCACATTGCTCTCCGTTCCCGGTCAGCCCCTCCACACATGGGCCGCACGTGTAGCCGCTTTCACCGGCCGCTAGAGGAGCCGGCTGGTCCGTACATGTCACACCTACAGGCACGAGTACAAACATTAGTGTCAATCGATTCGTTAACAAACAGAAAATTACAGAGGTAATTAGGGTTTTGTTAGTGATCTTTATGTTCACAGATGCCAGGGAAATGTTTCTGATTTTTGTGAATGTACTGGAACTGTAGAGGGAAGTGCATGATGTAGTTTAATAGGGTATTGCACCAACGTAGGGCGTACTAGGTACAGTACAGTACAGCGCGTGCAACCTTTAGGCCTGGCCTTCCTATCAGTCATTCGTCTCAGTCTCCCACCCAAGCTACATGTATGAACAGAGACTCAAAGCTACTACATAATCTATCAATGTGAAAGTCGCCTGTATATAGCTATACAGTCATGTAAGCCTTATTGCGAAATTATTGACTTCTGACAAACTTTGTTTTACTTTCATGTTACTTAAAGACACCCTATAATATGATTTCCTGCTTTTTCTATGTCAAACTGAATTATTGAATTGTGCGAATTCATTACCTTGAAAACAGGGGTTGCCATCGCAGCCGTTGATATCCACCTCACAGAAAGGCCCTCCCCAGCCGTTAGGGCACACGCACGCGGCGGGAGAGAAGCCTTCGTCCCGGTCTCCAACGTTGTCGTAATCGCACGTTCCTCCATTCACGCAGCCGCAAACCTGTGGTATCAAAAAGATTATTATAATATCAAGCCGAGACGGGGGGCATTACAGACTTTCTAGCACATTTTACCTGTTTTGATTGATTGCTCAAGTTCCGTTCCGTGACGTAGCTGTAGGGCCATTCTACCCAAGGAGGGTTTGAAACAACAGTTACTGAACATTTCGTTAATCCATTTCTTCACAGTGGTAGCTCAAGAGATAAACTAAATGTGAACAATTAGATATCACTAAATAATTTTCTCTTACCGTTATTTCTGGAACAAAGACTGCAGTTGCGTTCAGACCATCAGTGGCCATCCAGCTGATAGTTGCTTTGTCCGTGCTTGTCGGTGTCCAGACAAACGTTGCTTGCAGGCCGCTTGTCTGCGTTAGGGTTCCCACACCGTCCAGTGTTATTGTAACACTTGCTGACTCATCAGTGGCTTGTAATGTTGTGCTGAATGTCTCCCCAACACGGAGACGAATGTTACTCGGTCCCGTCAATGTAGGAGGGTTATTAGCTGCAATGACATAAAATATTGCTCTAATGATTCAAATAAAAGTTCATATCAGATGGTAAATGGCATTGCTTGTAAGCATCATAATTTCTGTGTACGTAATACTATATACCTTTTCATAATAACATTATTATCAACAAAAATATTGCTCTTATTTCAAGATTTGTTACTTGTGCCTCAACACGAAACAGCTCCATTTTAACGAGAAAAGTTTCAAATAAAATGTTTTATGACAAAGAGGAAGCAAAAACGATGACAAGGATTACCGATCAAAGTGTTCGTTGTTTGAAAAGTGGTCAAGTCCTGTTCCGTGGCGACTCCAATGGCGATGACGCCCGTAACGGCAATGTCGTGCAGACAGGCAGTTTTATTTTCACCCCCGCACGCTGTAATGGCCTGGTCCTTCAGGGCCGTGTCGCCGTCAAAGAGGGAGTCCAGGTCTGTGGTGAAGAACTTTGGTACGAAACTGTCGTCCCCGTAAGTAGTAGCGGATGAGCCGGAAGGATAACGTGTGAAAAGCGTCAAGGAGTAGACGTCAATGCCTTCAGCAGAACTGACGTTCCTTAGTGACCCTAAAGTAAGGAAAAATGGATATATTTTCTACATAACACAAGAATATTCAATCGGATATTTCAGACTTCCAAGAAGTATGTAATCCTAGGCCTCCTGAATTCCCCCATCCCGGCCAGATTCCAAGACCTTTGACCTCTTGTCATCTTGCCTGTCAATCTTCCCCCACCCATGTGCTATCAACATTCTCTGGGCACACGGATATGCAAACACATGCCTCAGCCACTCATAACAATGCCTTCGTAACCAGAAGTAAAGAAGTGAATTATAGCGTTATATTTTCTAATTCAATTTGAAATCTATCAATTTTGTGTACTTTGAATTGTAGTCAGTTTCTTGTATCAGTCAACATCCAAGTTGTTCAACAGCAAAAAGTCTATCTAAATAGCAAGTATAACTAGTGATTGAGAAGTATTTTGTCAGACAGACTTACAAGCCTGGCCGAAGGGAAACACTTCTGACTCTGGGGGAGTGTTTGGATTTGACACAGAGGTCAGTGACCCGTCTGGTGCGGTGAAGTCGTCGGATGGGTCTCCATTTGCATTTCCCAGAATCCCTTGCAGCCTTCCGGCCATGTCTCCCGGCATGCCCAGCTCGTAGCTGAGGAAGTCTTGCGATTTGACGGAAACTGAGATTCCGGATGGAAACGTTACGAGAACACCTGTCAGGTTTCCGGACTCATCTGAAAAATTAAAAAAAAACATCAATAGCAAGTTTATGACATTTATGACAAATAAGGAATGAAATTCATTACCATCAAGTCGTTCGGTGTATTATAGCCAGCGGCCTCTGTGCCGCGTGCCTGTGAAACTTGTATGATAGTGCCAAGAGGCGATTATACCGGCCATATAGATACAGATACAGGCTGCCACCAAGTACAGAAGGGGAATCGTCACTTGCCAATGTGTAGAGCTGCATGTTCAAAGACTTGGGGGTAACAGATCTTGCACTATGACTTCATGCGTAATAACCTGGCCAAAATATCCAATCGGCAATGATATCTGAGAAAGGGGAAAAGATCCTCACCAGTCTTTGGAAAAATGCGTCCATCGGGGAAAGTTGTACCGGCAAAGACGTCCTCTGATGATATCTCCTGTCCATTAATGACAACATAGAATCCGAGAGTGGTGTTGGTTGAGTGGATCTCTACGGTATCAGAAGGTTGCTTGATTGCGATTCCACTACAGACAGAAAGAGGTTTCTTCTGTAATTTTTGGTCCGGAATCAACAAATAATACAAACAAGAAGTTGGAGGTTTCATACTTCCATACATACAGCATGCCAGGTAACAGCCATGGCAATCAGTTGAAAGACAATCTCCACCTAATCACTACCAATCCTCGCTGCTAAGAAGATACAGACTCCCCCTTAAACAAGCACCACCCAAAACAATACTTCTGTCCCGGAAGTAGTGAGCAGCACCTATTCTACAACTATTAGAAATACCGTACATGTCATTGAGTAGGCCTATACACAGTATAACACTTGTATCTCACCTGTAGACGGTTGCCCTGACGTGAACCCCATTGATGACTGGTCGCCTGGTCCGTGCCTGCAGTTCCAGGCGGTAGGGGGCGCTGCTGGTGTTCCGCAGCAGAATGTACTCGCCGTGGCCGTTGAAGGGGAACTCGGCCCCATCAAGGGTCGTTATGTGGGGATCCCCGAGTCCAGAAGCTGTTTTGTAAGGAGGAAATTAATGTTAGATATGTTATCTGATGTAAGTGTCAAGAACGGGTACAGTAGACAATGAATTTACCTGCATTTTTTAATTCACCTGAACTGCAGTGATGGTAACCGTAGTCTCTTAAGTTTAGCTTGAGCAAATCGCTGGGTAGTTCCTATGTACACTTTTCGTCTATGAACTTGTTTGATGAAGAAAGGCTTTCCCCCGTACATCCAGTTTTTATCCTATCACCATTTCAGAGGGTAGTTTTTAGAACTTGATATGCTGAAGACTTTATTACCCACGTGACTACTAGGCAAGGATTGTCTACAATTTTTGCTTCTTTATGCGTCTATGATGACTGGTTATTGTAAACGTTGATCCAAAACAAGTGACAAATACACTTTCAAAAATACACCCGGTCTCCGTATCACGTGATAGTCCAACAGTCATGGTTAGTAGGAAGGTGTTCAGCACCAAGGACAGGTTTGCCTGTGTATGGGAGGTGTTCAGCACCAAGGACAGGTTTGCCTGTGTGTGGGAGGTGTTCAGCACCAAGGACAGGTTTGCCTGTGTGTGGGAGGTGTTCAGCACCAAGGACAGGTTTGCCTGTGTGTGGGAGGTGTTCAGCACCAAGGACAGGTTTGCCTGTGTGTGGGGAAGGTGTTCATTTAAAATACAAAAACTATGGCTAGATGACTCCATTC
>NW_017804464.1:5036260-5040607 GCF_001625305.1 Branchiostoma belcheri
TGAGTCAGCAAAACAAGCACACTACACTACACTACACTACACTACACTACACTACACTGAACTGTATTACACTACACTAAAACTGCATTACACTACACTAAACTGTATTACACGACACTACATTAACTGTATTACACTACACTACACTGCACTAAACTGCATTGCACTACACCACACTAAACTGTATTACACTACACTACGTTACACTACGAAAACTCTAACCTGTTTTGCATGTAGTGGTGCCGTCTCCCGTCCAGCCACGTTTACACTGACAGTACTTGTGAGTGCCGTTGAAGACCAGCTCGCCATGTTGGTGACATCCATGGTTACAAACAGGTTCTAGTTGGAAGGAAGATCAAGAAACTGTCAGAAATTCAGTCCCATTGTAGATACATGCAAACACCTGCATGCATCCATCTGTGCCATATTGGTTGACGAAATTATGCAGGGACTATGTAAAGCCCCACCTACCTCATCAATATGCCAGACATTTGGAGCAACTCTTTCATTGGTCAAACCTCTGATTGCCATTCTTTTATTGGTTGAACAGCTAATTATGATGGACAGTCTGGGTCAGTGTATTCACCGTTGTTGTTCTTTTCAGACGAAAAAAAGGCTATACGTTTCTGTGGTGTCTACCAAGAATCCAATATCTAACATAAGATCTGTACAAATCATTTAATTGTCTTTTTTTCCAATCAACTGACATATGGTTATTGGATTTAGATAATTCCTTTTGAAGTAACAAATGGTTATTTTACCTGTTCCTACACAGGTATGTCCGTCCGCCTGTAGGCTGTAGCCGGTATTGCAGGAACAGCTGTAGGAACCGATGCTGTTGGTACACGTCTGATCACAGGGAAGCTCCAAACACTCGTCCTTATCTGAACAGCAGAGGAAATAATTCATACAATATATTCATAATATATAATATTATAAGAAAAATATGTACATTCAACAATTACTATTATGTGCAACAATTCATTTCACCTGATTGATGCAATGCTTTCAACAAGAAATAAGAGATTCCACAGAGTGTTTTGACCTTTTAGGTTTTCATGGATGCATCAGAAATATGGAGGAGACGGTATGACGTAATTCAATCAAGACAATTTTATTAACATACAGCCAACCACTTCTTAAATTTCTCAGCCTACTGCCCATTTACGCACACCCTCACGTGTTGCCTTTTAAGGCTTAACCTCCGAGTCAATCAAGTAACCAAATATCCTCCCACCCTCTATCTATGCCAGACAAGCATACACGCAAACTCACAGACAAACCTATTCAAAACGATACTTCCGTATCTGGAGGTAGAGAGAAATGTAGCTTACCTTCACATGAAACGCTGTCATTGGCCAGAACGTATCCTTCCCCGCAAAGACAGACGTACGATCCAAGCTTGTTCTGACAGCCGACTTTGCAGTTACCTTGTCCATTTTCTCCATTTTGTAAACACTCGTTGATGTCTGAAAACGAAACAACAGGCTTTTAATATTGTTAACACAAATATACCCAGTAACACTAGGTGTTTTACTGGTTACGGAACACAAAGAAACATCGAAAACGTAATATTCATTACAAATAAAACTAATTACATGACTGTATGTCTCAAGTATCACCATCACATTTTCAATGAGGCTTAAACCAAGTTAACAAACTAAGTAAACGTGTGACACCAGCATCATTTACTTCTGAATCAAAATCTACCCTTTGGCTAGTTTTTGTTTCTTTGTTTTTGTTTTGCTGAATTAACAGACCTCCGCAGAGAGATCCATCTCCTTCGTAGCCTGGGTTACAGGTGCAGCGGAAGCCGCCATCTTCATCCTGGCAGACGGCATTGGTACTGCAGTCATTGGTCCTGTTGGAGGCACACTCGTTGATATCTGTGAACAGAAAAAGTATGATTATAGTAACACTTTGGAGTTCTGAGGCAAACTCCAACCTTACATATTGCAATTCTGATTGATTTGTTTAATATTATCCTGTCGATCCTGTGCACTTACTTCGGAATCCAAACATACAAACATAGCATGATTTAGGGACACCCAAAACAATACTTCTATCCCGGAAGTATCAATTAAAGAAATGGCTATTACTGTAACTACAGTGATCTAAAGGAAACTCAAAATGATATCTTACTTAAACACGTTCTTCCGTCCGCGTCCAGGTAGTATCCGGTTTGACATCTGCAGTAGAAAGACCCCTGCGTGTCTTCACATATCTGGCTGCAGTTCCCGTTGTTGACGTCACACTCGTGTATGTTTTGACACCGCCGCCCGCCGTGTGCGGCCGACAGGTGATAACCTTCTTTGCAGATGCACTCGTAACTTCCGAGAGTGTTGCGGCATGCTTTGGCATTCTCGTCGCATTTGTGAGTCCCGTCAGCACATTCGTCTATATCTGTAAAAGAAAACACACAGAAAAAATTCAGAATTGAAGTATTGGATGTTCCATCATGCAGTCCCCAGCTTTTTGAATTCCTGATGGCTCCCAACTAGAGCCATTTCCTATGTCTGATAACATCGCTCAAACGTTTTCAAAATATTAAATTTGGTGGGGTCGTAGGGCGTAGTGGTTACGTTTTCGGCTCAGGACCAAGAGGGTTCGAATCCTACCCATGTCACCGATCTTGTGCCCTTGGAAAAGGCAATTTACACGACTTTCCTCACTTCACTTGGGTGTAAATGAGTACCTTAAGCTTCGGTTAGTGAAGTTCCTCGGATAGGACGTTAAATGGAGGTCCCATGTTTGGGGAGAGCCGTACCCCACGCACGTTAAAGAACGGGGGCCCACCACACTTATGCGAAACAAACAAAATGACCTATGGCGAGAAACGTACCAACACACGAATTGTCCTGTTGCAGTTTGTATCCCTGGTCACAGAAGCACAATTCTGCTCCAGCGTTGTTGACTGCGCATGCGCCGATGGGTTGTGGATGGCATGTGTTTGCTGCACCGCAGGTGGTGTTGGCTGTGGGTACATTGGACAAGATTAAAACATTAGGTATGAGAGATTTCAGACCACATGTGTCCCGTCGATCTCTAGAGTACACAAAGCGATCATCTTCTATCCATTTAGAACACTGTAAGCAGCACAAGAAAACATGAAACATGTCTGTCAGTGAATAAATGATACTTTTAAGTAGCCTCAGGGATATACTATTAAGTTACTGCAAGCTCAGTCCTTTTTCACTTGCACCACTTGGTAACTACGGAGCGTAACACACACTCTACAGTACATCCAATATCTCATGGGGGATTTCAAAAACCATCTCCCGGCGAAACAGATCTCTGACATTGCTAGTAACAGATTGAAATAAAGGGAACTTGCAGTCGCCTGCACTATAGTCGACCGATGATGATTATGATGATGAAAGCACACAGGCCACTCACCGTAACATGTTCTGCCATTTGAAGCGAGTGAGAAAAGAGGGTCACACTGGCACTCGTAGTAGCCCACTCGGTCGTTGCAGATTTGCTCACACATGTTTCCAGTGGAACACTCATCCAGCTCTGTGGTATGAAACAGAAGAAAGAGATTTCAGACATCAGGGAAGTGTTTTGGGGTTTTGTGAATATATATTGGAGCTGTATTGTGGTATAATGTCAAGTGGAGATACCCAGTGAGTTGCATCATAAAAAGAATTACTACTCATACCTTTGTATGGCGTTACTCACTCCAGTATTACACAATGATTTGCAATTCACACCATGATTTTCCAGTACAACAGTATAGCAGAATAACAACCCTGTCAATCAAATGAAACGTAATCTCCGCCCAATGTCACGGATATCATAAAGACTTTGACACATACCTAAACATGTCTTTCCATCCGAGTGTAGATAGTAGGCGGTTCCGCATCGGCACTCGTATCCCCCATCCATGTTGATACACTCTCGCTCGCAGCCACCGTTGTTGTCAAGACATTCATCTATGTCTAGGATGTGACATCAACACTGCAGTTATAGCTTATTCCATAGGCTAAGTAGCTACCCATAGCCAGTGCGCCACCACTTTGCTGCCCACCACTACCAAGAAAAGGAGAACCCTGAGATTTCTACGTGTTGTTCAAGCCCCACAAGTTGCTGAGAAGCCAGAGCTACAAGCCAGAGCAAGAAAAACAGCCAGGGGAGAAGACTACACTTCGAAGAAGATGGATTTCTCTTTATTATTCATTTTTCGTTTTGTGTAACATGGTAAACAAGACCTTTATGACATGTTTAATTGTTCTAGAACAATAGATGACGTCATGTAGTAGGTCAACCAAGGTCAAAACGAACTTTGTAACAGGTCAGGGCATTCTGAACGCCATGTAACTGACCTGAGGGCACTATGCACTGGAA
>NW_017804464.1:5040627-5041248 GCF_001625305.1 Branchiostoma belcheri
GTGTGGGGAAGGTGTTTAGCACCAAGGACAGGTTTGCCTGTGTGTGGGAGGTGTTCAGCACCAAGGACAGGTTTGCCTGTGCGTGGAAGGTGTTCAGCACCAAGGACAGGTTTGCCTGTGTGTGGGAGGTGTTCAGCACCAAGGACAGGTTTGCCTGTGTGTGGGGAAGGTGTTTAGCACCAAGGACAGGTTTGCCTGTGTGTGGGAGGTGTTCAGCACCAAGGACAGGTTTGCCTGTGTGTGGGAGGTGTTCAGCACCAAGGACAGGTTTGCCTGTGTGTGGGAGGTGTTCAGCACCACGGACAGGTTTGCCTGTGCGTGGAAGGTGTTCAGCACCAAGGACAGCGTTGCCTGTGTGTGGGAGGTGTTCAGCACCACGGACAGGTTTGCCTGTGTGTGGGAGGTGTTCATTTAAAATACAAAAACTATGGCTAGATGACTCCATTCTGATCATACAATAACATCGCTCCATGACTTACCGAGACGCGACCTTGTGTAGTGCTCAGATGACGCCCCTGGTCTCTTCTTTTTGAACTTGATACAGGAGCTGTCGTCTGCCATCTTACAGCACCAGATCCTCGGGAGGTAGTCGCTCCGGTAATAGTTACTGTTTATGCTCAT
>NW_017804464.1:5041268-5202925 GCF_001625305.1 Branchiostoma belcheri
AGGACAGGTTTGCCTGTGTGTGGGAGGTGTTCAGCACCAAGGACAGGTTTGCCTGTGTGTGGGAGGTGTTCAGCACCACGGACAGGTTTGCCTGTGTGTGTGAGGTGTTCATTTAAAATACAAAAACTATGGCTAGATGACTCCATTCTGATCATACAATAACATCGCTCCATGACTTACCGAGACGCGACCTTGTGTAGTGTTCAGATGACGCCACTGGTCTCTTCTTTTTGAACTTGATACAGGAGCTGTCGTCTGCCATCTTACAGCACCAGATCCTCGGGAGGTAGTCGCTCCGGTAATAGTTACTGTTTATGCTCATGTCCTGTCAATGTGAAAGGCGGCAAGGTGGTCTTATGATTAGGTTTGTTGCCCTAGCATCTAAGTCTGCATTCTAAAGGTTCTAGGGTCAAAACCCTAGCAGGCCCGTCGTTAGTGCCCCTGGGAAATGGACTTCACATATTTTATTTCTTTACTCCAGTCACTAAAAAATTGTTTTTTGTTTGTTTATTTGCACTCACAAGATAAAATGAAAAATCACAATTGAAGATAACTTGACATGCATGGGAGGGCCAGAAACCTGGAGGTTTATACATTGCTCTTCCCAACACTATAAGATTAAAAGTTACCATTGATACTGAACGAAACAAAATCTAAACAAAGAAGAGAAAAATAACAGGAAATAAACAGAAACAATTCGAAGAACTAATGAAACAATACAAATCATCCATCTGAACAAATAATTTGAGCACTATAGACAGGCAAGAATATTCTCCTATCTTTTTCTAGGGAGGTCTACCCAAACAAGGGTTTAAGAGTATTGCAGTTGTTCACTGGAGCTGTTGATGCACAAAAAAAGTAAGGCCGGCCAATGGCACACAAGACATTTTTGAACTCCATTTCAACGATGTATGATATGCGTGCTTTAATAGTCACATCACAGGTGCTGATAAAATGAGTATAGCGTGCAATATTTGACAACTTTGACCATCGCTGGATCAGAAATATCTGAAAGGATGTTTCTAAAAAACATAAAACATAAAATTAGAGATAACTCATAACCAAGAGGTTAAACCTACCTTTTCGTACCGATGTAAGCACCCAGCCCCGGAGTTGAACCTGCTGGGAGAGTTGATCAGAGCGCCCATGGCGTCGTAACAACACTCGTAGTTACCTCCTGCGTAGAAATATAGGCATAGAAATACAAATAAATCAATCCTCAGTTGAGGAGGATGAAAAAACAACAACTTATTTCAATGAGACCACACCAATTTAATTAGTTGATTCACAGAATGGCCCGCTTCATTTTTTTCTGATTTGCAAAAATAATCAGCCTCTGAATCAACTCCAAAATGCCCATATTTTGCCCCCAACAGTTGAAGGACGTCTTCAGAGATATTACAAGTTTTTCCATGTCAATCAATGCAGTGGTTTGAATATAAGTTTAAAATTCATCGTTTAAATTACAAACGAGCCTGGTAGACGGACTTCAAGGCTCCTATCATAGTATTTGGGACTATTATAGAATGCTCTGTTTTTTTAATTTTGTTGCTTTATATTTTTCCTGAAAAAAAACGAGAACCAACAAATCAAACTGGTGTGGCCTAAGAATGTTTCTTACATGTTAATTGTCCATGTATTCCACAAAAAACAAGCTTATGCAATGGGTCCTAAAACAAACCTGTGGTGAGACTGAAGGGCCTGGTGAAGCACGCCCCCTGCCGGTTCTGAGATGTGAGCAGCCAGCGGCCGGTCTCTGCGATGGCCTGGGCGTAGTACATCGGGCACGTGCCGACTACGTCAGGCGCGTAGTCTTCCACGTCAGGCTCATCCTGTGGTTAAAGTGAAACGACAGGTTGTGTCAATCGTAACTCAACACACAGTAAACATTCGAAGAGTGGATGGTTGTTTTGTCTTTGTGTGTGTGTGTTTGTTTGACCGTATCGTTTGTGTGTGTGTGTGTGTGTGTGTGTTGTATGTGTGTGTGTGTTTGTGTTTGTGTTTGTGCGTGTTGGTGTGTGTGTGTGTGTGTGTGTAAGTGTGTGCGCTTGTGGGTGTTTGTGTTTGATGGAGTCAATGTATATGTACGTATGGACTGTGTATGCAATGTAACATAAACAGCAAACTTGTCAATGATATGTACAGTAATATGTATAAAAGAAATATCTACTAGAAAGCCTAGACTTCGAAGTGGAGACTCCTACCTTAAACCAGTCGTCGCAAGCCAGTTTGGCGTTGACGTAATCCTCTCCGTTTTGATCCACCCGATGAAAAATCTGCCCCTTCTTTCCCGTACTCTCACAGATCTTCTGGTCCACACGATACGCGTTCACGTCTCCGTCATTACGACTCCACCAGCCAGAGTTCCTGTCTTCTATGAAGTAAGTGTTGCTGTCTGTTCGCACCAGATACCCAATGATGGCGGGGTAGCCGGCAAGGTAGTAGACGTCCACAGGGTAGACTGGAACCCAGGTCATGTGGCTGTCTTTGTAGCGGTACATGGTGTAGGTGCGTATGTAGTCCGTGGCTACAACTGCCTGGAACGTGTTTTCCTAAAAACAAAGCATAACAATTTGTTTCCTTTCATCAGGTTAATGGGTTGTAGGATAATAAAGTTAATAAAAGTGGAGCTGATAAAAAATCTATTTCAGACAAGAAACGAGATGAGGGGGATACAAGTGTACCCACATGTGGGACCACGTTCTCACAGTGCCACCTAGTGGCGATAAGAAGTAGCGCAGGTCATATTATTTTGAGGTAGCAGAGAAATCCCTGAAGCGTTTGCAAGTGAAAAATGTACTTGTCGACGGTCAAGTAACTTCACTCACCGCAAGAAAACAATGCAGGTTCATAATACCTTTGATTGGGTTTGGCGTTGCATTCCTATGTATAAACATACTACCGGTAGGTGGATCAATGATTTTACAAAACTAGCAGCTGAACAATATGCTCTATACCTCAGATCCATCCGAGAGCCAGGGTGGGACCATCCGTTGCCACGTGGCGATGAAGACGAAGGACGCGGTGAAGTTGGCAGCCGTCGGGTCGTCGTTTCGGACGGCGTTGTCAACTAGTGTCATTAGGCCGCGGTCGTCACTGGTGTAGGCCTGGTACCACACCTGCAACCGATTGAAACCAGTCGTATCAATAAAGTTGCGACTTAGGCCTTGTTCATATGAAACCACCCGAACCGCGATTCGGGTAACTCGCATTCCTCACATCTGGTCCACGTGCCACACATTCCACACAGACACGAGACACTCAAGTTATGACAATGATTATCAAAAAGACTACTCTATAGTCCAATTCATACTAGGCTTTAGTATATAATGCACCTTTGGATTCATTAGTAGGTTACCTTTGGATTCATTCGTGCTAAGAGCTGTTGGAAGCGGTTATTTGCCCAGAACGCTGCAAAGATGGCGCAGATGTCGGTGTTGTTGTGACTCAGAACATTTCCCAGCCGCCCGGGGTTGCGCAGGCTCGGGATGTTAAAGTGGTCCTTTCCGTTAGTTGCGATCACGATGCCATTTTCCGTGACCTGGAATATAGAGTCATTTGATTGGTTAGCTCCTAAAAACCGATCCTGAATGTCTTAATCACAATTGGAAGTTCAACCAATGGTGGTATGGCAATTAGTGGTTAGACCAATCATGGTAAAGCGTATCCAACAAATATTGGCATTTTTTCATATTTTTCAATTCTACGTTTTAACGGAAGTGGGCGGTCTTATAGCATCGGTTTGTTGTTGAAAACCTCTGACTCATGACGTTCTATGATCACTATATGATAACCATAATTTCGGCTTAATAACCCGAACCAAGTTCATATCAACAACCATAAGAAAAGTAGCAGAACTAGAATAAGGTAACATTTGCAAAGCAAGTGGATAATGTTTACCTTTGCATATGGTCTGCTCTGTTCACACATATTCACACATACTCATATATATGGTGAGTGGAATCTAAATCACTCCTGCTATAAACTTGCAACATGTTGTAACCCAACATTGGTTACCATGGGGATAGACGTCTGGTTCAGGTCATTGACCTTATTTGTTTGGAGAAGAAGAGGAGGAAACTGAGCAAAAAACAGAGACTTACTAAAGAGATGCCAAATTGATTGACACATTGATTGACACATACTAGAAACTTAGAGACTTACGCATATGTCATTGCAGAGTCCCCCCGGAACAGGCAGTCCATATGGTATGTTGATGGGAGGAGAGATGGACTCGCCCGCGTCTTCCGGCAGGACCGTCAGCAAAGTGTCGTTCATGGCCTCGCCGAAAGGGAACAGACGGTCCTCTACAGGTGTGAAAGAAAGATGTTTTTATTTCAAATATCTTTGTTTCTGATTGTTCTTTCGTTACATTGCATGAAAAGTTGGATTAAATTTCGTCAATGCCAATAATTTGATTTGAGTGTTTAATATTTTAGCTATTATCATACTTACCTAGGGCATAATCATCATACATTATAACTGAATAACCAACAAATAGTAATACCTAAAGTTGGCAGGAGAACGGTCATCGGTGGTCTATGCCCAACAGGGGACCAAGGGCCCAAGTAATTTTTCCTTTCTTCTTATCTTTTATTTACCGAATCCCCTTTAAGTGCTTATGGCACCTGACACCAAACTGTAACATGTCCACATTACATTTATCCACGTTAGATGTTACGTCAATCAAGGAGGTTAAATACTTGTATTTAACCTCCTTGCGTCAATTAAATTATGTCTACTGTATTGTCTATGTGTACTGTATTGTTGAAGGTAGGATCATCGAAGAATACTTCATTTTGATTTGAAAAACACATTTAATGACTCACAACACATCACTAAACAGTGTATTTCTGTCATAAACTTAAATCTTAATTTTGGATATCTTCTTGTGTAATATCTGACCTTTGCACTCTCCCACAAACCCGGTTCCCTGCGCAGCCGTACTGCTGTATCCAAGGTTACAGGTGCAGGTGTAGCCGCCATCTTGATTCTCACAGGACGCATGCACATCACAGTTGGTGTCTGACAGTGCCCGACATTCGTCAATATCTTAAAAAAAAAGAAACAAAGAAAAGGCACTCAGAGTACTCAGAATAAAAAAGAATAAACAAGAAATAAAATCTGTTTGTGTATACAGTGTATATTGGGACATTTGGACATCGCCCAACATTGAAAACTATCGAACTGCATTTTGTACTGAGATCTATCTTTTAGTATTCATTCAGAGACACTGGTCTTCACGCTCAATCCATTCCCTTTTGAGTGCCTGTGATTATGCCTTACAATGTTGCCCCAACCCACGTGCTGCCTGTCCAGACTAACAGTTACACAGTACAGACCCGCTGCTCAGCCACCCAAAACAATACTTCCGTAAGTAGTGAGTTTATTCTGGAAGTACTACGAGAAGACAATCCCTTCAGATATAGTTCCAGACAATTATCTTTTACCATGTAGATTATCCACTTTTATAGTTACTAGTATTTTATACCCTGCTTCACTATTCTTTTAACGTTTTAACCATGTTATTATTATTTTTTATTCCAACATGTAATCACACGGCATAGTGACGGTACACTCAGGTTTTTTTCAACTTATATTAATGTCGTCACCAACACAGGAGACATTTATACAATACACATTTTCACCTGGGCGAAGTGAGGAAAGTCGTGTAAAGCTTAAGTGCCTTTCCCAAGGGCACAAGATCGGTGGCATGTCAAGACTCGAACCCTGGACCTCTCGATTCCGAGCCGAACTCTCTGTCGTTACGCCACACGACCCCACACACGATATTTGCAATTAGCCTTAGTGCCGGCAGGAATTTGCAATAAACTTTATTTATCTATTACTAACCTTCACATGTAATCCCGTCTCCTTCATACCCAGGCCTGCACTGGCAGGTGAAGTTACCCAGTGTGTTGGTGCATGTCGCCAGTGTGGGGTGACAGTCGTTCATTCCTTCCGCACATTCATCTATGTCTATGAAGAGAAATAGTACCAAAATGGTTTAGCTCTATGTCTAGGCCTATAAAGGCATTCAATGCAGTTTAAGGGCTTGGAAACCCACTTTTTCAAAGTCAATATTCTAGTCATTTATCTACATACAGAGTTAAAACCACACTGTCCCAATGTATTTTGACCCTATTGGAACAAATATACCCAAAATTCTGACGGAAAATGGTTAATAGAAGGGCCCTGGGCTGATTTTTAGGGCACTACCCATAAAATAAAAGACTCAACTTGCGCCATGTTTCTGCAATTTTAAATGTTGATGTGGGGTAGTATGTGTCAATATCATAAAGATTGCCTTATTCAGAATATTTCCAGTTTTGCTCTGAAATCGCCTTAAAGTTAAACAGCATACAATTATGAGAACCATAAGTCATCAATCTATTCTTCAGATTTAAAAATCCACAAACATGGCGGAAGAATGTCACGTCCTACCTTGGCATCTGACGAACGTGGTGCCATTGTTACTGTGGATCATCTCGTAACCATGGTTACAGTAACAGTCGTAGTCCGGGAAGTCTAGAAAACAGTTTCCGGCCCCCGTGGACTGGCTGCACCGGTCGTCTTCAGGATCGCACCAGTCAATGTCTGCAGCAACAACGGACAAGAGAAGGTTTTTGGCAACGTCTCAGGGAGGAGCCTAATGGTACAGTATTGTGTGCAATTTGCAAGAATTCTAGGAATTGTACAGGTATTTTGTCCACGGACGTGGAATGTCCACAGATATGTTTTCCAGCTCTGTTTGCAGACACACATTCCTGGAAACCCTTGGGAAGACCTCTCTGCCCCGGATGCCATATTTTCTGTGACTCCGGGGCTCGTTCACTATACACACAGGGGAGGAGTGCACTGTATCTGTCTAGACTATACAGGTACCAAGGCTTCCTCAAAATCATGAAAACATTTGTTGATTTGACCTCATCTTATTACGTATACTGACTTAATTTAAAAGATAGTACATACGTCCATCTGTACAAGGTGGCAGGTCACAGGGTTGGAATTCCACCGACACTCCACTGCAGTACCGTCCACCGGCGCTTGGAGGCGGGCTGTCACACTCTCGAGTACGCATGCGTGATCCTTCTCCACACGTGGACAGGCAGTGGCTCCAACCACTCCACTGGCCAAACTCGCCGTCTGACATCAAGGAGGACATAGGATGAATTAATAAATAGATAAACTACTTGTTCAAATATACCCTTTTCCCAACACTCTGGAGAGAACATTTTTGCAGGAGTGACTGAGGTCACATCAAGTCCTTACAGTCATCCTTCAACCGAGACGGGGGTCGCCATATACTTCCTGCCACTTATGATCCTATTCTTATCTAATCATGTGCCTTGCTCATTTTTTGTCATATACTTGTGCTAGATCTATTGATAAGTTGAAAATTTGGTTCTAATGTTGCCATTTTGTTGGGAATGGACCTTTACCATTATTACGTCACAGTTTGTTTACCGCAATGAATGCCGGTCAATCGTCGTTAATATTGTACAGGGGTGCGTAGCGCGGTGTGTGTTTGTGTAGCGTTAGCCGTAATATAAGGCTTTTAATACAGTACTACTTTCGTCTAATGTCACAACTAAATCACCCATGCGGCATGTAATGCTGTGTCAACACAACTAGACGCAGCAAAAATCAGACATACCTTACTTTGAAAACTTTGAAATGATCTTCATTCTTTAACTGACCGTTCTAGAATATTCTTTAGAACAGGTAAACAAACTGTGACGTAATAAAGGTATAGGTCCATTGCAGTAGGTTGTAACAGATCCCTATTTCAGCACCAAGGACATCGCCTGGCGGAATTTGACACCCAGCTTCGCGGGATTGCTACGATTTCCCTCTAACGTTACATTGCAAGTTAATGACGCTTTACGGGTGTTCTACAAACCTTGAAGCCAGCAAGGGACAACCGGCATGGTATAATAGATTTCCCGTTGAGATAAAACGTTAAATATGGATGGACATGTGACGGTTGTGACTTACCTACGATAACAGTTTCGCACCGGTCACCCGTGTGGGATGAAGGACATCTGGAGTAGAAAAATGTATTAGGTATAATATAATACATCATGAAAGTAAGAAATTGAAGTGTAAATATAATCAAGACTATTTCTTTTAGTGTTCTTATAAGTGCTGTGCATCTACTAGCGATTTTTTCTCATTTAGATATTTTTGTAAAGATATTGCTAATATATCTAACGATATTTATTGTCCCCTCTTGGCATTTTTAAGAACTCGGAAAACGGAAAACACTGTTCACTGAGTGATCAAAGCTGTAGTTTTTGAATAATAAAATCGAAATTAGGGGAAAGGAAGATGTGCTTTTTCACAAGGACATTACTTACGTGCAGGTCCTTGACTTGTTGACGACTGAACATTCACCGCCATTCAGGCAGTAACCTCTGTAGCAAAGCTCTGTAAATACACGAGTCCTCAGATTATCCCATGATGTTTTATTGTAAAATTTTTATGGGATAGATGGGTTATCTCCTAGACACACTGGCAATTTTGAATGATTTTAAAAATGTGTTATTTCGACATTTTGTCGTCATATATTGATCGAACGTAAGTTTTGTTTACACAAACTACATGTATGCTTCTGCCATAGACCTGTCCAGTCCATCACAATTAGCAGTTCAACCAACCAACCAATGAATGCTTGCCAATTAGTGGTTTGACCAATGAGAGGGTAGTAATTAGCACCTGTGGTGGTGACATCCAGGTTGATCTCAAGAGACTCCAGAAAGGCTCGCTCCAGGACGCCGTAGGTCAGGTTAGCCGCTGCGTCAGTTAGGATGGTGGCGTCTACGACAAGGCTACCGCTCCGGAAGGAGTTTATCGTGATCGAGTAGATGTGATCAGCGACGGTACTTTCGGAGTAGATTTCAGTGATCTAAAGAACAAAAAAGACAGGTTATAATGTGTATAAATTTATTTCTTGTGGGGTCGTGTGGCGTAGAGGCAGCGTGCTCGACTTGGAACCAAGAGGTCCCGGGTTCGAGTCCTGACATGCCACCGATCTTGTGCCCTTGGAAAAGGCACTTTACACGACTTTCCTAGCTTAACCCAGGTGAAAATGAGTATTATCTTGTCCTGTAATCGTCCTCTGCGTTGGTGGCGGCATAAAATTAGTTGATATAACTTGAGTGTGCTATCACCATGTCTAGTCCTTAAATGTTGGAATAAAAAATAAAAAAAAATAGTTACTTCTGCTACTCTTGTTCTTCATTGACCAAGTTTCCCAAATTCGTCTAAAACAATGACAAAGATCAACACCCACCGTGTTTTCTATTTGCGCCTTTGTAGAAATGTAATCTTCAGACGAGCAGTCCGCCAGAGCAGCTCTGTACGCCAGCCCGGTGAAGGTGATGCTCTGGGAGAAGCCGCTGGAAACTAGAAAGCAATAAGCTGGTTCACGATTCGCACTGCGCATTGGCAAGATCAATGTTGAGTGCCCCTAACTTCTAAACAGTTCCTTCTAGATGCTTAATACATGTCCATGCGTGTTTTGTTTATTTGTCTCGGGAAAAAAAACTTTTGACATATCACCCACAATGTCTCATACTGCCTATGCGTAGTTCAAATCGTGATCCAGCTTAAAGATATACCAAAATGCTAAACGTATAATTTGTTTATATGAACACAAAACGCTTCATATAACTGCAACTTTCTGGAACGTTAAAGTCGATTTAATTAAACTTCAGTTCAGTACAATTCTCCGCTAATACGTGTGAACCTAACAAAAGTCATCTTGCCAGAAAAAATTAAGTCACGTCCTGATGTAAGGAATATAAGAAAAACATGTATCATATTATCATATAATAATAGTAGAATTCTTACCAAGTTCGCAGGTGGAACCGTTTCCGGAAAACCCTTCTCTGCAAAGACATGTGCCGTTGGACAGGAAGTCTGCATATTGACTACAACCTGAATTACAAAGTCGCGGAGCTGTTGACATCGTTGTTGTAATTTGTCGTGTCGATGACAGAGTTGGTGTTGGTGTCGACGCCACTGCAATGGTTGTATTTTCTTGTGGAGGAGTTGTCGTATGTTCCTTCGTTGTAGATGAAAGTGTCGTCAGGAATGTGATGTCCTTTGTTGTTGTTAAAACAGATGTAATGACAGGCATTTGAACCGTGGTTTTGGCCGTCGATGGCAGCTGTGTGGTTTTGAGCGTAGATGTAAGCTGTGTAGTTTTGACAGTTGATGGCGACTGTGTTGTTTTAAGCGTCGTTGGCAGCTCTGTAGTTTTGACCGTTGATGGCGACTGTGTTGTTTTAAGCGTCGTTGGCAGCTCTGTAGTTTTGACCGTTGATGGCGACTGTGTTGTTTTAAGCGTCGTTGGCTGCTCTGTAGTTTTGACCGTTGATGGCGACTGTGTTGTTTTAAGCGTCGTTGGCAGCTCTGTAGTTTTGACAGTTGATGGCGACTGTGTTGTTTTAAGCGTCGTTGGCTGCTCTGTAGTTTTGACCGTTGATGGCGACTGTGTTGTTTTAAGCGTCGTTGGCGCCTGTGTAGTTTTGACCGTTGATGGCGACTGTGTTGTTTTTACAGTCGTTGGCAGCTCTGTAGTTTTCACCGTTGATGGCGACAGTGTTGTTTGTACCGTAGATGGCCGCTGTGTAGTTTCGACAGTAGATGTAGACTGTGTAGTTTTGATCGTCGTTGGCGCATGTGTTGTTTTGACCGTAGATGGCAGCTCTGTAGTGCTCGTAGATTGGGCCTGTGTAGTTTTGACCGTAGATTGGGCCTGTGTAGTTTTGACAGTTGTTTGCGCCTGTGTAGTTTTTACAGTCGTTGGCGCCTGTGTAGTTTTTACAGTCGTTGGCGACTGTGTAGTTTTTATCGTAGATGGCCGCTGTGTAGTTTCGACGGTAGATGTAGACTGTGTAGTTTTGACCGTCGTTGGCGCATGTGTTGTTTTGACCGTAGATGGAAGCTCTGTAGTTTTGACCGTTGTTTGCGCCTGTGTAGTTTTTACAGTCGTTGGCGCCTGTGTAGTTTTCACCGTAGATGGCGACTGTGTAGTTTTGACAGTCGTTGGCGCCTGTGTTGTTTCGATCGTAGATGGAAGCTGTGTAGTTTTGACCGTAGATTGGGCCTGTGTAGTTTTGACCGTTGTTTGTGTTTGTGTAGTTTTCACCGTCGATGGCGTCTGTGTAGTTTTTACCGTCGATGGCGCCTGTGTAGTTTTTACCGTCGATGGCGCCTGTGTAGTTTTTACCGTCGATGGCGCCTGTGTAGTTTGGATCGTAGATGGCCGCTGTGTAGTTTTGACCGTCGTTGGTGCATATGTTGTTTTGACCGTAGAGGGCAGCTCTGTTGTTTCGATCGTAGATGCGAGATGTGTAGTTTTGAGCGTAGATGGTGCCTCTGTAGTTTTCAACGTAGATGTAGACTGTGTAGTTTTGATCGTAGATGGTACATGTGTAGTTTTGACCGTCGATGGCGACTGTGTAGTCTTGATAGTCGATGGGGTCTCTGTAGTTTTGACCGTAGATGTCAGCTGTGTAGCTTTGTCTGTCGACGGTGCATGTGTTGTTTTGACCGTAGACGTAGACTGTGTAGTCTTAACCGTAGTCTCAATGGTAGATGTCGGCTCTGTGCTTTCGACGGTAGATGTCAGCAGTGTAGTTTTGACCGTAGATGGCGACTGTGTAGTTTTCACTGTCGTTGGCGCCTGTGTAGTTTTTACCGTAGATGACGCCTGTGTAGTTTTGACCGTAGATGTAGACTGTGTAGTTTTGAGCGTAGTTGGCGCCTGTGTAGTCTTAACCGTAGATGTAGTTATCATCGTCGTTGGTGCCTGTGTTGTTTCAACCGTAGATGGCAATTCTGTAGTTTTGACCGTAGATGGCAGCTCTGTAGTTTTAACCGTAGATTGTATCTCTGTAGTTTTTACCGTAGATGCAGCCTCTGTAGTCTTTACTGTAGATGCCGGCTGTGTAGTTTTGACCGTAGATGGTAGCTTTGTAGTTTTGATCGTAGAGGGCAGCTCTGTAGTTTTTACCGTAGATGGTAGCTTTGTAGTTTTGATCGTAGAGGGCAGCTCTGTAGTTTTTACCGTAGATGGCAGCTCTGTAGTTTTGACCGTAGAGGGCAGCTCTGTAGTTTTGACCGTAGATGGCATCTCTGTAGTTTTGATCGTAGAGGGCAGCTCTGTAGTTTTGACCGTAGAGGGCAGCTCTGTAGTTTTGACCGTAGATGGCAGCTCTGTAGTTTTGACCGTAGATGGCATCTCTGTAGTTTTGATCGTAGAGGGCAGCTCTGTAGTTTTGACCGTAGATGGCAGCTCTGTAGTTTGACCGTAGAGGGCAGCTCTGTAGTTTTGACCGTAGATGGCAGCTCTGTAGTTTTGATCGTAGAGGGCAGCTCTGTAGTTTTGACCGTAGATGGCAGCTCTGTAGTTTTGATCGTAGATACAGACTCCGTAGTCTTTACGCTAGATGTAGGCTCTGTAGATTTGACTGTAGATGTCAGCAGTGTAGTTTTGACTGTCGATGGTGCATGTGTTGTTTTGACCGTCGATGGCGCCTGTGTAGTTCCGACTGTAGACGAAGATTGTGTAGTTTTGACCGTAGATGTAGTTATCACCGTCGTTGGCGCCTGTGTTGTTTGGACTGTAGATGGCAATTCTGTAGTTTTGACCGTAGATGCAGCCTCTGTAGTCTTTAGCGTAGATGCCGGCTGTGTAGTTTTGATTGTAGATGTCAGCTCTGTACTTTTCACTGTCGATGGCATCTCTGTAGTTGTTGGCGCCTGGGTGGTTTTGATCGTAGATGGCAGATATGTAGTTTTGACTGTAGATGGCATCTCTGTAGTTTTGATCGTTGATGGCGGATGTGTAGTTCCGATCGTAGTTGGAGACTGCGTTGTTTTGCCGTAGATGGCAGCTGTGTAGTTTTTACCGTAGATGGCAGCTGTGTAGTTTTGACCGTAGATGGCAGCTGTGTAGTTTCGACCGTAGTTGCAGACTGTGTTGTTTTTACCGTCGATGACAGATGTGTAGTTTTCTCCGTAGTTGTAGGTTGTGTTGTTACTACCGTAGATTCAGACGTAGGTTTTTTATGGTGAATGTAGGCTGTGTGGTTATCACTGTTGATGGAGGTTGTGTAGTTTTTTACAGTAGATTGAGGCTGCGTTGTTTCCATTGTTCCTGAACCGTTTTCAATGTGGTTGGAGGCTTTGTAGTTTTCACTGTTGACTGTACATGTGTAGTTTTCATCGTTGAAGACAGCTGTGTAGTTGGATGTAGGGTTGTTTTCAATATGGTTGTTGGCTGTGTAGTTTCCATCGTGGATGTAGATTGTGTACTTTTCTCTGTAGATGTGGGCTGTGTAGTTTTTACGTAGTTTGCGAGTTTGTAGTCTTACCGTAGATGGCTCCTGTGTAATTTTCGCCGTAGATGGCTCCTGTGTAGTTTTCACTGTAGATTGCTCCTGTGTAGTTTCCACTGTAGATGTAGGCTGTGTAGTTTCCACTGTAGATGTAGGCTGTGTAGTTTCCATCGTAGATGTAGACAGAGTTGTTTTCTTCGTAGATATAGGCTGTGTAGTTAGGAACGTAGTTTGAGACTTTGTAGTCTTTACCGTAGACGGTTGTTGTGTAGTTTTCACCGTAGATGGGTGCTGTGTAGTTGTTGTAGGCAGCGTACTTGTTACAGTTGTTGTAGGCTTTGTTGACGGCACCTGAGTAGTTTTTACTGTGGTTGGAGGTTGCGTTGTTTCGATGGTGGATGTATACTGTGTAGTTTTCATTGTGGTTGAAGGTTGCGTTGTTTCCATGGTGGATGTATACGGTGTAGTTTTCATTGTGGTTGAAGGTTGCGTTGTTTCCATCGTGGATGTATGCTGCGTGGTTTTCTCCGTAGATAGTGGTTGCGTTGTTGCCATCGTTTCAAGAATTGTTCTCCATGTGGTGGAAGGATTTGTAGTTCTAAATGTTGACTGTGTTGTTTCCATCGTTGAAGACAACTGCGTGCTCTTTACTGTTGTTACAGGCTGTGTCGATTCAACTGTGGATGGCGCCTTAGTAGTTCGTACAGTAGTTTGTGATATTGTTGAAGGCTGTGTACTTTGTAACGTAGATTGAGACTTTGTAGTCTTTACCGTAGATGGCCCCTGTGTAGTTTTCGCCGTAGATGGCTCCTGTGTAGTTTCCACTGTAGATGTAGGCTGTGTAGTTTTCACTGTAGATGTAGGCTGTGTAGTTTCCATCGTAGATGTAGACAGAGTAGTTTTCTTCGTAGATATAGGCTGTGTAGTTCCGAACGTAGTTTGATACTTTGTAGTCTTTACCGTTGACGGGTGCTGTGTAGTTTCCACCGTAGATTGATGCTGTGTAGTTTTCACCGTAGATGGGTGCTGTGTAGTTGTTGTAGGCAGCGTACTTTGTACAGTTGTTGTAGGCTTTGTTGACGGCACCTGAGTAGTTTTTACTGTGGTTGGAGGTTGCGTTGCTTCCATGGTGGATGTATACGGTGTAGTTTTCATTGTGGTTGAAGGTTGCGTTGTTTCCATGGTGGATGTATACTGTGTAGTTTTCATTGTGGTTGAAAGTTGCGTTGTTTCCATGGTGGATGTATACTGTGTAGTTTTCATTGTGGTTGAAGGTTGCGTTGTTTCCATGGTGGATGTATGCTGCGTGGTTTTCTCCGTAGATAGGGGCTGAGTTGTTGCCATCGTTTCAAGAATTGTTCTCCATGTGGTGGAAGGCTTCGTAGTTCTAACTGTTGATTGTGTTGTTTCCAGCGTTGAAGACAACTGCGTACTTCTTACTGTTGTTACAGGCTGGGTCGATTCAAATGTGGATGGCGCCTCAGTAGTTCGTACAGTAGTGTGTGATATTGTTGAAGGCTGTGTACTTTGTAACGTAGTTTGAGAGTTTGTAGTCTTTACCGTAGATGGCCCCGGTGTAGTTTTCGCCGTAGATGGCTCCTGTGTAGTTTCCACTGTAGATGTAGGCTGTGTAGTTTCCATCGTAGATGTAGACAGAGTAGTTTTCTTCGTAGATATAGGCTGTGTAGTTCCGAACGTAGTTTGATACTTTGTAGTCTTTAACGTAGACGGGTGCTGTGTGGTTTCCACCGTAGATGGGTGCTGTGTAGTTTCCACCGTGGACTGATGCTGTGTAGTTTCCACCGTAGATTGATGCTGTGTAGTTTTCACCGTAGATGGGTGCTGTGTAGTTGTTGTAGGCAGCGTACTTTGTACAGTTGTTGTAGGCTTTGTTGACGGCACCTGAGTAGTTTTCACTGTGGTTGGAGGTTGCGTAGTTTCCATGGTTGATGTATACGGGGTCATTGTGGTTGAAGGTTGCGTTGTTTCCATGGTGGATGTATACTGTGTAGTTTTCATTGTGGTTAAAGGTTGCGTTGTTTCCATGGTGGATGTATACTTTGTAGTTTTCATTGTGGTTGAAGGTTGCGTTGTTTCCATGGTGGATGTATGCCGCGTGGTTTTCTCCGTAGATAGTGGCTGCGTTGTTGCCATCGTTTCAAGAATTGTTCTCCATGTGGTGGAAGGCTTCGTAGTTCTAACTGTTGATTGTGTTGAAGACAACTGCGTACTTCTTACTGTTGTTTCAGGCTGGGTCGATTCAACCGTGGATGGCACCTCAGTGGTTCGTACAGTGGATGGCCTCCATGTAGTTTGTGATATTGTTGAAGGCTGTGTACTCCTAACCGTCGAGGGCACTCGTGTAGTCTTCACTGTGGACGGGGCCTGTGTAGTTTGTAAAGTAGAATGAAGTTGTGTACTAACCATGGTAGTAGATTGTGTCGTTTCTGTTGTGGTTGAAGGTATAGTGCTCTTAACTGATGACGGTACATGTGTCGTTTTCGTCGTATATGGAGTGGTTTCCACCGTGGTGGGTTGTTGACTAGTTGTCATTGCAGATGACACCTCCTGAGTTGTTTGGACTGTAGATGTAGGCTGTGTAGTTTCTACTGTAGATGTAGGTTGTGTAGTTTTTGCTGTAGATGTAGGCTGTGTTGTTTCTACCGTAGATGTAGGCTGTGTAGTTTTGACTGTAGATGTAGGCTGTGTAGTTTTGACTGTAGATGTAGGCTGTGTAGTTTTCACTGTAGACGTAGGCTGTGTAGTTTTCATTGTTGATGGCGATGGCGTTGTTTTTACCAATGTTGTATCTCTGGTTTCAACAACTGTTGGGGGCTGTGTAGTTTCTGATGTGGTAAGAGCCTTTGTAGTGCCCATCGTTGTACTAGGTTGAGTAGTTGTGGTTAGCACCTGTGTAGTTTTCCCCGTCGTTAAAGGCTGTGTAGTTTTGGCTGTGGTTTGAGGCTGTGTAGTTTTAGCTGTTGTTAGAGGATGTGTAGTTTCCGCTATGGTTGACGTCTCTGTAGTGCTAACGGTTGTTAGTGGATGTGTAGGTTGAACAGTTGATAGTGACTTTGTGGTTTCTACAGTTGTTAATGGATGTGTAGTTTCTGTTGTAATTGGAGGCTGTGTAGTTTCGAACGTCGTTTCTGGTATGGTTGAAGTCTCTGTAGTGCTGATCGTTGTTAGAGGGTGCGTAGCCTCAACGGTTGATAGTAACTTGGTTGTTTCTACTGTTGTCAATGGCTGTGTAGTTTCTTTGGTAGTTGGAGGCTGTGTTACAGTAGTGACTTCCGTTGTTAAGGTGTCTGTAGTTTTAACTGTAGATGTAGGCTGTGTAGGTTTCAATGTAGATGTAAGCTGTGTACTTTTCACTGTAGATGTAGGCTGTGTAGTTTTTACTGTAGATGTAGGCTGTGAAGTTGTCACTGTAGATGTAGGCTGTGTAGTTTTGACCGTAGATGTAGGCTGTGTAGTTTTCACTGTAGATGTAGGCTGTGTTGTTTCTACCGTAGATGTAGGCTGTGTAGTTTCTACCGTAGATGTAGGCTGTGTAGTTTTTACTGTAGATGTAGGCTGTGTAGTTTTCACTGTAGACGTAGGCTGTGTAGTTTTCATTGTTGATGGCGATGGCGTTGTTTCTACCAATGTTGTATCCCTAGTTTCAACAACTGTTGGGGGCTGTGTAGTTTCTGATGTGGTAAGAGCCTTTGTAGTTTTCAATGTTGTAGTAGGTTGTGTAGTTTTCCCCGTTGTTAAAGGCTGTGTAGCTTCTGTTGTGGTTGGAGGCTGCGTAGTTTTAACCGTTGTTAGAAGATGTGTAGTTTCCGCTGTGGTTAAAGTCTCTGTAGTGTGTATCGTCGTTAGACGGTGTGTAGGTTCAACAGTTGATAGAGCTTCGGTGGTTTCTATTGTTGTCAATGATGGTGTAGTTTCTGTTGTAGTTGGAGGCTGCGTTGTTTTAGTTGTTGTTAAAGGATGTGTAGTTCCTGCCATGGTTGAAGTCTCTGTAGTGCTAACTGTTGTTACTGAATACGTGGGTTCAACAGTTGATAGTGACTCTGTGGTGTCGTCTATTGCCAATGATGGTGTAGTTTCTGTTGTAGTCGGGGGCGTAGTTTTAACTGTTGTTAGATCATGTGTGGGTTTCACAGCTGTTGGAATCGGTGTAGGTCTTACCGTGCTTGTAGACGGTGTAGTTCCCACGTTGGTCGTTGGCTGTGTAGTCCTCACCGTGGATGGAATAACAGTAGAACTCAGCTGCGTTGTTTCTAGAGATGTTGTAGGCTGTGTAGTTTCTACGGTGGTTGTCACCTTGGGTGGCACCTATGCAACATAGATCGTATTTATCAAATGTTTAAAGTGGACGTAGTCTTTATGATTTCTTTAACGATTTCTACTGTGATTGGAGAATGACTGTAGTGTACTTTATATTGTGGTTAAAGGATGTTAGGTTTCACAAATGTGTAGAGAACTTCAACGATCGGAAGAGGTGTATTTCTTACCGTGCTTGAATACACCGTACTTCCCTCCGTAGATGAGGACGACATAGTTGTAACCACTGTTGTAAAAGGCTGTGTAGTTTTTGCTGTAGTTTGAATATGTGTAGTTTCCATCGTTGTCGTAGCCTCTGCTGTAGTCTGTGTAGATGTCATTGCGGTTGTCAAAGCTGTAGTGGTTGGTTTCTGTGTAGATGTTATTGTTGTTGTCGAGGCTGTAGTGTACATCGTGGTAGGTGTCTGCGTAGTTTCCATTGTCGATGGCGGTGGTGTAGTTCCTACCAATGTTGTATCTCTGGTTTCAACAACCGTTGGAGGCTGTGTAGTTTTTGATGTGGTCGGAGGTTGTGTAGTTCCCATAGTTGTAGTAGGTTGTGTGGTTGTAGCTGGAGGCTGTGTAGTTTTAACTGTTGTTAGAAAATGTGTAGTTTCTGCTGTGGTTAAAGTCTCTGTAGTCTGAATCGTCGTTAGACGGTGCGTAGGTTCAACAGTTGATAGAGTTTCGGTGGTTTCTATTGTTGTCAATGATGGTGTAGTTTCTGTTGTAGTTGGACGCTGCGTCGTTTTAGTCGTTATTAAAGGATGTGTAGTTTCTGCTATGGTTGAAGTCTCTGTAGTGCTTAACGTTGTCAGAGGGTGCGTAGGTTCAACAGTTGATAGACCTTCAGTGGTTTCTAATGTTGTCAATGGCTGTGTGGTTTTTGCTTTGGTTGAAGTGTCTGTAGTTCTTACCGTTGTTACTGGATGCGTAGTCGATAGTGATTCTGTGGTTTCTAGTGTCGACGGTGTAGGTTCTGTTGTAGTTGGACGCTGCGTAGTTTTGACCGTTGTTATAGGCTGTGTAGTTTCCGTTGTGGTTGCGGCCTTTGTAGTTTTCAATGTTGTTATAGGCTGTGTAGTTTGTGGTAAGGTTGGAGTAATCGTAGTTGACACAGTTGTTTCAGGCTTTGTAGTTTGAGTTGTGGTTGGAGCCTGTGTAGTTTTCAATGTTGTTGTAGAGGCTGTAGTTTTTATCGTGGTTGGTTTCTCTGTCGTTTTCACTGTTGATGATGATGGCGTAGTTTTCAGCAATGTTGTGTCTCTAGTTTCTACCACTGTTGGAGGCTGTGTAGTTTCTGCTGCTGTGGTTTGAGACTGTGTAGTTCCCACTGTTGTTATATGCTGGGTTGTTCTTACTGTAGTTTGAGCCTGTGTAGTTTTCACTGATGTAGAAGGCTGGGTAGTATCTCTCGTTGTTGGAATCTGAGTAGTTGTTACCGTTGTGATAGGCTGGGTTTCCGTCGTGGTTGGAGCCTGTGTAGTTGTCATCGTTGTGATAGCCTGTGTAGTTGTTATAGGCTGCGTTGTTTCTGCTGTTGTTGGAGGCTGTGTAGTTCTCTCTGTTGTTATGGGTTGTGTAGTTTTTGTCGTTGTTGGAGTCTGAGTAGATTTTGCCGTGGTTACAGGATGTGTAGTTTCTGCTGTCGTTGGTGACTGTGTAGATTTCTCCGTTGTAATTCCCACTGTGGTTGTGCTCGCCGTTGTTTTTGCCGTTGTTTTAGGCTGTGTACTTTCTGCTGTGGTTAGGGCCCGTGTAGTTTCCACTGTTGTTGTAAGCAGTGTAGTTTCTGCTGTAGTTTGAGCTTGTGTGGTCGTAGAGGCTGTAGTTTTTGCCGTTGTCTTAGGCTGTGTACTTTCTGCTGTAGTTAGGGCCCGCGTAGTTTCCACTGTTGTTGTAAGTAGTGTAGTTTCTGTTTCTGCTGTGGTTGGAGTTTGTGTGGTTGTCATTGTTGTTGTAGAGGCTGTAGTTTTCATTGTGGATGGAGACTGCGTGGTTTTTGCTGTCGATGGCGATGGTGTAGTTCTTACCAATGTTGTATCTCTAGTTTCGACCACTGTTGGAGGCTGTGTCGTTTCTGCTGCTGTGGTTGGAGCCTGTGTAGTTCCCACCGTTGTGATAGGATGTGTAGTTTCTGCTGTCGTGGGCGACAGTGTAGTTTTCTCCGTTGTTGTAGCCTGTGTAGTTTTCGCTGTTGTTTGAATCTGTGTAGATTTTACCGTTGTTGCAAGGTGTGTAGTTTCTGCTGCTGTCGTGGGAGACTGTGTGGTTTTCTCCGTTGTAATTTCTAATGCGGTTGGGGCTTGTGACTTTTCCACCGTTGTTATGGGTTGTGTAGTTTCTGTTGTTGTTGGAGTCTGTGTAGATTTTACCGTTGTCGGAATCTGTGTAGATTTTACCGTTGTTACAGGATGTGTAGTTTCTGCTGTCGTTGGTGACTGTGTAGATTTATCCGTTGTAATTCCCACTGTGGTTGTGCTCTCCGTTGTTTTTGCCGTTGTTTGAGGCCGTTGTACTTTCTGCTGTGGTTAGGGCCCGTGTAGTTTCGACTGTTGTTGTAAGCAGTGTAGTTTCTGCTGTAGTTTTAGCTTGTGTGGTCGTAGAGGCTGGTAGTTTTTGCCGTTGTTTTAGGCTGTGTACTTTCTGCTGTGGTTAGGGCCCGTGTAGTTTCCACTGTTGTTGTTAGCAGTGTAGTTTCTGCTGTAGTTTTCATTGTGGATGGAGACTGCGTGGTTTTTGCTGTCGATGGTGATGGTGTAGTTCTTACCAATGTTGTATCTCTCGTTTCGACCACTGTTGGAGGCTGTGTAGTTTCTGCTGCTGTGGTTGGAGCCTGTGTAGTTCCCACCGTTGTGATAGGTTCTGTAGTTGTGGTTGGAGCCTTTGTAGTTACCACTGTCGTGAGAGGATGTGTAGTTTCTGCTGTCGTGGGCGACAGTGTAGTTTTCTCCGTTGTTGTAGCCTGTGTAGTTTTTGCTGTTGTTTGAATCTGTGTAGATTTTACCGTTGTTGCAAGGTGTGTAGTTTCTGCTGTCGTGGGAGACTGTGTAGTTTTCTCCGTTGCAATTTGTAATGCGGTTGGGGCTTGTGAATTTTCCACCGTTGTTATGGGTTGTGTAGTTACTGTTGTTGTTGGAGTCTGTGTAGATTTTACCGTTGTTACAGGATGTGTAGTTTCTGTTGTGGTTAGAGATTGTGTAGTTTTCTCCGTTGTAAGTTGCAATGTGGTTGTAGACCCTGTAGTTGTTGCCGTTGTCTTAGGCTGTGTACTTTCTGCTGTGGTTAGGGCCCGTGTAGTTTCCAGCGTTGTTGTAAGTACTGTAGTTTCTGTTGTGGTTGGAGCTTGTGTGGTTGTCATTGTTGTTGTAGATGCTGTAGTCTTCATTGTGGAAGGTGACTGCGTTGTTTTTGCTGTCGATGGTGATGGTGTAGTTCTAACCAATGTTGTATCTCTAGTTTCGACCACTGTTGGAGGCTGTGTAGTTTCTGCTGCTGTGGTTAAAGCCTTCGTAGTTCCCACCGTTGTGACAGGTTCTGTAGTTGTGGTCGGAGCCTTTGTAGTTACCATCGTCGTGAGAGGATGTGTAGTTTCTGCTGTCGTGGGAGACTGTGTAGTCTTCTTCGTTGTGGTAGCCTGTGTAGTTTTTGCTGTTGTTTGAATCTGTGTAGATTTTACCGTTGTTGCAAGGTGTGTAGTTCCTGCTGTCGTGGGAGACTGTGTAGTTTTCTCCGTTGTAATTTGTAATGCGGTCGTGGCTTGTGAATTTTCCACCGTTGTTATGGGTTGTGTAGTTTCTGTTGTTGTTGGAGTCTGTGTAGATTTTACCGTTGTCGGAATCTGTGTAGATTTTACCGTTGTTACAGGATGTGTAGTTTCTGTTGTGGTTGGAGATTGTGTAGTTTTCTCCGTTGTAAGTTGCAATGTGGTTGTAGACCCTGTAGTTCTTGCCGTTGTCTTAGGCTGTGTACTTTCTGCTGTAGTTAGGGCCCGCGTAGTTTCCACTGTTGTTGTAAGTAGTGTAGTTTCTGTTTCTGCTGTGGTTGGAGTTTGTGTGGTTGTCATTGTTGTTGTAGAGGCTGTAGTTTTCATTGTGGATGGAGACTGCGTGGTTTTTGCTGTCGATGGCGATGGTGTAGTTCTTACCAATGTTGTATCTCTAGTTTCGACCACTGTTGGAGGCTGTGTAGTTTCCGCTGCTGTGGTTGGAGCCTTTGTAGTTCCCACCGTTGTGATAGGTTGGATTGTTGTTGAATGGCGTGTAGTTGTCGAAGGCTTCGTTTTGGTTGATACCGCCAGTGTAGTTTCTGCTGTCGTGGGAGACAGTGTAGTTTTCTCCGTTGTTGTAGCCTGTGTAGTTTTTGCTGTTGTTTGAATCTGTGTAGATTTTACCGTTGTTGCAAGGTGTGTAGTTTCTGCTGTCGTTGGAGATTGTGTAGTTTTCTTCGTAGTAATTTTGTTTGTGGTTGTACTCCCCGTGGTTTTTGCCGTTGTTTTAGGCTGTGTACTTTTTGCTGTGGTTAGGGCCCGTGTAGTTTCCACTGTTGTTGTAAGCAGTGTAGATGCTGCTGTACTTGGAGCATGTGTGGTTGTCATTGTTGTTGTAGAGGCTGTAGTTTTCATTGTGGAAGACGTGGTTTTTGCTGTCGATGACGATGGTGTAGTTCTAACCAATGTTGTATCTCTAGTTTCGACCACTGTTGGAGGCTGTGTAGTTTCCGCTGCTGTGGTTGGAGCCTTCGTAGTTCCCACCGTTGTGACAGGTTCTGTAGTTGTGGTTTGAGCCTTTGTAGTTACCACTGTCGTGAGAGGTTGTGTACTTCCCACCGTAGTTGTAGCCTGTGTAGTTTTTGCTGTTGTCTGAACCTGTGTAGATTTTACGGTTGTTGCAGGTTGTGTTGTTTCTGTTGTCGTTGGAGACTGTGTAGTTTTCTCCGTTGTAACTTCTATTGCAGTTGGAGCCTGTGTATTCCTCACTGTCGTCATTGATCGTGTAGTTTCTGTCGTTGTTGGCATTTGTGTAGATTTTGAGGTCGTTACATGATGTGTAGTCTCTGCTGTCGTTGGAGACTGTGTAGTTTTCTCAGTTGTAACTCCTATTGCAGTTGGAACCTGTGTATTTACCACCGTTGTCATGGGTTGTGAAGTTTCCGTCATTGTTGTAGTTTGGGTAGTTTTTACGGTAGTTAGGGGCTGTGTAGACTCTTCTGTAGTTGGTATCACAGTGGTTTGAATCGATGTAGTTCTAACCGCTGACTCAGAAGCTGGAGTTGTTACCATAGTGGAAGGTTTTGTAGTTAGAACTGTGGATGTTGCCGGTGTAGTTTCAAACATTGTTGATAGAAACATTGTTGTTTCTGCTGTAGTTGGAGTCTGCGTCGTTTTTACAGTTGTAAGAGGCTGTGTTGATACTTCTGTGGTTGGTGTCACAGTGGTTTGAACGGGCGTAGTTCTTACCGTGCTTGGAGAGGCTGTTGTTTCCATCGTTGTCATTAGTTGTGTTGTTTTCTCTGTAGAAGGTACCACTGTGGTGGCAAACACTGTAGTTTCTATCGTAGATTTTGCGGTTGATGGCTGGAATCTGGAAGGAAAGGAAAGAAACAGATTTAGCTTGTTCAGACCTTATCATCATCCTTATAATTTTTTTATTTCCTAAGAATATACCATTTGGAAGGTCGTGTTAAGAATGTTGACATTGTACCTGCCTAGCTACTTAACGCAAGAGATACTAGTAAGAGCATTCAATTTACTGGAGTGTAAAAGACGTTCTTCGAGTGCACAAGAAGGCGTATGGTTCGTGACATATACCCCAGTGTTGTAGGTAAACAGGTATAGGTAGTAAATGATTTACAAGTCAACAAAATTATACGTACGGGGAAGTTGTAGCCAAGGTTGAGGCGGGAGGGGGCGTGGTTGTGGTTTGCTGTGTGGACTCATCGGTTGTTGGCAGCATCGTAGTCGGCACTTCTGTTGTAAGCTCCGTCGTGTAAGAGTCTGTAGTTGATGGTTGTGTGGTTATCCCAGCCGTTGACGGTTTAGTTGTTGTTACAGTCGTTGTTTGCTCTTCAGATGTGGATAGTATTGTTGTTGTCTCAAACATAGTGACAGGGTGTTCTGTTGTTGGTAATGCAGTCGACACCATGTGCAATGTGGATGGTTGCTGTGTTGTTGACCCGATCGTTGAAACTCCGTCCGACGTAGTCGGTTCTTCTGTAGTTAACACCGTCGTGTAAGAGTCTGTAGTTGACGGTTTAGTTGTTGTTACAGCCGTCGTTTGCTCTTTAGATGTAGATGGCATTGTTGTTGTTTCAAACATAGTGACAAGATGTTCTGTTGATGGTAATGCAGTCGACCCCTGCACGGTGGATGGCTGCTGTGTTGTTGATTCCACTGTTGAAACTCGGTCCGAAGTAGTCGGTTCTTCTGTACTAAGTACGGTTGTGAAAGCGTTTGTAGTTGACGGTTCAGTGGTTGTTACAGCCGTCGTTTGCTCTTCAGTTGTAGATACGGTTTTTGTAGTTTCAAAAGTACTGAAAGGATGTTCTGTTGTTGGTAATGCAGTCGACATCTGCACTGTAGATGGCTCCACTGTTGAAACCACGTCCAAGGTAGTAGGTTCTTCTGTAACAGGCACCGTCGTGTCAGAGTCTGTAGTTGATAATTTAGTGGTTGTCATAGCTGTTGTTTGCTCCTCAGTTGTTGATGGTATTATGGTTGAGGGCTGTGTGGATGGCCTCACTGTTGAAACTCCTTCAAAAGTAGTCGGTTCTTCTGTATTCAGCACCGTCGTGTCAGCGTCTGTAGTTAAGGGCTCAGTGGTTGTTAGAGCCGTCGTTTGCTCTTCAGTTGTATATACTGCTGTTGTACTTTCAAAAGTAGTGAAAGGCTGTTCTGTTGTGGGATTCGCTGTCGAACCCTGTACAGTAGATAATGGCTGTGTGGATGATCCCACTGTTGAAACTCCGTCCGAAGTAGTCGGTTCTTCTGTACTAAGCACGGTTGTGTCAGAGTCTGTAGTTGACAGTTCAGGGGTTGTCACAGCCGTCGTTTGCTCTTCAGTTGTAAATACTGCTGTTGTAGTTTCAAACGTAGTGAAAGGCTGTTCTGTTGTCGGAGTTGCTGTCGACCCCTGCACAGTAGATAATGACTGTGTGGATGATCCCACTGTTGAAACTCCGTCCGAAGTAGTCGGTTCTTCTGTACTAAGCACGGTTGTGTCAGAGTCCGTAGTTAACGGTTCAGTGGTTGTCACAGCCGTCGTTTGCTCTTCAGTTGTAGATACTGCTGTTGTAGTTTCAAACGTAGTGAAAGGATGTTCTGTTGTCGGAGTTGCTGTCGACCTCTGCACAGTAGATACTGACTGTGTTGAAACTCCTTCCGAAGTAGTCGGTTCCTCTGTATTCATCACCGTCGTGTCAGAGTCTGTAGTTGATGATTCTGTGGTACTCACAGTCGTTGCTTGCTCAGTTGTGGATGGCATTGTTGTCGTTTCAACCGTAGTGAAAGTATGTTCGGTTGTTGGTAATACAGTCGACACCTGCACGGTAGATGATGGCCCCTCTGTTGAAACTCCGTCAGAAGTAGTCAGATCTTCTGTACTAAGCACCGTTGTTACCGAGTCAGTAGTTGATGGCTCTGTGCTTATGAGAGCCGTGGTTTTCTCTTGAGATGTGGCTGACACTGTTGAAGATTGTGTTGACAAAGCTGATGTTGAAGTTGCTCTAATTTCTGTTGTCAGGTCCGTTGTCGTGTCATAAATAGTTGATGGTTGGATTGTAGATACAGCAGCAGTTGTAGATTGTCCTAAGGTTGATGTGGCAAAGGTATTCAAGAACACCAAAAATCAGAGAAGTTTCGTTGTGCATTTGTAGATCTTAGATCAAATGTGAACACCGATTTGACTACAATATCACTCCTATGTGTGCGGGACTGATAGACACCAATGAATCGCCTTTTGCAAATGGGATTTTGGGTTTAAAAAGGCAAACATGAAATTACAGCATTTGTCCTTTAACTATTTGACTTATGTCTTTCAACAATGTGGCGTCGGGTGGTGTAGTGGATAGAGCAATCGACTATGAACCGGGAGACCCGTGTTCGATTCCGAGTCGTACCCGGTACATGTCTGAACATGCGCCCCGACGTTGTGCCCTTGGGAAAGGCACTTTACACGACTTTCCTCACTCCACCCAGGTGTGAATGGGTACCTAACTTCGGTTGGGGAAAGTCGTATTGAGGTCACCTTGTGGCGCCGAATGGCAGCCGCACAGACCCTTGCGACAAATATGTGTATTATGTGTATTATTTGATTGTTGTAATTGTTGTGATTTGTATTGATTATGTGATACCCTGCATCAATTCAGCCGTATACAGGCTGCTACTGCACGGGTACTGTTTGGATAATAAAAACCAAAAACCATTTAACAAGAGGAAATATTTTTCTTCTAACAGTATGTTTTCCTTTCGGTAAACATGATAACCTACGAGTACATTCATGTCGACGAGGGCAGATATGATTATAAATCTTACCATTCGTTGTTGGCTGTATTGTTGCAGCTGCAATCGTAGTCTCAAATATTGTGCTCTGTGCTGTAGTCGGTGTGTCAGTTGTCCGCTGTGTTGTCTTATCCTTTATAGTAGATGGCTGTTCTGTAGTTATTACAGCAGTCGAAGGTCGGGCTGGTATTGTAGTCGGCTGATCTGTAATATACGAAGGTAATGGATATGTAATTTCGTCTGTGCTGGTCGTATGACTGAAAAAATTAACGTCTAGAATTCTATCTAAAATCACAGCATTCATAAAAGACAGGTAATGCCCGATGTCTTTTCATGTTAACGCCATATAAAAGATGGAATACGTTCTTTTCCACCAGACTCCTTTTGAAGGCTGAATAGATAGTAGAGACCTACCTAAAAGAGGGACATGATTTGCAAGTTGCCGGCGATAGAAGCTATTTTGCACGTGCAGGCAAATGGGGCTCCAATTATATCCCCTTTAGGCCGATTTTTACCACTTATTCAGCCTGCAAAAGGAGTCTGGATCCAAATGTTACGTTGGAAAAGATATCGTCTACAACAGGCAAAATTCTTATGCAACGTTGACCAAACATCCAGCAAAAACCGTGAATTATCAGGATTTCGCGCAGGCAAAGTGCGTTCTGTAGTAGTCCTGTATACAGTGATCATTGTCCAAGGGGTAACACTGGACAGAGTTACCTTCAGTTGTTGGCTGTAGAGTTGAACCATCCGTCGTCGGCTGTATTGTAGAAGCGGCATTTGTTGTAGGCAACAAGGTCTCTGCAGCAGTTGACGCCACCACTGTTGGAGGCTGTGTAGTTTCTAAAGTGGTTGTAGCCTTTGTTGTTCCCACCGTTGTGATAGGCTGTGTAGTTGTTAAAGGTAGCGTTGCGATGTTTTCTTCTGTTGTTGTCACTACTGGTGCCTGGCATTGGGCATTGTCGTAGACCTGCGTGCATCTGAAAGTTAAGATGGCATATTGCGCTGAGACACTATTTTGCATGAGATTGGTGCTCCTATTACCTTATTTAATATATCTTAACTTCGCATGTAAATGGTACATGTAAATCAACGTTCTATACAGTAGGATTCGAACAATCGCACACCGGGGCATGCCCCTATTTTTTCGCGAACGGCATGGTGGGTTCTTCAATGTACGTGGGGTGTGGCTCTCTCAAAAGCACGTGACCTACTTTAAACTACCTATCCAAGAGACGTCCCTAACCGAAGCGAGGTACTCATTTTCACCTGAGTGATGTAATGAAAAAGTGCCTTTTACAAGGGCACAACATCGGGACATATTGATGGATTCGAACTCAGGACCTATAGGTTCCAAGCCAAATACCAATTCAACCATTATGCCAAACGATCCCACGATTTAGCTTTAAACGCTAAACGCCTGGCCCATGTAGTACTTTTTTTAATTATTATTATTTCCAACATGTAATCACAAGACGTGGTGACGGCACACGCAAGTTTTTTTTTCAACTTATACTAATGCCGCCACCAATACAAGGGACAATAGACAATTCAATACTCGTTTTCACCTGAGCGAAAAGAGGAAAGTCGTGTAAAGTGCCTTTCCCAAGGGCACAAGACCGGTGGCATGTCAGGACTCGAACCCGGGACCTCTAGGTTCCGAGTCGAGCACTCTGCCGCTAGCCCACACGACCCCACATGTAGTACTTACGCGCATATCCTGGATGAATCCGTGGCCAAACATTCCCCATCAGTCAGACAGTAATCAGAAGAGCACAGAGCTAGATTGGAAACAAAATATTAGTAGGATGCATTCATCATGGGTTGATTATAAACACTCAGTTAAAAGAGCTTTAAACATGATTTAAACACTATTTTTATCGCTATGGTTTCAAATACTGGAGTTTGTGTGCATGTATGAACTTCAAGGCATGTGTGTATGGTGAGTGATTGTCATACATTAGGATCGTTATAAGTAGTGGTTTGTACAATGACAACATTCACCACTCACCATAATTTGTGTAAATAATGTATTATATTCCTTGACATTGTATTGTACAGTATTTCATGTATTGGATTGATGTATTATATTTGATGTTTAATGTATAATATTTCAGAATAATGATGTTCAATATTGTAATCTGTTTTGTATTCATTATATTGTAATGTGTATTTACATTGTACATGCAGTGTTGGGAGGACAAGGTGTCAATGCACCTGTTTTGTCCTCCCCTCCACTTGTACACTCGTACTCGTGGTAAACACAAATAAACAAATAAACCTGTTGTGTTCACGTCCATGTCAGCCCCCAGAGACTCAATGAAGGCCTGCTCCATGGCGTCTGCTGTGAGACTAGCGTCTGGGTCAGCTGTGATGGTCGTATCCACGATGAGGCTTCCGCTTGCGAAGGACGTTATTACAAGAGAGTAGATGTGTCCTGCGACGGAACTTCTTGAGTAGACATCGGTGATCTGCAGATTAGAAGAGTTGACAGGACATAATCATATTTTGTTATAGAGGCAATTCTTCTCGAATACAACGTGGTTGACACAAATGTAACATCTGTGTCCATAATATCACCAGGGACCATCATATCGCCACCTTGAGAAACAGTGTGCTTTAAGATATTTTTACTTCAAGATACCCTAGGTATGTACACTTGATGTGTGAAGGAGTGCATACCAAAAGTATGTTGCAGTAAAAATATCTTAAAGCACACTGTTTCTCAAGGTGGTGATATTATGGACCCTGGTGATATTATGGACACAGATGTTAGATTTCGATGGATCAGAATTTTGCCGATTTAGAATTAGATACCATTTTTTTCAAGTCTCCAATTTGATAAAATGAACACCAAACGTACTCTGTCTCTGTTGTTAATGTTATTGAGTTTCTATATACTAGGCACTTTGACAAAGACAGGAAGTTCAGCAAAGGTCCCTATTCTAGAAAGGTTATCTCATTTTCTTTCTTCCATTTCCTCAAGTATGCATGTTGCCTATATTGGGAGTCAATGGGAGGCCATATATGAATCGGCGAGAAATTCAAAAATTTTCAATTAACCCTTGTCCTGCTGGATTTTTACACAATATTTTGCAATAATTTTATGTCTTAATCAGGTCATAGACCCCGACTTTTTTTGCCCTGCGGTGGCGTAGTTACTTTCGCATTCGTTGCGTTTCGCTGCGGTGTGATGCGTTGCACAAGAAATATCCCCAAAATCTTAGAGGGTACTGTATGTACAAAACAAGGATGGTTGGGCTCCGCAGCAGAAAAATTAAGGTCACCAATTTCTTTTTTCAATGGATATACCATAATATAGCCACACAAGTCAGACTAACCATTGCTGTCATATTCAATTTTGTAGCCCTGAAATCTGCAGATCTACAGTCAGTCAGGGAGTCCTGGTAAGTTAGGCCGGTAAATCTCGCACTCTGTGCAAATCCGCTGGAAGCTGAAAGGTATTTCAAGCAAAACATTCTGATGAATAAATTGATTAAAATACTTTATATGGTTGGTATATACCTGTGTTCACCTCACACACACACACACACATAGATACATACATGGATACATATAGATTATGAGCCACATACATATTAGATATTTAGATAGATATAACAAACAAAATATAATTTAAATCTAGAAGTAACAAACCATTTTGTAGACCACCGGCTTCATTTAATGAACAAACAGCATCAATGAACAACAAACTTTGATGACAAGTGGTACTCCCCATCCCAGGTAGTAAATTTACACTCACCCAGCAAGCATGTCGTTCCGTCTCCAGCGAACCCTTTTTTACATTGGCAAGTTCCGTTTGACAGCATTTCCGCATACTTGTTACATCCAGCATTACATTCTCCCAACTGAGTTGTAGTTTCTGCTGTGGTCGTAGCCTGTGTGGTTTCACCTGTTGTAATAGGCTGTGTAGTTGTAGTTGGAACCTGTGTAGTTGTCATAGGCTGCGTTGTTTCCGCTGTGGTTGGAGACTGTGTAGATTTCTCAGTCGTGTAAGATTCTGTAGTTGACGGTTCAGCGGTTGTCATAGCCGCTGCTGTTTGCTCTTCTGTTGTGGATGGCGTTGTTGTTTCGAAAGTAGATAATGACTGTGTGGATGGCTCCACTGTTGAAACTCGGTCCGAAGTAGTCGGTTCTTCTGTACTAAGCACGGTTGTGTAAGATTCTGTAGTTGACGGTTCAGTGGTTGTCACAAACGCTGTCTGCTCTTCTGTTGTGGATGGCATTGTAGATAATGACTGTGTGGATGATTCCATTGTTGAAACTCGGTCCAAAGTAGTCGGTTCTTCTGTACTAAGCACGGTTGTGTCAGCGTGTGTAGTTGACGGTTCAGCTGTTGTTTGCTCTTCAGTTGTGGATAGTACTGTTGTCGACTCAAAAGTAGTGAGAGGATGTTCTGTTGTGGGAAATGCCGTGGTAGACGGTTCTTCTGTAGTTGACGGTTTTGTGGTAATTACATCAGTAGTTTGCTCTTCAGTTGTCGAAAGTAGGGATGTCGGTTCAAAGGTAGTGAAAGGCTGTTCTGTTGTGGGAGTTGCTGTAGTCCCCTGTACAGTAGATAATGACTGTGTGGATGATTCCACTGTTGAAACTCGGTCCGAAGTAGTCGGTTTCTCTGTACTAAACGCCGTAGTTTCAGAGTCTGTAGTTGACACTTCAGTGGTTGTTACAGCTACTGTTTGTTTTTGAGTTGTAGGTAGCACTGTTGTCGACTCAAAAGTACTTAAAGGATGTTCTGTTGTGGGAGTTGCTGTCGACCCCTGCACAGTAGATAATGACTGTGTGGATAATTCCACAGTTGAAACTCCACCCAAAGTAGTCAGTTCTTCTGTACTAAACGCCGTCGAGTCTGTAGTTGATGGTTTAGTACTTACTACAGCTGTTGTTTCCTCTTTAGTTGTGGATAGTACTGTCGTCGACTCAAAAGTAGTGAGAGGACGTTCTGTTGTGAGAAATGCCGTAGTGGTCGGTTCTTTTGTAGTTGACGGTTTTGTGGTAATTACATCAGTAGTTTGCTCTTCAGTTGTCGAAAGTAAGGATGTCGGTTCAAAGGTTGTGAAAGGATGTCCTGATGTGGGAGTTGCTGTCGACCCCTGCACAGTAGATAATGACTGTGTGGATAATTCCACAGTTGAAACTCCAGCCAAAGTAGTCGGTTCTTCTGTACTAAACGCCGTCGAGGCTGTAGTTGATGGTTTAGTACTTACTACAGCTGTTGTTTCCTTTTTAGTTGTGGATAGTACTGTTGTCGACTCAAAAGTAGTGAGAGGATGTTCTGTTGTGGAAAATGCCGTGGTAGTCGGTTCGTCTGTAGATGACGATTTAGTGGTAATTACATCAGTAGTTTGCTCTTCAGTTGTCGAAAGTAAGGATGTCGGTTCAAAGGTACTGAAAGGATTTTCTGTTGTGGGAGTTGCTGTCGAACCCTGCACAGTAGATAATGACTGTGTGGTTGACCCCACTGTTGAAACCCCTTCCGAAGTAGTCGGTTTCTCTGTTCTAAACGCCGTCGTGTCAGAGTCTGTTGTTGACAGCTCTGTGATTGTCACAGCTACTGTTTGGTCTTCAGTAGTGGGTAGTGCTGTTGTCGACATAAAGGTAGTGAAATGCCGTTCTGTTGTGGGATTCGCTGTTGACCCCTGCACAGTAGATAATGACTGTGTGGCTGTGTCAAGCACCGTAGTTTCAGAGTCTGTAGTTGACACTTCAGTGGTTGTTACAGCTACTGTTTGTTTTTGAGTTGTAGGTAGCACTGTTGTCGACTCAAAAGTAGTGAAAGGCTGTTCTGTTGTGGGAGTCGCTGTCGACCCCTGCACAGTAGATAATGACTGTGTGGATAATTCCACAGTTGAAACTCCAGCCAAAGTAGTCGGTTCTTCTGTACTAAACGCCGTCGAGGCTGTAGTTGATAGTTTAGTACTTACTACAGCTGTTGTTTCCTCTTTAGTTGTGGATAGTACTGTTGTCGACTCAAAGGTAGTGAGAGGATGTTCTGTTGTGGAAAATACCGTAGTAGTCGGTTCTTCTGTATTCATCACCGTCGTGTAGACGGCAGTAGATGACGGTTTTGTGGTAATTACAGCCATGGTTTGCTCCCCGGTTGTCGACAATATGGATGTCGGTTCAAAGGTACTGAAAGTCTGTTCTGTTGTGGGAGTTGCTGTCGACCCCTGCATAGTAGATAATGACCGTGTGGATGATTCCACTGTTGAAACCTTCTCCGAAATAGTCGGTTCTTCTGTAATAGGAACCGTCGTGTCAGAGTCTGTAGTTGACAGTTCGGTGGTTGTCACAGCAGTAGTTTGCTCTTCAGTTGTCGAAAGTAAGGATGTCGGTTCAAAGGTACTGAAATGATGCTCTGTTGTGGGAGATTCTGTCGACCCCTGCACGGTAGTTGATGACTCTGTGGATAACCTTACGGTTGAAACTTGGTCCGAAGTAGTCGTTTCTTTTGTACTAAACACCACCGTCGTGTCAGAATCTGTAGTTGACGGTTCAGTACTTACTACAGCTGTTGTTAGCTCTTCAGTTGTAGGTAGTACTGTTGTCGACTCAAAGGTAGTGAGATGATGCTCTGTTGTGGGAGTTGCTGTCGACCCCTGCACTGTAGATAATGACTGTGTGGATAACCCCACTGTTGAAACGTCCGAAGTAGTCGGTTCTTCTGTATTAAGCATTGTCTTGTAAGATTCCGTGGTTAACGGTTTCGTGGTCGTCATATCCGTTGTTTGCTCTACAGCTGTGGATGGCACTGTTGTCGTTTCAAACGTAGGGAGAGGACGTTCTGTTGTGGGGAATCCGGTTGATACCTGCAAGGTAGTTGATGACTGTGTGGATGACCCCACTGTTGAAACCCCCTCCGAAGAAGGCAGTTCCTCTGTATTAAGCACCGTCGTGTCAAAGTCTGTAGTGGACCGTTTTGTGCTAATCAGAGTCGTTGTTTGCTCTTCAGATGTAGATGACACTGTTCGTGATTGCGTTGACAAAGCTGATGTTGAAGTTGCTTGGGATGTTGTAATTTTTGTTGTCAGTCCCGTCGTTGTGGCATAGATAGTTGATGGTTGGATTGTAGATATAGCAGCATTTGTAGACTTTCCTGTGGTTGAAGAAGCTATCGTCGGCTGCATGGTAGAAGCGGCACTTGTTGTAGGCGACAAAGTCTCCCCCGTACTTGATGTCGCCATCATCTCTGTCGAAGCTTGGGAGGTTTCTGATGTTGTTAAGGTGCTTTGGCCACTCGTTGTCAAAGGTGGTGTAGTTTTAGCCGCAGTTGTAAACCGTGTAGTTTCCATTATAGTTGCAGGCTGTGTTGCTTCCGCTGAGGTTGGAGTCTGTGTGGATTTTAGTGTTGTTGTCGAGGCTGTAGTTTTCATTGTCGTTGGTGACTGTGTAGTTTTAACTGTAGATGGTGATGGTGTAGTTTCTACCAATGTTGTGTCTCTTACTGTGGTTGGAGGCTGTGTAGTTTCTACTGTAGTTAGAACCGGTGTAGTTTTCACCGTTGTTATAGGCGGTGTAGTTTTTGCTGTGGTTGGAGCCTTTGCAGTTGTCACCGTTGTAATAGGCTGCGTAGCATGTGATATGGTTGAAGTCATCAGAGTTGTCACTGTTGTTTCAGGCGTTGTACTTGCTGCTGTGGTTTGAATTTGTGTTGCTGTCACCGTGGTTTTAGGTCTTGTAGCTTCAGTTGTGGTTGCAGCCTGTGTAGATTTCTCCATAGTTGTAGATTTGGTAGTTTTTACTCTTGTTGTAGAGGCTGTAGTCTCCATCGTGGATGGTGTCTCCGTAGTTTTATCCATTGTCGATGGCGACGGTGTAGTTATTACCAATGTTGTATCTCTAGTTTCGACCACTGTTGGAGGCTGTGTGGTCTCTGCCGCTGTGGTTGGAGCCAGTGTTGTTACCACCGTTGTAATAGGTTGTGTTGTAGTTGCAGCCTGTGTAGTTCCCACTGTTGTGATAGGTTGTGCAGTTGTAGTTGCAGCCTGTGTAGTTCCCACTGTTGTAATAGGCTGTGCAGTTGTAGTTGCAAGCCTGTGTAGTTCCCACTGTTGTGATAGGTTGTGCAGTTGTAGTTGCAGACTGTGTAGTTTTTACTGTTGGAATACGTTGGGTTGCTTCTATTGAGGTAGAAGGCTGTGTAGATTTTACCGTTGTTGGAGTTCGTGTAGACTTATCCGTTGTTGGAATCCGTGTAGATTTTACCGTTGTTGGAGTCTGTGTAGATTTTACTGTTGTTTCAGGGTGTGTAGTTTTCTCCGTTGTAATTTCCAATGTGGTTGTAGTCCTGGTAGTTTTTGCCGTTGTTTTAGGCTGTGTACTTTCTGCTGTGGTTAGGGCCCGCGTAGTTTCCACTGTTGTTGTAAGGAGTGTAGTTTCTGCTGTAGTTGGAACTTGTGTAGTTTTCATCGTTGTTGTAGAGGCTGTAGTTTTCATTGCAGACGGTGACTGCGTTGTTTTGGCCGTTGATGGCGATGGTGTAGTTCTTACCAATGTTGTATCTCTAGTTTCGACCACTGTTGGAGGCTGTGTGGTCTCTGCCGCTGTGGTTGGAGCCAGTTTTGTTACCACCGTTGTGATAGGTTGTGTTGTAGTTGCAGCCTGTGTAGTTCCCACTGTTGTGATAGGTTGTGTAGTTGTAGTTGCAGCCTGTGTAGTTCCCACTGTTGTGATAGGTTGTGTAGTTGTAGTTGCAGCCTGTGTTGGTTCCATCGTTGTGATACGTTTTGCAGTTGTAGTTGTAGCCTGTGAAGTTCCGAACGTTGTGATAGGTTGGGTTGTTTCTACTGAGGTAGAAGGCTGCTTCGTAGTGGTTGATAAAACCGAGGTAGATTTAACCGTTGTTACAGGATGTGTAGTTTCTGCTGTTGTATGATACTGTGTAGTTTTCTCCGTTTTAATTTTCATTTGGGTTGGGGCTTGTGTATTTCCCACCGTTGTTATGGGTTGTGTAGTTTCTGTAGTTGTTGGAGTCAGTGTAGACATTACCGTTGTAGGAGTCTGTGTAGGCATAGCCGTTGTTACAGGATATGAAGGTTTTGCTGTCGATGGGGACTGGGTAGTTTTCTCCGTTGTAATTTCCATTGTAGTTGTAGTCCTCGTAGTTTTTGCCGTTGTCTTAGGTTGTGTACTTTCTGCTGTAGTAAGGGCCCGTGTAGTTTCCACTGTTGTTGTAAGCAGTGTAGTTTCTGCTGTAGTTGGAGCTTGTGTGGGTTTCATTGTTGTTGTAGAGGCTGTAGTTTTCATTGTAGATGGTGACTGCGTTGTTTTGGTCGTTGATGGCGATGGTGTAGTTATTACTAATGTTGTATCTCTAGTTTCGACCACTGTTGGAGGCTGTGTGGTCTCTGCCGCTGTTGTTGGACTATTTGTAGTCCCCACCGTTGTAATAGGTTGTATTGTTGTTGTTGGAGCCTGTGCAGTTCCCACTGTTGTGATAGGTTGACGTGTTGTTGAAGGCTGTATAGTTGTCAAATGCGTTGTAGTAGTTGATAAAACCGGTGTAGATGTAACCGCTGTTGGATGATGAGTCGTTTCTGCTGTCGTGGAAGAATGTGTAGTTTTGTCCGTTGTAAGTCCTGTTTGGGTCGGAGCCTGTGTATTTTCCAGCGTAGTCGTAGCCTGTGTAGTTTTTGCTGTTGTTTGAATCTGTGTAGATTTTATCGTTGTTTCAGAGCGCGTAGTTTCTGTTGTTGTCGAGGTTTTCTCCGTTGTAGTTTTTAATGCGGTTGGGGCCTGGGTATTTCCCGCCGTTATTTTGGGTTGTGTAGCTTCTGTCGTTGTTGGAGTCTGCGTAGATTTCACCGTTGTTGGAGTCAGTGTAGATTCTACAGTTGTTGGAATTTGTGTAGATTTTAACATTGTTGAAGTCTGTGTAGATTTAGCCATAGTTACAGGACGTGTAGTTTCTGCTGTCGTTGGGGACTGCGTCGATTTATCCGTTGTAATTTCGGATGTGGTTGTAGCCATTGTAGTTATTGGCGTTGTTTTAGGCTCTGTACTTTCTGCTGTGGTCAGGGCCTGTGAAGTTCCCCGAGTCGTTGTAAGCAGTGTAGTTTTTGCTGTAGTTTGTGTGGTTTTCGTTGTTGTTGTAGACGCTGTAGTTTCTATTGTAGATGGTGCCTGTGTGGTTTTGGCTGTTGATGGCGATGGTGTAGTTCTTACCAATGTTGTATCTCTTGTTTCGACCACTGTTGGAGGCTGTGTGGTCTCTGCCGCTGTGGTTGGAGCCAGTGTTGTTACCACCGTTGTGATAGGTTGTGTTGTAGTTGCAGCCTGAGTAGTTTTCATTGTTGTGATAGGTTGTGTAGTTGTAGTTGCAGCCTGTGTAGTTACCACCGTTGTGATAGGTTGTGTAGTTGTAGTTGCAGCCTGTGTAGTTCCCACTGTTGTGATAGGTTGTGTTGTAGTTGTAGCCTGTGTAGTTTTCACTGTTGGGATACGTTGGGTTGTTTTTATTGAGGTAGAAGGCTGATTCGTAGTAGTTGATGAAACCGGTGTAGATTGAACCGTTGTTAGAGGATGTGTAGTTTCTGTTGTTGTATGATACTGTGTAGTTTTCTCCGTTGTAATTTCCATTCGGGTAGGAGCATTTGTATTTCCCATCGTTGTTATGGGTTGGGTCGTTTTTGTTGTTGTTGGAGTCTGTGTAGATTTAGCCGTTGTTGGAGTTGGTGTAGATTTGACCGTTGTTGGAATCTGTGTAGATTTTACCGTTGTTGGAGTCTGTGTAGATTTTATTGTTGTTACAGGGTGTGTAGTTTTCTCCGTTGTAATTTCCAATGTGGTTGTAGTCCTGGTAGTTTTTGCCGTTGTCTTAGGCTGTGAACTTTCTGCTGTGGTTATGACCTGTGTAGTTTCCAATGTTGTTGTTGTATCAAGTGTAGTTTCTCCTGTAGTTGGAACTTGTGTGGTCGCAGAGGTTGTAGTTTTAATTGTAGATGGTGACTGCGTTGTTTTGGCCGTTGATGGCGATGGTGTAGTTATTACTAATGTTGTATCTCTAGTTTCGACCACTGTTGGAGGCTGTGTGGTCTCTGCCGCTGTGGTTGGAGCCAGTGTTGTTACCACCGTTGTGATAGGTTGTGTTGTAGTTGCAGCCTGTGTAGTTCCCATTGTTGTGATAGGTTGTGCAGTTGTAATTGCAGCCTGTGTAGTTCCCACTGTTGTGATAGGCTGGTTCGTAGTAGTTGATGAAACCGGGGTAGATTGAACCGTTGTTAGATGATGTGTAGTTTCTGCTGTTGTATGGTACTGTGTAGTTTTCTCCGTTGTAATTTCCATTCGGGTAGGAGCATTTGTATTTCCCATCGTTGTTATGGGTTGAATAGTTTCTGTTGTTGTTGGAGTCTGTGTAGATTCAGCTGTTGTTGGAGTCTGTGTAGACCTAACCATTGTCACAGGACGTGTTGTTTCTGATGTCGATGGAGACTGTGTAGTTCTGCCCGTTGTAATTTTCATTCTGGTTGTAGTCATTGTAGATGTTGCCGTTGTCTTAGGCTGTGTAGTTTCTGATGTGGTTAGGGCCCGTGTAGTATCCACCGTTGTTGCAAGCAGTGTAGTTTCTTCTATAGTTGGAGTTTGTGTGGTTGTCATTGTCGTTGTAGAGGCTGTAGTTTTCATTGTTGATGGCGACTGCGTGGTTTTGACTGTTGATGGCGACGGTGTAGTTTTCACCGATGTTGTATCTCTAGTTTCGACCACTGTTGGAGGCTGTGTGGTCTCTGCTAATGTTGTTGGACTATTTGTAGTCCCCACCGTTGTGATAGGCTGTGTAGTTGTTGTTGGAGCCTGTGTAGTCCCCACTGTAGTGACAGGTTGTGTTGTAGATGCAGCCTGTGTAGTTCCCACCGTTGTGATAGGTTGTGTAGTTGTTATTGGAGCCTGTGTAGTCCCCACTGTTGTGAGAGGTTGGGTTGTTGTTGAAGGCTGTGTAGTTGTCAAATGCTTTGTAGTAGTTGGTAAAACCGGGGTAGATGTAACCGTTGTTGGAGAATGTGTAGTTTCTGCTGTTGTGGGAGACTGTGTAGTTTCCTCCGTTGTAATTACTATTTCGGTTGGAACCTGTGTATGTCCCATTGTAGTTGTAGCCTGTGTAGTTTTTGCTGTTGTTTGAATCTCTGTAGATTTTACCGTTGTTGCAGGGCGTGTAGTTCCTGCTGTCGTCGAGATTTTTTCCGTTGTAACTTCTAATGCGGTTGGGGCCTCTGTATTTTCCGCCGTTGTTCTGGGTTTTGTAGTTTCCGTCGTTGTTGAGACCCCTGTTGAACTTGCTGAAGATGTAACATCTGTACTCAGCATCGTAGTTTCTCCCTCCGTTGTTTGCATTATCGTAGTTGGCACTTCTGTTTCAACCTTCGTCGTGTCAAACATCGTAGTTGACTGTTCAGTGGTTGCCACAGCATTTGTAGATAGTGCTGTTGTCGTTTCAGAAGTAGTGAAAGGTTGTTCTGTTGTAGGAAACGAAGTCGACCCCTGCACAGTGGTTGATGATTCTGTGGAGGTTCCAATTGTTGAAACTCCGTCCAAAGTAGTCGGTTTTTCAGTCTTAAGCACCGTTGTGAAAGAGTCTGTAGTTGTTGAGGGTTTTGAGGTTGTCAATGTCGTTTCTCCTCTGTTGTAGATAGTTCCGTTGTTGTTTCAAAAGTACTAAAAGGACGCTTGGTTGTGGAAAATGCAGTCAACGTCTGTGTGGATGGCCTCATGGTTGACACTCCTTCTGAAGTAGTCGGTTCTTTTGTACTAAGCACGGTTGTGTCAGAGTCTGTAGTTGATGGTTCAGTGGTTGACATATTCGTTGTTTGCCCTTCAGTTGTAGATAGTGCTGTTGTCGTTTCAAAAGTAGTGAAAGGGTGTTCTGTTGTGGGATTCGCTGTCGATCCCTGCATAGTAGATAATGACTGTGTGGTTGACCCCACTGTTGAAATTCTGTCCGAAGTAGTCGGTTCTTCTGTATTAAGTACGGTTGTGTCAGTGTCTGTAGTTAACACTTCAGTGGTTGCCCCAGCCGTCGTTTGCTCTTCAGTTGTAGATACGGCTGTTGCAGTTTCAAAAGTAGTGAAAGGCTGTTCAGTTGTGGGATTCGCTGTCGACCCCTGTACAGTAGATAATGACTGTGTGGATGATTGTATTGTTGAAACTCCGTCCGAAGTAGTCGGTTCTTCTGTACTAAGCACCGTCGTGTCAGAGTCTGTAGTTGACCGCTCTGTGGATGTCACACCTATTGTTTGTTCTTCAGTTGCGGATAGTACTGTTGTCGACTCAAAGATTGTAAGAGGACGTTCTGTTGTGGAAAATGCCGTAGTAGACTGTTCTTTTGTAGTCGACGGTTTAGTGGTAATTACATCAGTAGTTTGCTCTTCAGTTGTCGAAAATAATGATGTCGGTTCAAAGGTAGTGAAAGGCTGCTCCGTAGTGGGAGTTGCTGAAGTCCCCTGCACAGTAGGTAATGACTGTGTGGATGATTCCACTGTTGAAACTCGGTCCGACGTAGTCTGTTCTTCTGTACTAAGCACGATTGTGTCAGCGTCTGTAGTTAACGATTCAGTGGTTGTTACAGCCGTCGTTTGCTCTTCAGTTGTAGATACGGCTGTTGTAGTTTCAAAAGTAGTTAAAGGCTGTTCTGTTGTGGGATTCGCTGTCGATCCCTGCACAGTGGATAATGACTGTGTGGATGATTGTATTGTTGAAACTCCGTCCGAAGTAGTCGGTTCTTCTGTACTAAGCACCGTCGTGTCAGAGTCTGTAGTTGACGGCTCTGTGGTTGTTACACCTATTGTTTGCTCTTCAGTTGAGGATAGTGCTGTTGTCGACTCAAAGATTGTGAGAGGACGTTCTGTTGTGCGAAATGCCGTAGTAGACGGTTCTTCTGTAGTTGACGGTTTAGTGGTAATTACATCAGTAGTTTGCTCTTCAGTTGTCGAAAGTAAGGATGTCGGTTCGAAGGTAGTGAAAGAATGTTCTGTTGTGGGAGTTGCTGTCGACCCCTGCACAGTAGATAATGACTGTGTGGATGATTCCACTGTTGAAATTCGGTCCGAAGTAGTCGGTTCTTCTGTACTAAGCAAGGTTGTGTCAGCGTCTGTAGTTAACGATTCAGTGGTTGCCCCAGCCGACGTTTGCTCTTTAGTTGTAGATACTGCTGTTGTAGTTTTAAAAGTAGTGTAAGGCTGTTCTGTTGTGGGATTCGCTGTCGAACCCTGCACAGTAGATAATGACTGTGTGGATGATTGTATTGTTGAAACTCTGGCAGGAGTCGGCTCTTCTGTACTAAGCACCGTCGTGTCAGAGTCTGTAGTTGGCGGCTCAGTGGTTGTCACAGCTACTGTTTGTTCTTCAGTTGCGGATAGTGCTGTTGTCGACTCAAAGATTGTGAAAAGGACGTTCTGTTGTGGAAAATGCCGCAGTAGACGGTTCTTCTGTAGTTGACGGTTTTGTGGTGATTACATCAGTAGTTTGCTCTTCAGTTGTCGAAAGTAAGGATGTCGGTTTATAAGTAGTGAAAGGTTGCTCTGTTGTGTGAGTTGCTTCCGTCCCCTGTACAGTAGATAATGACTGTGTGGTTGATTCCACTGTCGAAATTCCGTCCGAAGTAGTCGGTTCTTCTGTACTAAGCACGGTCGTGTCAGAGTCTGTAGTTACCGATTCAGTGGTTGTCACAGTCGACGTTTGCTGTTCAGTTGTAGATACGGCTGTTGTAGTTTCAAAGGTAGTGAAAGGCTGTTCTGTTGTGGGATTCGCTGTCGACCACTGCACAGTAGATGATGACTGTGTGGATGTCCCCACTGTTGAAACTCCGTCCGAAGTAGTCGGTTCTTCTGTATTAAGTACCGTCGTGTCAGAGTCTGTAGTTGAAGGTGCCGTGGTGGACACACCCGTTGTTTGGTCTTCGGTTGTGAATGATGTTGTTTTAAACGTACTGGAAGGACGTTCGGTTGTGGGAAACTCCGTAGACGCCTGTACTGTAGATGGTGACCCTGTGGATTGCCTCACTGTTGAAACTCCGTCCGACGTAGTCGTGTCAGAGTCTGTAGTTGATGGTTCAGTGGTTGACACAGCGGTCGTTTGCTCTGTAGTTGTGGATGACTTTGTTGTTGTTTCAAAAGTAGTGTAAAGATGCTCTGTTGTGGGAAATGCCGTCGTTACCTGCACGGTAGATGGTGACTCTGTGGATGACCCCACTGTTGAAACTCCGTTAGAAGTAGTCGGTTCTTCTGTATTAATCACCGTCGTGTCAGAGTCTGTAGATGACGGTTTTGTGGAAATCACAGCCGTTGTTTGCTCTTGAGTCATAGAGATGGCTGTTGTTGTTTCAAAAGTAGTGAAATGATGTTCAGTTGTAGGAAAATCAGTCGGTTCTTCAGTACTCAGCACCGTCGTGTCAGCGTGAATAGTTGATTGTTCTGTGGTACTCAGAGAAGTCGTTTGCTCTTCAGCTGTGGGTGGTGCCGTTGTTGTTTCAAAAGTAGTTAAAAGATGTTCTGTTGTTGGAATTGCAGTGGTCATCTCCAAAGTTGAAGATGGCTGTGTAGATGGCCTCCCCGTTGAAACTCTGTTTGAAGTACTCAGTTCTTCTGTATTGAGCACCGTCGTGTTAGAGTCTGTAGTGGACGGTTTTGTGCTAATCAGAGCTGTCGTTTGCTCTTCAGTTGTGGATGAAACTGTTGAAGATTGTGTTGACAATGCTGAAGTTCCGTGAGATGTAATTTCTGTTGTCAGTCCCGTCGTTGTTGTCAGTCCCGTCGTTGTGCCATAAATAGTTGATGGTTTGATTGTAGATACAGCAGCAGTAGTAGACTGCCCTATGGTTGTACTAGTGACCTGATCTGTGACTTGGGAAACGTATTCCCGATTACTAAGAATTAAAGCATGAATCAGCATAACACAAAAATTGAAAACAGTAAATCAAGTATCGTTGTATATACTAGTAGGTAGATCTTTGTCGACTGATGATTAGCTACTGGACTTATTTTAATCTTACCTTCTCTCGTTGGCTCCATTGTTGAAGGGTTGGTTGTCATCTCCGATTCTGTAGTCAGTGTTGTAGTCATTGTCTGTGTAGTTTCAAGAGGAGTTGGTGCTGCGGTTGTAGATCCTTCAATGGTTGTCGCTGTAGTGGGTTGCTTTGATGTAGCCAAGGTAGTGGTGAGCTGCGTAGGGTTGCCTGAAGTCGATTGGTCTGCAGTCGTCGTCGATACTGTGAAGGATGAGGAGGCAATGGTTTGCTCTGTTGTCGCTAAAGGTAATGTTGTTGCAGCCTTTGTAGTTCCCAATGTTGTGATAGGTTGTGCAGTTGTAGTTGCAGTAGTTTTCACTGTTGTGATAGGTTGTGTAGTTGTAGTTGCAGCCTGTGTAGTTTTGACTGTTGTGATAGGTTGTGAAGTTGTAATTTCACCCTGTGTAGTTTTCACTGTTGGGATACCCTGGGTTGCTTCAACTGAGGTAGAAGGCTGGTTCGTAGTAGTTGATGAAACCGGGGTAGATTGAACCGTTGTTAGAGGATGTGTAGTTTCTGCTGTTGTATGATACTCTGTAGTTTTCTCCGTTGTAATTTCCATCCGAGTAGGAGCATTTGTATTTCCCATCGTTGTTATTTGTTGGGTAGTTTTTGTTGTTCTTGGAGTCTGTGTAGATTTAGCCGTTGTTGGACCTCGTGTAGATTTTACTGTTGTTACAGGGTGTGTAGTTTTCTCCGTTGTAATTTCCAATGTTGTTGTTGTCCTTGTAGTTTTTGCCGTTGTCTTAGGCTGTGTGCTTTCTACTGTGGTTAGGGCCTGTGTAGTTTCCAACGTTGTTGTTGTATCAAGTGTAGTTTCTCCTGTAGTTGGAACTTGTGTGGTCGTAGAGGCTGTAGTTTTCATTGTAGATGGTGACTGCGTTGTTTTGGCCGTTGATGGCGATGGTGTAGTTATTACTAATGTTGTATCTCTAGTTTCGACCACTGTTGGAGGCTGTGTGGTCTCTGCTGGTGTTGTTGGACTATTTGTAGTTCCCGCCGTTGTGATAGGTTGTGTAGTTGTAGTTGGAGCCTGTGTAGTTCCCACTGTTGTGATAGGTTGTGTTGTAGTTTCAGCCTGTGTAGTTTTCACTGTTGTGATAGGTTGTGTAGTTGTAGTTGCAGCCTGTGTAGTTCCTACTGTTGGGATAGGTTGTGCAGTTGTAGTTGCAGGCCGCGTTGTTCCCACTGTTGTGATAGGTTGTGTAGTTGTAATTGCAGCCTGTGTAGTTTTCACTGTTGGGATACGTTGGGTTGTCTCTACTGAGGTAGAAGGCTGGTTCGTAGTAGTTGATGAAACCGGGGTAGATTGAACCGTTGTTAGAGGATGTGTAGTTTCTGCTGTTGTATGATACTGTGTAGTTTTCTCCGTTGTAATTTCCATTCGGGTAGGAGCATTTGTATTTCCCATCGTTGTTATGGGTTGGGTAGTTTTTGTTGTTGTTGGAGTCTGTGTAGATTTAGCCGTTGTTAGAGTTCGTGTAGATTTTACCGTTGTTGGAATCTGTGTAGCTTTTACCGTTGTTGGAATCTGTGTAGATTTTACCGTTGTTGGAGTCTGTGTAGATTTTACTGTTGTTACAGGGTGTGTAGTTGTAATTTCCAATGTGGTTGTAGTCCTTGTAATTTTTGCCGTTGTCTTAGGCTGTGTACTTTCTTTTGTGGTTAGGGCCTGTGTAGTTTCCAATGTTGTTGTTGTATCAAGTGTAGTTTCTCCTGTAGTTGGAACTTGTGTGGTCGTAGAGGCTGTAGTTTTCATTGTAGATGGTGACTGCGTTGTTTTGGCCGTTGATGGCGATGGTGTAGTTATTACTAATGTTGTATCTCTAGTTTCGACCACTGTTGGAGGCTGTGTGGTCTCCGCTGGTGTTGTTGGACTGTTTGTAGTTCCCGCCGTTGTGATAGGTTGTGTTGTTGTTACAGCCTGTGTAGTTCCCACTGTTGTGATAGGTTGTGTAGTTGTAGTTTCAGCCTGTGTAGTTCCCACTGTTGTGATAGGTTGTGTTGTAGTTGCAGCCTGTGTAGTTCCCACTGTTGTGATAGGTTGTGTAGTTGTAGTTGGAACCTGTGTTGTTTTACTGTTGTGATAGGTTGTGCAGTTGTAGTTGCAGCCTTGTAGTTCCCGCCGTTGTGATAGGTTGTGTTGTTGTTACAGCCTGTGTAGTTCCCACTGTTGTGATAGGTTGTGTTGTAGTTTCAGCCTGTGTAGTTTTCTCTGTTGTAATAGGTTGTGCAGTTGTAGTTGCATCCTGTGTTGTTCCCACTGTTGTGATAGGCTGGTTCGTAGTAGTTGATGAAACCGGGGTAGATTGAACCGTTGTTAGAGGATGTGTAGTTTCTGCTGTTGTATGATACTGTGTAGTTTTCTCCGTTGTAATTTCCATTCGGGTAGGAGCATTTGTATTTCCCATCGTTGTTATGGGTTGGGTAGTTTTTGTTGTTGTTGGAGTCTGTGTAGATTTAGCCGTTGTTAGAGTTCGTGTAGATTTTACCGTTGTTGGAATCTGTGTAGGTTTTACCGTTGTTGGAGTCTTTGTAGATTTTACTGTTGTTACAGGGTGTGTAGTTTTCTCCGTTGTAATTTCCAATGTTGTTGTTGTCCAAGTAGCTTTTGCCGTTGTCTTAGGCTGTGTACTTTCTACTGTGGTTGGGGCCTGAGTAGTTTCCAATGTTGTTGTTGTATCAAGTGTAGTTTCTCCTGTAGTTGGAACTTGTGCAGTCGTAGAGGCTGTAGTTTTCATTGTAGATGGTGACTGCGTTGTTTTGGCCGTTGATGGCGATGGTGTAGTTATTACTAATGTTGTGTCTCTAGTTTCGACCACTGTTGGAGGCTGTGTGGTCTCTGCTGGTGTTGTTGGACTATTTGTAGTTCCCACTGTTGTGATAGGTTGTGTAGTTGTAGTTGCAGCCTGTGTAGTTCCCACTGTTGTGATAGGTTGTGTTGTAGTTGCAGCCTGTGTAGTTTTCTCTGTTGTGATAGGTTGTGCAGTTGTAGTTGCAGCCTGTGTAGTTCCCAATGTTGTGATAGGCTGCGCAGTTGTAGTTGCAGCCTGTGTAGTTTTCATTGTTGTGATAGGTTGTGAAGTTGTAATTGAAGCCCGTGTAGTTTTCACTGTTGGGATACGTTGGGTTGTTTGTACTGAGGTAGAAGGCTGGTTCGTAGTAGTTGATGAAACCGGGGTAGATTGAACCGTTGTTAGAGGATGTGTAGTTTCTGCTGTTGTATGATACTCTGTAGTTTTCTCCGTTGTAATTTCCTTTCGGGTAGGAGCATTTGTATTTCCCATCGTTGTTATGGATTGGGTAGTTTTTGTTGTCGTTGGAGTCTGTATAGATTTAGCCGTTGTTAGAGTTCGTGTAGATTTTACCGTTGTTGGAATCTGTGTAGGTTTTACCGTTGTTGGAGTCTTTGTAGATTTTACTGTTGTTACAGGGTGTGTAGTTTTCTCCGTTGTAATTTCCAATGTGCTTGTAGTCCTGGTAGTTTTTGCCGTTGTCTTAGGCTGTGTACTTTCTGCTGTGGTTAGGGCCTGTGTAGTTTCCAATGTTGTTGTTGTATCAAGTGTAGTTTCTCCTGTAGTTGGAGCTTGTGTGGTCGCAGAGGCTGTAGTTTTAATTGTAGATGGTGACTGCGTTGTTTTGGCCGTTGATGGCGATGGCGTAGTTATTACTAAAGTTGTATCTCTAGTTTCGACCACTGTTGGAGGCTGTGTGGTCTCTGCTGGTGTTGTTGGACTATTTGTAGTTCCCGCCGTTGTGATAGGTTGTGTTGTTGTTACAGCCTGTGTAGTTCCCACTGTTGTGATAGGTTTTGTAGTTGTAGTTGCAGTCTGTGTAGTTACCACCGTTGTGATAGGTTGTGTTGTAGTTGCAGCCTGTATAGTTCCCAATGTTGTGATAGGCCGCGCAGTTGTAGTTGCAGCCTGTGTAGTTTTCATTGTTGTGATTGGTTGTGTAGTTGTAGTTGCAGCCCGTGTAGTTTTCACTGTTGGGATACGTTGGGTTGTTTGTACTGAGGTAGAAGGCTGGTTCGTAGTAGTTGATATAACCGGGGTAGATTGAACCGTTGTTAGAGGATGTGTAGTTTCTGCTGTTGTATGATACTGTGTAGTTTTCTCCGATGTAATTTCCATTTGGGTAGGAGCATTTGCATTTTCCATCGTTGTTATGGGTTGAGTAGTTTTTGTTATTGTTGGAGTCTGTGTAGATTTTACCGTTGTTGGAATCTGTGTAGATTTTAACGTTGTTGGAGTCTGTGTAGATTTTACTTTTGTTACAGGGTGTGTAGTTTTCTCCGTTGTAATTTCCAATGTTGTTGTTGTCCTAGTAGTTTTTGCCGTTGTCTTAGTCTGTGTACTTTCTACTGTGGTTGGGGCCTGTGTAGTTTCCAATGTTGTTGTTGTATCAAGTGTAGTTTCTCCTGTAGTTGGAACTTGTGTGGTCGTAGAGGCTGCAGTTTTCATTGTTGATGATGACTGCGTTGTTTTGGCCGTTGATGGCGATGGTGTAGTTATTACTAATGTTGTATCTCTAGTTTCGACCACTGTTGGAGGCTGTGTGGTCTCTGCTGGTGTTGTTGGACTATTTGTAGTTCCCGCCGTTGTGATAGGTTGTGTAGTTGTTGTTTGAGCCTGTGTAGTCCCCACTGTTGTGATAGGTTGGGTTGTTGTTGAAGGCTGCGTAGTTGTCAAATGCTTTGTAGTAATTGGTAAAACCGGGGTAGTTGTAACCGTTGTTGGAGAATTTGTAGTTTCTGCTGTTGTGGGAGACTGTGTAGTTTTCTCCGTTGTAATTTCTATTTCGGTTGGAGCCCGTGTATTTTCCATCGTAGATGTAGCCTGCGTAGTTTTTGCTGTTGTTTGAATCTCTGTAGATTTTACCGTTATTGCACGGCGTGTAGTTTCTGCTGTCGTCGAGATTTTTTCCGTTGTAACTTCTAATGCGGTTGGGGCCTCTGAATTTTCCGCCGTTGTTCTGGGTTTTGTAGTTTCTGTCGTTGTTGAGGTTAGTGTTGAGACTCCTGTTGAAGTTGCTGTAGATGTAACATCTGTACTCAGCATTGTAGTTTCTCCCTCCGTTGTTTGCATTATCATAGTTGGCACTTCTGTTTTAACCTCCGTCGTGTCAAACATCGTAGTTGACTGTTCGGTGGTTGCCACAGCATTTGTAGATAGTGCTCTTGTCGTTTCAGAAGTAGTAAAAGGATGTTCTGTTGTAGGAAACGAAGTCGACCACTGCACAGTGGTTGATGATTCTGTGGATGTTCCAATTGTCGAAACTCCGTCCAAAGAAGTCGGTTTTTCAGTCTTAAGCACCGTTGTGAAAGAGTCTGTAGTTGTTGAGGGTTTTGTGGTTGTCAACGTCGTTGTTTTCTCCTCTGTTGTAGATAGTTCCGTTGTTGTTTCAAAAGTACTAAAAGGACGCTTGGTTGTGGAAAATGCAGTCCACGCCTGTGTGGATGGCCTCAGGGTTGAAACTCCTTCGGAAGTAGTCCGTTCTTCTGTATTAAGCACGGTTGTGTCAGAGTCTGTAGTTGATGGTTCAGTGGTTGACATATCCGTTGTTTGCTCTTCAGTTGTTGATAGTGCTGTTGTAGTTTCAAAAGTAGTGAAAGGCTGTTCTGTTGTGGGATTCGATGTCGAACCCTGCTTAGTAGATAATGACTGTGTGGATGATTGTATTGTTGAAACTCGGTCCAAAGTAGTCGGTTCTTCTGTATCAAGCACCGTCGTATCAGAGTCTGTAGTTGACAGCTCTGTGGATGTCACAGCTATTGTTTGTTCTTTAGTTGTGGATAGTACTGTTGTCGACTCAAAGATTGTGAGACGACGTTCTGTTGTGGGAAATGCCGTAGTCGACGGTTCTTCTGTAGTTGACGGTTTTGTGGTAATTACGTCAGTAGTTTGCTCTTCAGTTGTCGAAAGTAAGGATGTCGGTTTGAAGGTACTGAAAGGATGTTCTGTTGTGGGAGTTGCTGTCGACCCCTGCACAGTAGATAATGACTGTGTGGATGACCCCACTGTTGAAATTCTGCCCGATGTAGTCGGTTCTTCTGTACTAAGCACGGTTGTGTCAGAGTCTGTAGTTGGCACTTCAGTGGTGGTCACAGGTACTGTTTGTTCTTCAGTTGTGGATAGTACTGTTGTCGACTCAACTGTTGTGAGAGGATGTTGTGTTGTGGTAAATGCCGTAGTAGTCGGTTCCTCTGTATTCATCACCGTGTGGACGACTGTAGATGACGGTTTAGTGGTAACTACAGTCGTGGTTTGCTCTTCAGTTGTCGAAAGTAAGGATGTCGGTTTGAAGGTAGTGAAAGGCTGTTCTGTTGTGGGAGTTGCTGTCGACCCCTGCATAGTAGATGATGATTGTGTGGTTGATTCCACTGTCGAAATTCCGTCCGACGTAGTCGGTTCTTCTGTATTAAGTACGGTTGTGTCAGCGTCTGTAGTTAACGATTCAGTGGTTGTCCCAGCCGTGGTTTGCTCTTCAGTTGTAGATACTGCTGTTGTGGTTTCAAACGTAGTGAAAGGCTGTTCTGTTGTGGGATTCGCTGTCGGACCTTGCACGGTAGATGATGACTGTGTGGATGTCCCCACTGTTGAAACTCGGTCCGAAGTAGTCGGTTCTTCTGTACTAAGTACTGTCGTGTCAGAGTCTGTAGTTGACGGCTCAGTGGTTGTCACAGGTACTGTTTGTTCTTCAGTTGTGGATAGTACTGTTGTCGACTTAACTGTTGTAAGAGGATGTTGTGTTGTGGTAAATGCCGTAGTAGTCGGTTCCTCTGTATTTAAAACCGTGTGGACGATTGTAGATGACGGTTTTGTGGTAATCACAGCCGTAGTTTTCTCTTCAGTTGTCGAAAGTAAGGATGTCGGTTCAAAGGTAGTGGAAGAATGCTCCGTAGTGGGACTTGCAGTCGACCCTTGCACAGTAGATAATGACTGTGTGGATGATCCCACTGTTGAAACTCCGGCAGAAGTAGTCGGTTCTTCTGTACTAAGTACGGTTGTGTCAAAGTCTGTAGTTGACGATTCAGTGGTTGTTACAGCCGTCGTTTGCCCTTCAGTTGTAGATACTGCTGTTGTAGTTTCAAAAGTACTGAAAGGCTGTTCTGTTGTGGGATTCGCTGTCGGACCCTGCACAGTAGATAATGACTGTGTGGATGATTGTACTGTAGAAACTCGGTCCGAATTAGTCGGTTCTACTGTACTAAGCACGGTTGTGTCAGAGGCTGTAGTTGACGAGCCAGTGGTTGTCGCAGCCGTCGTTTGCTCTTCAGTTGTAGATACGGTCGTTGTAGTCGGTTCTTCTGTACTAAGCACCGTCGTGTCAAAGTCTGTAGTTGACGGCTCAGTGGTTGCCACAGCTACTGTTTGTTCTTCAGTTGTGGATAGTACTGTTGTCGACTCAACTGTTGTGAGAGGATGTTCTGTTGTGGGAAATGCCGTAGTAGTCGGTTCCTCTGTATTCATCAACGTGTAGACGACTGTAGATGACGGTTTAGTGGTAACTACAGTCGTGGTTTGCTCTTCAGTTGTCGAAAGTAAGGATGTCGGTTTGAAGGTAGTGAAAGGCTGTTCTGTGCTGGGAGTTGCTGATGACCCCTGCACAGTAGATAATGACTGTGTGGATGATCCCACTGTTGAAACTCCGGCAGAAGTAGTCGGTTCTTCTGTACTAAGTACGGTTGTGTCAAAGTCTGTAGTTGACGATTCAGTGGTTGTTACAACCGTCGTTTGTCCTTCATTTGAAGATACTGCTGTTGTAGTTTCAAACGTAGTGAAAGGCTGTTCTGTGGTGGGATTCGCTGTCGACCCCAGCACAGTAGATAATGACTGTGTGGATGATTCCACTGTTGAAACTTGGTCCGAAGTAGTCGGTTCTTCTGTACTAAGAACGGTTGTGTCAGTGTCTGTAGTTAACGATTCATTGGTTGTCCCAGCCGTCGTTTGCTCTTCAGTTGTAGATACGGCTGTTGTAGTTTCAAAAGTACTGAAAGGCTGTTCTGTTGTGGGATTCGCTGTCCGACCCTGCACAGTAGATAATGACTGTGTGGATGATTCCACTGTTGAAACTCCGTCCGAAGTAGTCGGTTCTTCTGTACTAAGTACGGTTGTGTCAGAGTCCGTAGTTGACGATTCAGTGGCTGTTTCAGCCGTTGTTTGGTCTTCAGTTGTGAATGATGTTGTTTTAAACGTCCTGGAAGGACGTACGGTTGTGGGAAACTCCGTCGACGCCTGTACTGTATATGGTGACCCTGTGGATTGCCTCACTGTTGAAACTCCGTCCGAAGTAGTCGTGTCAGCGTCTGTAGTTGATGGTTCAGTGGTTGACACAGCCGTCGTTTGCTCTTCAGTTGTGGATGATTTCGTTGTTGTTTCAAAAGTAGTGAAAAGATGCTCTGTTGTGGGAAATGCCGTCGTTATCTGCACAGTAGATAATGACTTTGTGGATGATTCCACTGTTGAAAGTCGGTCCGAAGTAGTCGGTTCTTCAGTACTACGCACCGTCGTGTCAGCGTGAATAGTTGATGATTCTGTGGTACTCAAAGAAGGCGTTTGCTCTTCAGTTGTGGATACTGCTGTTGTCGTTTCAAAAGTAGTGAAAAGATGTTCTGTTGTTGGAATTGCAGTGGACATCTCCAAAGTTGAAACTCTATTTGAAGTACTCGGTTCTTCTGTATTTATCACCGTCGTGTCAGAGTCTGTAGTGGACGGTTTTGTGCTAATCAGAGCTGTCGTTTGCTCTTCAGTTGTGGATGAATCTGTTGAAGATTGTGTTGACAATGCTGAAGTTCCGTGAGATGTAATTTCTGTTGTCAGTCCCGTCGTTGTGTCATAAATAGTTGATGGTTGGATTGTAGATACAGCAGCAGTAGTAGACTGCCCTATTGTTGTACTAGTGACCTGATCTGTGACTAGGGATGTTGTAATGTCTGTTGTCAGTCCCGTCGTTGTTGTCAGTCCCGTCGTTGTGTCATAAATAGTTGATGGTTTGATTGTAGATACAGCAGCAGTAGTAGACTGCCCTATGGTTGTAGTAGTGAGCTTATATGTGACTTGGGAAACGTATTCACGATTGCTAAGAATTAGAGCATAAATCATCATAACACAAAAATTGAAAACAGTAAATCAAGTATCGTTGAACATAGGTAGATCTTTGTCGACTCACGTTTAGTTACTGGATGTTAATGTTAATGATGATGATGAATGTTAATGTTAATCTTACCTTCTCTCGTTGGCTCCAGTGTTGTTGGAAGTACTGGACTTGTACCATAAGTAGTTTCCTCATTGGTTGCTCTGCTTTTTGACTCCTCGGTCTTCTCAAAAATTGTAGGAATTACCGTCGTTCCCATCACTGTAGACTCCTCTGTATCTCCCATATTTTGAGTCTTGGCTTCCACAAAGCGAGACTCAGTTACAACATCGTTTGTGGTTGACGAACTAGTTCTTTGGTCTGTATTTGTGGCCCTATCTGTACTTTGAGGTATGGTTGTTGCAAACGTCCTTCCCACGCCGTCAAACGCTGTTGACAAATCATTCATCGTTTGCAAAGATTCCAACAATGTTTGTCTGGACCTCGTTGTAGAAAATGATGATGTTGTAGTTCGTTCACTTTCTTCAACAACTGCATTGAATGCACTAGTCTGACTAGATGAGTATGTCACATCCGTGCTGCTTTGCAGACGGTTTTGTGTACTTTTTGATTCTGCCAATGTTTCTGTTGGTGACGACAGAGTTTGTATTCTCATTGTTGTAGGCGCTGTGTCTGTGCTTTCTTCTTCATACTCGTCGTTTCTTTTTAGTCTGAGAAGACTCTGCAACTCTTGCCTCATTGTCAGTTCGCTTGGTTCTGTGTGGTGACTTTGCCCAGACTGGGCGGTGCGACCTAAACATGAAAATAAGTTAGTAAATTAATAAATGGAAGATTTCGAGACAAGAATGCATGGCAACAGGAATGCTGAGATATTAGACTCCTTGGAATTGTTTTGGGGTTTTCGTGAATATGTATTGGAACTGTGGAAGGGGCTGTATTATGCAATATCATCGGCCGGATATTACACAACTGAATTTCTACATACCCCCCATCCGGTGTTTTGACCTCGTGAAACGTAATTCAAGACAACAATGAAAAGAACAGGCAGCTATAATGGTACATGATACTTATTTCTGAAAAGCTTTCGTTATTTTTGGAATTGTTTTTTTAAACCATACCTCATCACAAGAATGGGGAATTTGTGTGATCAACAGAAGAAATGTCCAGAATATGCATGATGTACAAAATGACTAATAAACTGGTGGACGTCCCAACTACTAAGTACCTAATACCAGCCAAGAAGAGAACAAGACATTGCCATGCCTTCAAGTACCAGTAGAGTTATCAACCACGGATTGAGGCGTTCAAGAATTCATTTTTTTCTAGAACTATCGCAGAGTGGAACTCCTGTCATCAAGTACTGTAGGGGCATTGTCATTAGATAGCTTTCAACAATGTCTAGAGTTAGATGTTCAAAGGTTAGGTGTAACAAGTCGATCGGTGTAATGTAGCCAGCTGCCGCCACGCCGCGGGCCTGCGAAGCTGGTGTGTTACGCCAAAAGGCGGTTATACCGGCTATACAGATACATATGTAGAACAGACACCTGTTCTGTATGTCAGTATCGCAGCGGGGGACAGGTCAATCTAATTATCTAATTATGTCCCATTGTTGCTCCAGATCGTGGAATGATTATTACAAAGCGGCTGTTTGAAGTTTGAATGTTTGTCCTGTACACGAACGCCAAAGTTTTTTTGTTGTTACTTTTAGCAAGAGGACAAGGCTTGCTATTATATATTGTACTTTATGTACTACACATATTAAACAGTGCAGCGTATTTCATAACCTAAGAGAAAAGAGCCCCACTATTACTGGCCATACATATTCTGACTTGGTCTGACGTAAATGCCCAGAGGCAATACGTTTTACATAAATCTAATGACAGAAAGTAGCCATCTTGGGGAGGGGGGCAAATATAGTTGACTTTCGAGGACTGCAAATTTGGTCTGAACTACTTTTCTTCACTAAAGGCTTATTTTACCGTATTTTAGACATTCCAAACATTGCTGTATGTGCTATTTTGGTATCTGCTATTTTGATGTCTTGACCCAAAGGACAATAATAGCATGCATCAAAATAGCAGATAGACGACAGTTAAAATAATTAGCTGTTTTGTAATACCTAGATTAAAAAATGACAAATTTTGTAATACCTAGATTTAAAAATGACATAAATTCTGTAATACCTAGATTTGAAAATGACATAAATTATTGTTGCGGCAAAAAAATCACTGAGCTCGTAACGTTTAACTTTGTATGGTGAGTATGACCTCACTGTTGTCAAATCGTTCCCCTTGAATGGATAACACTTTGCACCATAGAGTTAATCTCCGAGACGATGATGTAAGAGTTCAACCTAGTGTTTTACACTTGTTTTCAGTACATTTAGTACGTCTATCTACCACTGCACCTTTCAAACTGTTACTTTTCTCTTAGGCTCTTCCTAGAAGGAGGTGCGGCAAAAATTGATAAATTTAGAGACTAAAAAAGGCTACAAAAGACCCATAAAACACAGCCGAATGGGCCGATGTGTCTGCTTGGAGACTATCTTCAACGGTGAGAAATATCACAGGACGCAAAAAAAAAAATCACTGAAAGAGCCCAAATTAAGAAACTACGACTAAGCTGTTTGAGTTTTTAGAAAATAACTTAACATTTGTGTTTAGCGGTTGGGGGTGCTCGTTTCGGTTTCCTTGTAATTGTCACTAACCGCGTAAGGCCTTACACTAATACCACACCTTATACAACATCTGGATTACATCCTATCCTTTATAGGCCACAGCAAGTAAATTTTATGGATGACATTCTCCGCGGACCCCAAATCTAATGCGCGTGGGCGAAAAAAACAAGGTGGGCCGAAAAAACAAGGTTCCTACATTTTAAAATTTTGACTCAATCATTGTACAAATGGTTTTTATTCCGTAGGGACATCACACATACACAGCCACCATCACATATCACTGCATCAAAGTAAGAAACAAAACATTAAATCAGAGCCTTTTGTTGTCTCCTCTCTTTATTGTTATCTGCCATCCACCTTCCGGCATGGCAGCAGACATCTTTGTCCATTTTTGGCATGTTGACCACTGTCAGAAGGGAACATAAATTTCTTGTTGTTTTTTTCCCAAAATCAAGCGAAAATTAATGCGCGTGTCGATGCCATCCATTAAGATTACTTGCTGTGGCCTAATTAACACTAACCGCGTAAGGCCTTACACTTATATCACACCTTACATTAGCCTCTACCAGGCTTGGGGAGGCGGCTAGAAAGAGTAGATCTAGAAATCGGCCAAATAGAGAGATAAGCATGCCAAGGCGAACTGTTCTCTCAACGGACAAACTCCCTTGGCATGCTTATCTCTCCATTTGGCCGATTTCTACTCTTTCCAGCCGCTTCCCCAAGCCTGGTAGAGGCTAACCTTACATAACGTCTGTGATACTAGTACATCCTGCCCTCACCAGCTGTTGTGTAATTCCAGAGAGGTGACAACCACTCACATTACCACGTCTACCGGAGAAAACACCGGCTTATTTTCACCCAGCCAGTGGTTATCTCTAAAAGCCGTGCTTTAGTTCTAGCTTGCATACTTTTCATGTAGGGCATGATGGTGTCTAACGTAAGAGATTAGTTTTGAATGAGCAAGCTAATGTACCCCTCTCACGCGAAATAATTACCATCCTACAAACTAGTACGAAAAAACAGGCTAGGGTAGCCAATCAATATGAAAGAATGTCTAGAGTTTCGGGGAATGCCGTAAGATGGTTTGACTTCAGAAGAACTTTAGAAGACTTTAGAATAACTCCTACTGGCCACGCTGTCTTCATTTAACAGATGAAATCATTATTTACGGATTTGTAAAGGAAGCGTAAAGATATAAAAAATGTTTACGTCGTATTTAAGCACACTGAAAGGTGATGAAAAGGCGGAATTTGCCTTTCAGCAGCCTTTACGAAGTCGTAAAGTCTACTGAAATATTTTCTCACCTTAATACTTCTTTACATATTGCGGAAAGTTTGCTTAAATGCCTGTTTTCGTGCTGTGATTTAGACAAGCAAAACTGATCCGAACGTGTGAATAAGATATGTGGAAATTCATAAATCATTACTAATTATATGCAATGTAAGTGATCACAGAGCGTATGTGATATGCAAGTGACTGAAGTTTCAAGACTTCTCCAAGTCAATGGTTTTACATAAAAAAAGATGTTGTTCTTTCGTCCAGGGCTCTCTCATCGCCTTTAGGCCACCATTCACTAGAAGACATTGCAGAATTCTAGAAATGTGTAGCATTATCATGACTCGGTCAAGCAGATAATGACAGGTCAAACAGTTTTCAGTTCACATCTTTTCTTGTGTATCAGTCATGTAGATGCTCACTTCACTCCTTAAATGAAAAGCTTAGACATGCCAAATTAATGATCCATTCCTCAACGTAACTTCTTGAACACCTGGAAATCTGAAGTGTGCATTCCTGATCAAAGATTAGGCCACAGCAAGTAATTTTTATGGATGCGAGCATTAATTTTCGCCTGATTTTGAAAAAAACAAACAAGAAATTTTGTTGCCTTCTGACATGCCTAAAATGGGCAAAGATATCTGTTGTCATGCCGGAAGGTGGGTGATAGATGAATATGAAGAGAGGAGACAAGACAAGGCTCTGATTTATTGTTTTGTCTTTTACTTTGATGCAGTCAGGTATTTCATTCCTTTTATGTGATGTTAACGTTCCCACTGAATCAAAATCATTTGTACAATGATTAAAAACTTTTCTTTTTCACTGTATATGTCATGGCGACAAATGGATGTTGTAATAGTTCGCAATGAACTTAGCACAATATAGGTACTAGTATCGTATGTTGTTTAACAAGGTTTATGATGTCAAAATTTGAAAATGAAGGAATCTTGTTTTTTTAGGCCGCCATGTTTTGTTTTTGCCCTATTGCATTAGATTTGGAGTCTGCGAAGGATGTCATCCATAAAATTTACTTGCTGTGGCCCAACCAATAATGCGTTATTGTATTCTTCAAGGTATGAAGTCTTTCATGCTAACATGTCAAATGTGAGGTAGTTTGTTTTGTATCTTGCTAATGGCTCAATAGCAATGTAATCAGTGTCAGATGAAATTCTTTCTGACACCCGTACCTTTCAAAACATTTTTTCTTGTTTCTTTGGTCACAATCCACAACTTAACGTTTGCTTCGGGTTATCACGTACTAAAACAGTACTATTGAAAGCATATTACCAGCACAATGGTGTGTATCAGATCGTAATCACGCCACAGTGCAGACAACATTTAGACACTGAGCTATGGCGCTGGCTGTGTTGGGGGTTTCAACGCAGATGGACTTAACTTGTTATAACCTGCGTGTACAGTTTTGTTTTCGGCAGTAACCCCTCCCCACTCGTACATCAATGTTTCAAACACATACGAACACATAAAAACACACAGAAACGAACACACCCAAAACAATACATCCGCGCCTTAGACTTAGGCTCCATTCCCACTAGGGCCGGATCGAGCCGGCTTCGAGCTGGATCGAGCCGGATCGAAGCCCGAGCAAAGCGAATCAATTCGGCTCGATTCTCGGACAATTTTACTCTAATGAAAATGGAGCCATAACACTACAACCAACCCCCCTTCAAATGTATATAACACTCATCGAGTTAGCTCCTAGCATAAATAGTTCTGTCATTAGTATAGCCACACGGTCGCTAGAGGCTAAACATAGTAAAGCTAGCCTGTAGGGTATACGTTCCTCTTAAACAAAAGAAATGGGTTAGCCTTCTATTCAAACTGCCTGACCCTGTAATTATGAGCGGAGCTCACGTAGCTTGTGTGAGTGGTTGCGTCAACAATGATGTCAGACAAGTCATAATTCACACCGACTTGTCAGCCAACTAAGGGACACAAGGACTGTCAAGCGACTATTTTAGGGCAACCAAACGTCTTTCGTGACAATCGTACGCGTTTTGGAAAACTTAGGCCAGAGCAAATAATTTTTATGGATGTCATCTACGCGCATAAATTTTCCTACATTTTTTTTCTACATTTCCTACATTTTCAAATTTTGACTCAATCATTGTACAAATGGTTTTTATTCAATGGGAACATCACATATACACAGCCACCATCACATATCACTGCATCAAAGTAAGAAACGAAACATTAAATCAGAGCCTTGTCTTGTCTCCACTCTCCATATCTTATCTACCATCCGCCTTCCGGCATGGCAGCAGGCATCTTTGCCCATTTCCGGCATGGTGACCACTGTCAGAAGGCAACAAAATTTCTTTTTTTTTTCCCCAAATCATTTCCCAAAATTAATGCGCAGCAAAATTACTTGTTGTGGCCTAAGGGTTAGGTTTAAAGATGTATATATCATTTCATTGACACATTGACATCTCACCTTTTGCGTGTTGAATGTATGTAGGCCACTGCCTCAGGGGTTGCCCTAATGCGCTATTCTTCCGCCAAAATGTTCATGACTTACTTGTGAGACGGAAGAATTGTGGAACACGGTTTTTGAACTAACTCAACCTAACTAGAAAATCAGACCAAAAACGAACAGACTTGAAACAAGGCCTTGCTTGAACCATATGCTACTCTCCAAGCAGAGGTTGTGGGGGAATGATCATCGTTACCTTTTTATATATGACCGTTTTTTTTGTCGCTACCCCCACCGTCGGTGGCCGGTGACCTTCTCGATACCACCTTCTCTGGCTAATGGATACTGCCTGGCCAATTTGATACTGTCTTTTTCCACCAAAAGGGATCTGCCTAGAGATTACCATATGCCAATTTCGCTCTTGCGTATGTACATTGTACCATGCCATGTACGTGAAAAATATGTTTGTTTATACGTTTATTAGGACTTTTAAGTATCTATATTTTGTCTGACCATATACTTTCTCGCCTCATGACCTCAATAAAAAGCAATCTGCATGCCGATTTCTCATAAATAAACTTAGTTAAACTTTTGTAATACCTTGTCAGATAACATTTTATTTTCAAAATACTTCTAGAACGAGAATTTTCGCTATTTTCAGATAAAAACCATGAGCGCGGTTACACTCTTCACAGCATTTCGTGTCATCGGATTTTAAACAGGCTGTTACAGAACTAACCATCGAGAGATCTGAGCAGCCTTTTCGGTAGACAACTTGGTTTTTCTCACTTTAACTTGTCAAGAATGAATGAAGACCTTTATTGCACATTTTGCCACACTTGGCTAAGTCGGGTCACAACAAAACAAGATGAACGGATACAGTTAACAGATACAAAAGTATAACTAAGTATCGTTATAAAAATTCAACTTCTCGTTTTTCAGAAATAAGGGAACAGATTGGTGGTTTGTCTAGTTGTTGAATGCTATCACTTGGCTAAGTACAGGAGGAGACAGTTAATAGATACAAAAGTATAACTAACTATCGTTATAAAAATTCAACTTCTCGTTTTTTCAGATATTGTAGAAACAAAGGAACAGATATGTTTTTAGATGGGTGGCTTGTCTAGTTGTTGAATGCTATCACTTGGCTAAGTACAGGACACACCAAAACAAGATGAACGGAGACAGCCAACAGATACAAAAGTATAACTAACTATCGTTATAAAAATTCAACTTCTCGTTTTTCAGAAATAAAGGAACAGATATGTTTTTCGATGGGTGGTTTGTCTAGTTGTTTGCGACATGACCCTTAGTCTATCAGGATGTATGGGAATTTAGAGTGGGTACACTTGATGTTTTGAACACACCATTTCCTCGAAAATTCCAAACATTAATGATCAATTTCCAAACTTTGTACCACTAAATACGAAAAAGAAGAAACCACATGCTCGTCCTCCGATATTGTTCTAAACACGGTGAATGTATGTTTATAAAACGACCTACGAACTTCATACAAAAGACACTGCATATGTTTATCCAAACATTCGAATCACGATAAAATGGCGAAAGAAAAAAGGGCCTAAACATCGATACATCAAGTTAACAGCTTTTCGGTAGACAATTGGGTTTCGCTCGACGTTGTCAAGAATGCCTTTATTTTGCAATTGTATCACGATCGTATGGTCACTGTGACATAACCCTTAGTCTATCAGGATGTATGGGAATTTAGAGTGGGTACACTTGATGTTTTGAACACACCATTTCCTCGAAAATTCAAAACATTAATAATCAATTTCGACACTTTGTGCCACTAAATACGAAAAAGGAGAACCACATGCTCACCCTCCGATTTTGTTCTAAACACGGTGAATGTATGTTTATAGAACGACCTACTAACTTCATACAAAAGACACTGCATATGTTTATCCAAACATTCGAATCACGATAAAATGGCGAAAGAAAAAACGGGACCTAAACATCGATACATCAAGTTAACAGCTTTTCGATAGACAACTGGGCTTTGCTCGACGTTGTCAAGAATGCCTTTATTTTGCAATTGTATCACGATCGTATGGTCACTGTGACATAACCCTTAGTCTATCAGGATGTATGGGAATATAGAGTGGGTACACTTGATGTTTTGAACACACCATTTCCTCGAAAAATCCTAACATTAATGATCAATGTTCACACTTTGTGCCACTAAATACGAAAAAGAAGAAACCACATGCTCACCCTCCGATATTGTTCTAAACACGGTGAATGTATGTTTATAAAACGACCTACACACTTCATACAAAATACACTGCATATGTTTATCCAAACATTCGGATCACGATAAAATGGCGAAAGAAAAGAGGCCTAAAATCTATACATCAAGTTATCAGCCTTTCGGTAGACAACTGGGTTTTGCTCGACGTTGTCAAGAATGCCCTTATTTTGCAATTGTATCACGATCGTATGGTCACTGTGATATAACCCTTAGTCTATCAGGATGTATGGGAATTTAGAGTGGGTACACTTGATGTTTTAAACACACCATTTCCTCGAAAATTCAAAACATTAATGATCAATTTCCACACTTTGTGCCACTAAATACGAAAAAGAAGAAACCACATGCTCACCCTCCAATGGTTTTAAACACGGTGAATGTACGTCTAAAACGACCTACTAACTTCATACAAAAGGCACTGCATATGTTTGTCCAAACATTCGAATCACGATAAAATGGCGAAAGTAAAAGGGGCCTAAACATCTATACATCAAGTTAACTACCACGAATTCGGTATAAAAGAACAACTAGATGCAACATGTCGTTATTCCTGACTAAAAATGACTGTTGCGCAATGGCGTTTCATCAGAAAACAAACCTTATAAAAGAAAGACGTCAAGAAGTTTAAAGAAGAGTCTCACCTTGAAACAATCGCTGTAGTTGCCATATGATCAATGTGAAGACTAAAAACGCAGCGGCCCACCGCAACATTTCGTAGAAGAAAAAAAGGAATCGTTGCAGAAATAAAATCTGCAAAGTTCCTGTTTACGAGTCGATTATCTGGAAAACTCGTCCGACTAGGTCTTCTCGGATGCGAAGCTGCTGTTGACAACACGCAGTTCTAAATCCTCACGTTGTTGATGCAGTTTTCCGGAGAAAAACTTATGAGACATGTCAAAGGACTGTTCCCAAAACGTTGCCGAAAGTTTAGAATGAGCGGTCTTCTTTCGTTTCACGTAACTAGACAAAAATGTTAGACATCGAGCCAACAGGCGATGTCGCCGCCATCACAGAGTTGTAGTCGGCTTTGTCTGTCATTTGTGTAACCAAATTAGGGTGAGGGGTGGCCGTCCTGTAGCAGGCGTGGCTTTTTAGCCGCGGGAGACTTTTTGATATGATGACGGACTGGTTTATCCACTTCTGCTACTTTTTTTGTTTGGCTACCGAACCTTTTCTACGTTGCCATGGTGTTAGCAAATCCAGCTGCAGGATATATATGTCTCGTTTTTATTTTGGAAACTGAAAAGGGTTTACTTTACAGAATAAATAAGGAAAAAAGTGAAAAAAATGCCACTACACGTGCTTGACAACGTTTGTATTTACGTTGCTATGGCAACACTGTGGACCTAGTGCCCCATTTTCCGAAGCATATACTGCAGTCACACAACGTTTCGAATAACTCTGTCCTTTTTCAAAGTAAATACGGTTGATAATAAATCCCACTACTCTTTACTCCTTTTCATCGACTTTAATTTAAAGGGTCCAAGAACCTTATAAGAGTCAGAAATACCGGCAGAACGAATGGTAATTATTTGGCACCTCGCTAAGGACGGGTAATTACGAGTTAAGTGGTCCACAGATAATCACTCACATTTTTTTGTCGTGGGAATCCTCGTGTACTAGTATCGTGTGTACCGCTTGTAAAATTACACTGATTATCTACCATAAAACATCTGTAAATGACGTCACAGTGTTTTAAAGGCAGTTTTTTTACCGCGGTTTGAAATGTGAGTTAAATGTCAAAGGTCAGACAGCAGAAATAGCCGCCGGGCTGGTTTGGACGCCCCCCTCCCTTCTTAGAAAAGGTAGCTGTAAGGCAACAGCAAGTCAATTTTATGGATGGCATCAGCGCGCGCATTAATTTTCGCCTGATGTAAAAAAAAAAAAGAAATTTTGTTGCCTTCTGACAGTGGTCAACATGCCGAAAATGGGCAAAGTTGTCTGTTGCCATGCCGGAAGGTGGATGGCAGATAAATATGGAGAGAGGAGACAAGAAAAGGCTCTGATTTAATGTTTTTGTCTTTTTCTTTGATGCAGCGATGTATTTCATTCCCTTTATGTGTAATGTTCCCTGAATTAAAACCATTTGTACAATGATTAAAACTTATTTTTCAGTGGATGTTGTAATTAGTTGACAGTAAACTCAGCACAATATTCTTGTTTAACAAGGTTTATGATATCAAAATTTGAAAATGTTGTTTTTTGGCACTCCTTGTTTTGTTTTCACCCTATAGCATTAGATTTGGAGTCTGCTTAGGATGTCATCCATACAATTAACTAATGGATGATTACTAACCGATAGTATGGTTGACAGGGCTCGTGTACAGAAGCAATAATACAGGGACAGGTGTTGTGCTAGTCATCCTTATGCTTATAATCCTAAAGAAATAAAGAATAGTACAGAACTTTAACGAGAGAGCTTCAGAAGGTCCATTCTCTGGAACAGATTCAATCCCCCAAGTGGGTGTACCGGTTGGGTATGTTTTGTTGTCTTCTCTGCGTATTTGCTTCTCTCTCTCTTTCTTTCTATCTCTCTCTTTACATATGTTTTTTCTTTTTCAGGAGAAGGCTAAAACGAAGAGGTTGAGATATCAAAAAGGTACACTACTTGACAGACGTTACTAAACGTAAAATGGGGATATCATTGGACAGAGGAGATGCAGGAAAAAAGGCGGGCGGGGAATTTCCTCCGGCCAATGATATCCCCTTTTTAGGCCAATTTCTACTATTTATTTAGCCTTTAAAAGGAGTCTGCATTTCTATGGTTTAATTTTTGCATTTCTACGTCACCAAGAGACCACGTCTATCGATATATTAGACGTTAAACAAGGCCAACAACAACTTTTGAACATGGTCATATGACCTGTGGTGCTTTTTTTTTCTTATATCTCTCGAGCACCTTTACCTTTGACACTGGGCAACCACAATCTTATTTATTAACCTCCTTGTAAGCGAAATCATTTTTATTGCTTGACAGGTGTTACATTTCACACGTATGTCGTCGCCGTCAGCTAATTAGCCTGTTACAAACGACAGTGTACAACCGTCAGTCAATAGACCGAACAAGGTTGTCCATCACAATTAGCGGTTCGACCAATGACAGGGTGGCAGCATCTCTACGTCTTACGTATTTGGGCGGGGCTAGTTATGGGACCAGTCTTATTACGGTGACAGTTTAGTTGCTTTGTTGTGCTAAAGGCCCTTCTGGGAAGGATCCGATTTCGGCACTGATATAACTTCAAATTCCTTCAGGATTTTACCTGAAACTACTGGGCACTGGCTATGTATGTAGCTTGAGCACCTCGAGCTGTGACTTTGTAGACCTCGCCATTATTATACAGGGTTTTCATTGACGTCATTGTAAGGCCATGTTGATTTGATTACATGGATGACATCTGCGCGCGCATGAATTTTCGTCCGTTTCCACAAAAAAAGTTTTCGACCATACTGTAAATGGTACCAAATGAGCGAATATATGTCGTATGTTGCAAAAAAAGTATTGGAAAACGATACTAATGTCATAGAATGCTGAAATCAATTCAGAAAAGAAGAAAAAAGTGTGAAGAAATGAAAATGAAGATTCTATTATTCGCCATACCGTACTCTGTGATTCTGTGTGTTTGTTTACCTTTTATGACCACGCAGATTTCATAATGAAGTCACCTTTTCTTGACAAACTTTTTTTTTATTCGCACGCTCGCGTCAGTTTTGGGGTTCCCACTGTTTGTCATCCATATAATCAAATTAACATGGCCTAATTATCATATCAGTATCAGGCGACCAGGTGTTGGCGGGAAAATTGATTACAGCGGCGGGATGTTGGCATGTTTAACACACATACACTGTAATCCAACATAGGGCATATAGCCTGTATCGGTAGACAGCATGTTTTTATTCTCAAGAAAGAAAACTGGCTTGCAGAAGGATCGATGCCATAATTATAACTTGGGGCCGTTTGCGCAATGCCAAATTAAAAGCCTTGCTCATATATCTAAGTCTAACCTAGGGGGGGGGGGGGTGATATCCAACGTCTGTTGAAAAAGTATAGAGAAGAAATTTAGGGCGAGATGAGTACACATACCTCATCTAGACGCTTGGCTGTAGTGTTGAGCAAACGATGAAACAGGATTCGGGATAGCAGAAAGAAAAGTCGGATTTATCCAAGTAGAAAAGACAGATCCGTTCTAGAAAAGACAGCTAGCCGCCACGCAAAGCATCATGGGAGTCAAGCCATCCTAACACGTGACCTGACATTTCAGATGTTACATTATATAATCTAATCTTTATAAAAACAAGAAAGCTAATAAGAAAACGACAAAAAGGAAAACGGGTATAGAAGATGTAGAGGTGTGCTGTCGTCACTAAGTCGCATTTGCAATTGGATGTTGTTAATTATAATGCTCTCTAAATGGTGGTTCCAATAGTTTTAAAGAAAACTGAAATATATAAATATATATTTCAAAAACATAACCCTTTGGCAAAGCTACTTATTAGATAACGTCAAACATGTTTTTGTAACTTTATTTTCACATCGCAATATTTGAACATAGTCCTTAGAATGCTTGACAAAGTCCAATTCCTGTCAACTAAACAAATGCAAACAACACTAGAAACATTCCTAACAAAAGTGAAAATTTAACGTGTCAATTTTACGTCATGGTAACGTTTCTGCGGAAATACTATTAGCGAGAAAGAGTCGATTGAAATTAATTTTTTATTCAAACGAACCAAAGATATACGTAATTGACATTTCCTGACGCCTTAACATATTGTAACTGGAGTTAGTCAGGCAGTCATATCGAGTGACTCAATCAAACTTGTTTTCAGTGAATCGGCGTTGTCCGAATGATTTACGTCATCAACATCTGCGTGTTTGTCGACGTCAGCGTTTTCGGCCGTGACGTAGGTGTAATGTGTGGCGACGTAGGCAAAGATGAGCAGGTTGACCGCCATGAGTCCGCTCAGCAGGAGAAAGAAGTAGTCAGCGTGACCGTCATTCAGTTCGTCCGGTAGCCATTCCGCACCTAGAAATATACGGAATGGATGACAAAAAGGAAAGGGCTAAACGTTCTTACCGACTCCGTCAGCCTTGTTCATGGAATGGACCCTTCTACTGCAGCTTCCGGGACGCGTACGCGACGTTGGAAACACGTGATTTCTTTGCGATAGGAGTAAAGGAGGTGATGTACCGTCCAACACTGAACAGAGACGGGGGGCGACACAGGTTATCTGACACGTACGACCCTCTGCTGCAATCACGTGTTTCCGACGTCACGTCCCGGAAGCTGCAGTAGAAGGGTCCATTCCGTGAACAAGGCTGACGGAGTCGGCCGAAAATTTGGGTAAGTCCCAATTTACTCAGTGTTGGCAAGAACGTTTAGCCCTTTTTGTCATAATGAAGTATGCCAACACAGATGAACTTTCATGCTAAGAATGAGTGGATGAATTAATGAATGAATGACAGAATAAGGAAAGAAAATATCAGTCTAGTTTCTGCGCCGTACAAGCCAAGACCCTGCAATATAATCGGTATTAAGGCAAACTCTCTGCATCAAATCATACGAACTGACCCAAGGACGGTGTCCACAAGACATAGTGATAGATGATAGCAAAGTCAAGACAAAGCAATATGCAAAATTGTAATATAATCTAATGATTCTATAATCTGTTATTGTTCACAAGATGACTTATATAGTATGTTGACAGCGCGAGGGTGGTGAAGAATGACAGGCAGAACTACAGGTCAAAAGGTCAGACAGAGGAAATGGTGTAACCATCCAACATGGCGGAACATAATGACGTCATGGTCACGTGAGACCCAAAACATCTTATTCTCTCTCATAACACGCACGTACTCACCTTTGGTCATCTGGTTGAGGACGTCCACCAAAATGGAGCCGAAGAAACTTCCGAAGGCGAAGGTCAAGGCGAAACACCCGAACACCACACCGCGTAGTGATTTCGGAGCCTGGGAATAGGCGAACTGGCTGCCTGTAGAGAAAATAGTGCAGGGGAGCATTTCAGTCTTGTAAGTCTGCACACTAATACACGGATAAAATTTTGTTGGAAAAAAATTGTACAAAACATTTAAACATTCTGACATTTTTTACTTCTTTACATGATATTTTTACGAGCTTTGCTAACTTATGGTTTCATTGATTCCCTGGACGTTGGAAGAATTAACAGAAAATGTTACAAAGTTATGGAATTAGATCGTTTCAAATTTTTTGACATAGCTGTCTAACCTGCGGCCATGACGAACACCTCCCCGCAGCCCACCAGTGCGAACTGCGGGATCTGCCACAGGATGCACATGTTCGCGGCCGTGAACCGCTCCCCGCCTACGTCCTGTTGGAAAGCGCCCCCTGGCGACACCAAGGTGTGCTTCCGGAGCATCTCCACCATGGCGGCCCAGGCCACGGAAACCATCCCCAGAGTCATGCCGATACCTGTATTGATGAGGTATGAACAGAAGTAACTTCGGAACGCCTTTATGGATTGTGATGATATTTGGTACGTTAGTAGGTCTTGGGAAGACAAAGGTCAAGGTAAAGAAATAGTGGAAAACGATGTCACAGAATGCCAAAATCCATTCCAAACGAAGAAGAAAATGTGAGGAATGAAATGAAGAGTCTATTATTCACCATGCCAATAAAATATTACTCTGTGTGTTTAGCGAAAATGTAAAGAAATTTATTTGAAGAGTAGTATTCGTCATACCATACTCTGTGTCATTTTCTCAACCATTAAATTTCAACCACGCAAATTTCATAATGTAGGCAACTTTTTTTTGCCAAACTTTTTTTATTCGCACGCTCGCATTAGTTTTGGCGTTCTCAGTGGATGTCATGCAAATCAAATCAACACGGCCTTCCTTTTAAACAAAGTCTACATAAGATATAATAAGCCTGACCTTACGAAGCATGTTTAAACTGTAATATCGAACACAAAAAGATTGGACTCACCCAAATTTTCGACTGCACAACTCCAGTCTTTGTCAAGGAATGAGCAATCCACCGCTTTCGTGACGTCACTTCATATCACACGTCACATAAAGGCCATCTACATCAGAGCATTACAACCATCCCTCAACAGAGACGGGGGGCGTCACAGACTTTTTGCAACCTATGATCAACTGCTCACGGAGTCACGTGTGTTATCTGCGTGACGTCACGGAAGCGGTGGATTGCTCATTCCTTGACAGAGACTGGAGTTGTGCAGTCGAAAATTTAGGTGAGTCCAAATTTGTGTTGGATATTACAGTTTAAACTTGTTTCATAATGACTTCTACCAACACAGATCAACTTTCAAGATCATAGTCTTTGTACTCGGGGTCTTGTTACAAGTCCATCCTGTAGCTGCGAGTGTCTATACGAAATGATTGCTCATTATCTATATTGCACTGCCCTATATACACCTACCAGCTCTCAGTCCTTTTTGGCAAGCTTTCAAGCATACTTGGACACATTATTGATTTAAACACACTTTCTGACAATGCTAAACAACTTTTAGTTCTTCGCGGCAGTTTGGTTTGTTCGAATGACATTAACTGTGAAATTATGTTAGCCGCGCAAAATTACATTACAAAAACAAAACGCTTCTAGTTGTATGTGTGCTGCTATTTCTTCTTTTCTGGGATGGGAGGTTTGACTCATGCTATTCATAGTTTTTAATTAAAATAAATTAAAATAATTTAAATGTCTTGTAAACACCTTTTTTTCCATTGTAAAAGTGGCTGCGAGAATATAAGTTGTACCTAACTTGAGTTTGCAGTCACTTAGTCCATGTCATTTATTTCTATTCATCACTGTGCTTCTAAATTAGAAAAAAAATCAAGATACTAAGCCTGACCTATTCTCTTGAGCAGCGGCAGGTTGATTCTGCACCTGTCCATGGCGGGGTACACCACCCTGTCCATCAGGGGCACGAACAGCAGAACGGTCACCACATAGAACAGGTTCAGGGCGGCCACGGGGAGCTCGAAACTACCAAAGTTTAGATTCATTCTTTCACCCTGAAGAAAATACGTCGTCTGCATCTGAAGAATAGAGCAGAGAGACAACATGAAAACAAAAACATCATGATCAGCTATCATGAAAGTTCATCTGTTTGGGTAGTTACATGTTTGGAGTTAAAACTTTAGATCCAACACAAAAAAAGTTCTCTCACCTTGAGCTTTCGACCAGTCACTCTGGTCTTCCTCAGTAGACTGACCCACAGTGAGGCTTGTCACGTGGCTTCTTTGAAGTGTGACGTCAACACTGGCTCAAAGGTATCGACGTCACACTTCAAAGAAGCCACGTGACAAGCCTCACTGTGGGTCAGTCTACTGAGGAAGACCAGAGTGACTGGTCGAAAGCTCAAGGTGAGAGAACTTTTTTTGTGTTGGATCTAAAGTTTTAACTCTAAAGAAAAACATCAGGAATTTAAACGGATACGCACCACTAAACATTGACCGATACCAAAAGTGAAGTCCACTTTGTCGTGGATTGTAGTACTAGTATATATAGCGATGATAGAAATAATATTTTAAATATATATAACAAGAACGTTTCCACACTTCCAATCCTTGACTAGTTGAAACATTCATTTTTTATGGGCTTTGATCATGCTACCAATTTATCAAACAACCCCATTTCAAATTACATATGTAATATAACATCACAACGAAACTATTTTGAGAAGAAGTCGGTCCTCTGTATTAGAGTAGTTTTAGAACTAATGTTGCTAGTTCTGTATTAGAGTACGTTTTTGAGCTGATGTAGTTAGATTAGTAGCAATCTGTGATTTCTTATTGGTGAATGATGGAAATTTTATACCTCGTGACATGTGTAAGTCACTTGAAAGTTAACACCACTGCATAGATTATGTTAACGTAGAGGTCATTTGCATAAGTAATTAGGACATGTTGAAATGAAGTATGGGAAAGGAGAGGAATTTCACACGAAAAATATTGTCATTTGAATTTAGAAATCCATAAATGAAACTAGATTATGCTAATTACGACCTTATTTCCATAGTCAATGAGACAAATAAAAAACATTCACAAAAACTCATATATGATTTCATGGAGGTATGATGTCTTCGAATTCTTGTTAAACACTGCACTATTCCGTACCTGGAAAAACACAGTTCTGTACATGATCTGTAGTAGAAAGACCGGCAGGATTCTTCCCAACTTCTTCACGTCTTCCACGTCCTCTCCCGGGTAGCGGCCGCCGTGCTCCAGTTTGACGGAGTCCAGACATCCCACCGCCCGCCTGCGGTTACACACGCTTCCCGCTGCCAGGAACAGGATCTTAAAGGTCTTCAACAACACACTACCTGCAAACAAATAGTTTAAAATCATTAAATGAACTAGAGAAGTAACATTTGCAAAGCAAATGCATAATGTTTATCTTCGGGCATGGTCTGCTCTGTTAATTCTTACTCAAACACATTCACATACATGTACTACTAGTATATGGTGACAGGAGCAGAGCAGACCATGAAATTGCAACATTATGTAACCCAACACCAATCACCATGGTGACAGACATCAACAAATCATGTCATTGGTCAGGTCATAGGTCACTGTTTGGAGAAGAAGAGGAAGAAGAAGAGGAAGAAACTGAGTAAAAACAATATGTTTCCTTCGGTAAACATAATAAGGCCACACTGATTTAATCTTAGGCATGACATCCATGCGCGCATTGATTTTTGCCTGTTCTAAAAAAAAGAGCCAATAGGCATGCAGCTGTCTTGTATTCTTCTTGCGGATACACGAATCTGTATCTGGTTGCAAATAAAGATCTCGAGTGATTGCTGTAGAGGCACACGATACTAGTGCATGGCGATTCCCACGGAAAAAATGTGAGTGATTATCGGTGGACCACTTAACTCGTAATTACACGTCCTTAGCGAGGTGCCAAATAATTACCATTCGTTCTGTCGGTCATTCTGGGTTTTATAAGCTTCTTGGACCCTTTAAAGTCGATGAAAAGGAGTAAAGAGTAGTAGGATTTATAATCAACTATATTTACTTTGAAAATGAGTTATTCCAAACGTTGTGTGACTGCAGTATTGCCTCGGAAAATGGGGCACTAGGTCCACAGTGTTGCCATGCCAACTTTGTGAAGCACGTGTAATCGGAACATTCTTCATTTTTTTCATCATTTCTTCTGTATCGAAAACATTTTCCACTTTCCAAAAAAGATAAAACAAGAAACACCCCGGATTTGCTACGTACAAACGGTTCAGTAGCTAAACAAAAGTTGCATTTGAAGAAGTTGATGAACCAGTCCGTCATTAAAAAGTCCCCAGTGGCCTGCTACAGGACGACCGCCATACCGCCACCACTCACCCTAATTTGGTTACACAAATGACAGACAAAGCCGACTACAACTCTGTGATGGCGGCGACATCGCCTGTTGGCTCGATGTCTAACATTTTTGTCTAGTTACATGAAACGAAAGAAGACCGCTCATTCTAAACCTTCGGCAACGTTTTGGGAACAGTCCTTTGACATGTCTCACAAGTTTTTCTCCGGAAAGCTGCATCAACAACGTGAGGATTTAGAGCTGCGTGTTGTCCACAGCAGCTTCGCATCCGAGAAGACCTAGTCGGACAAGTTTTCCAGATAATCGACTCGTAAACCGGAACTTTTCAGACTTTATTTCTGGAACGATTCATTTTTTTCTTCTACGAAATGTTTTACGAGATTTTCGTAACGTGGTTACGCTGATATAATAATGACGTATAATCTTCAGTGATCAGGTGCAGCCGATTGCTTGTCGGAGGTAGCCATCTACTAATCTACGGAAAAGGTGAAAATCCTTCAGATCAGCGTCGTCGTTTCTTAGTGCGATAGGCAACATGTGGCTTTAGTGAGCATCGCAAAATGAACGGCAGCACGGTCAACCTTACAGGAAACTCCACGGGGTTCGAGACTTTCTGGCCGTGTTTCCTCTGGCACCTGGAAAACAAGACCGAGTACGACCTGGCCGTGGCTGCGTGCTCTCATCTCCCCAACTATTCCCTGGACGAGAACAAGAAAGTCGGGATCGCCTCCGCCGCTGTCGGGACAGTCGCTCTCCTCATGAACGTCGTGGTTTTGTTCGGAGTGCTGAAAAACCATCAACTGTCGAAACCCATGTACCTGTTCGTGGCAAACCTGGCTGTAGCGGACTGCGTGGCCGGTTTGTTCTCGTTCTTCTTCTGTGCCAGTTTTCAGTTGGAATTGCTTCCACCGTGGACAGTGATGGGTATATACTGTATCTTCTTTTTAGTGTTGGTTTCATCAGCAGTTGGCGTGGCTCTCCTGTCCGTGGACCGTTATCTGGCCATCCTCCACCCGATATTCTACCAGACCCGCATGTCTGCGCGACACGTTGCTGTGAGTTTGGGGATCGCGTGGCCAGCTTGTGTGCTTGCCTGCCTGTCTCCTCTCATGGGCTGCATAGATACGAACACAGAGACTTGCTTAATCTTCATGCCCGTAAGTTACGCGATTCTGATCAACACTATCTTGTTGACGGCCGTTGTAATCGTGGTCTTCGTCAACGTCAGAATCTTCATCGAACTGAAGAAGCGGCTCTCCAGGGTGGGACCCACCGGGAACCCTCAAGACGATCTGCCGGCGAGGGAACAGCGAGTCGCGGCCTCACAGTACCAGCAGATCCAAAACACTTGGAAGATGCAGGTAACAGTTTTCATCCTTGCCGCGGTGTTCATCATCTTCTGGCTGCCGATTTGTATCGGGAGTGTGCGGCACCTTTCGTGCCTCGCAAGAGAAGGCTGTGAGGTAGAGGCAAGGCCGTACTGGGGGTTCCTGATCGCGCTCTGTAATTCGGCGATCAACCCGGTCATCTACGCGCTCAGGATCAAGAAGATTCGGGAAGCCGTGCATCGCAGGGCGCGACGACTCGCCAACGCGGTACGGGAAAAGTTGGGGTGGTCATCGAATTACGTAGTGAACATTCAATTTCTTGCAGGTGCAGGGAAAATGGACGCTGTTGCTGGACCGAGTACGGACAATCGGACTGACCAGCCGCCTAAATGTAGTCAGTCGAAGACCTAGCCATCTAGACGTGGTCTTTGTAGCCTCACCTGCGTACGTCGGTGAAGATTCCTACTTTAGATATCGCAAGAAGTAGGGAAAAAGACTACTGAGCAAGTGTGTCATGTCTCAGACATTTAAGTGGACAAAAGTATCAAGATGTGGGTAGATGTGTATCTGCATAAATTATATTCATATCCGCAATTTTTATTCATTTGAAAAGTATTCTTTCTAGTGTCTGCCAAATAGTACAGTAATAGTAATCAAATGAAAATTGATTATGGGGACAATTCATATGAATTTGAAAGATGATTATTTACTGGTGGATAGATTTGGATACAAAATACCTGATATGAACTGTTGGATACAGAAAGACCATTGTTCACTAGATATAAATCTTCAAGGTCAAAAAAATCTTCAAGGTCAGAAGGGTTGAAGAGAACATACCGTTTGGCGAATCCTTGTAAACCTTGCCCAAACAGCCCATAAGCATCAGGTTGGCGCATGCGCAGAACATGAGGATTGTAGGCACTAGAAATCCAATCCAGAAAGCGACGTCCTGCTCGACGTAAGAAAGGACAGCGATGGAGAAAAACGTACCGACGTTCAGAAACCAGAAATACCTGTCAGAAAATAAAACAAGAAGACATAGGTGACAATCCTCCGTGAAGTTTTATATTTTGCAACAAAAACAATCCCAAGCGTCAACGCCAGACCTATTGTGCAGACATTAGGCAAAGGTTAATACAATGAGGGCGTGTCACAACCATAAAACATAAAAAGACCTAAATCCATTACTGCTCTCAGGGCGTGTAAAGATACTGTGCTTCAAGTTCGAAGTTCATTTTAATTACACACACACAATCATTGCATTCACATAAAGATCGGACTATCATGTTCGTGTCACTAGTAACAAAGACAGCAGTCCCACCGTCTTACCGTGCCTGTTACTTATTAAGCGCGACTGGTAAATTCCAGCAACAGTTGCGGACAGCACCGCGAGTGTTACTGCCGTGGTACCACTTATCGGCCCTCACCACATCTGCCTGAAGGTCCACCCCCCGCTATTCCAAACAACGGGTTTTTCTGGACCATTCCAATTTGCCTCATAATTGTAGGGGTGCATATGCAATATTACATTGAAAGCAGCAACGGCAAAAATACACATTCGTGCATCAACACGGGCATGCCCGCAGATGGCGTATAAAATTGCATGCCGATTACACAAAGAGAACCCAGTGTTTTGACTGCGAACACGAAAAAGCGGCTGTTCACAACACTCCGTCCGGAGGTCCTGACCTCCTTCACGTGCACGGAGTAAAAAAAAGGTAAAACATAGTATGAGTAGTCTGCAGAGCTTAGGTTTCAAATTATTTGCAAATTATCCGGAAATTATCTGCATATTATGGTGCTTTTTAAAATTATATACTAGCCTTTGTCCTGCTGGCATTTTTTACACAATATTTTCAAATAATTCGATGTCTTCATCAGGTCACAGACCCTTGACTTTTTTGCCCTGCGGTGGCGTAGTTACCGTCTGCATTTCGTTACGTTTTGCTGTGGTGTGATGCGTTGCACGAGAAATACGCCCAAATCGTACATATACAGGGTGCTATATACATGATACTGTATGTACAACCCATATATATATATATATGGGCTTCGCCGGTCAAGGGCAAGTACCCTCTACAACCGTTATGCACGGCGTTTTGTTGCATTTCTTTGCGTTTTGTTGCATTGCCTCAAGAATGTTGAGCACAAACTTATCAGTGCCCTAGCATATCGAAATGGACCAATTGCAACAAAACAGTCAATGAAAACGTGTTTTACAGATATTGTTTAGCTTGACTTATATCTTGATCTTGCACAAATACATAGCTGTTTACTAGCCACCATAGCATGCCAAAAACTGGGGGGTTTGGAGGTCTTCAGGGTCTTTGGGATGTTTTATGTGCTATTTTCTGATTGCATATAGACAGCATAGCCGGCCTGGTGAATTACCAACGTTTTAGAACTGGGCTAATCAGAAAACAGCCGAAGACCACCAAACCCCCAGTTCTAGATCTATAAGCCAGCTACGGAGTCTGCTACTACTAGTATGTTACATAAGAATAACCCAGACCTGAACAAAAATCTCTGAAAAATGTTATCAGTGAATTCACAGTTCCCGCTTGTTGAAACACCGTTAAGGTTTTAGTCTGACTTTCCCAATGCAAATACGCAATGGCATTGGCAGTCTTTCACTCAATTTGTGACTATAAAGAAAATGGAAACAAATTCTAGCATTTACCAATTAAAAAACGATCGTTCCATTTGTGCTCCCATCATCCCTTGCGCTTGCTGCGCCGCGAAGGGAGAGACGTTGGCTTTGATCCCTCCCGTTGCTATGGCGACGACGACGAGAGCGGCCGGGAAAATGGAGTCCAGCGTCTCCTTACTGGGGGAGTTTTCCGGCCCGAAGTAAGATTCGAACGGGAAGGCGACTGCGACCATGCAAGCCATTCCTAATGGAAACAAAAAAAAAAGTAGAGAAATAAAGACTAAGATTTAACTTCCAACACTTAAACTACACAGACCTCACAGAGAGCTCACAGACCTACCCTGAACAGAGACGGGGGGCGACACAAGTTATCTGGCACGTATGACCCGCTACTACGGTCACGTGTCTCTGACGTCACGTTCCAAGAGTAGATGGTCCATTCCGTGAACAAAATTTGGGGTAAGTCCCATTTCTGTAGTCTAAATGTTGGAAGTTAAAACTTAGTCTTTATTTCATAATGACTTGTATCAACGCAGATGAACTTTTATGCTAAAAAAGTAGAGATTTCAAACTTTTTGAAAGTATAGTTTGTGTTTATCAGATAATTATGCTATGTCCATTGGCCTCATGTAAGCACTGACACGTTATAACACACACATACAAGTACATATACCACGTTTATTCGTTTATTCGTTTGTTCATTCATTCATTCATCAATCCATCCATCCATCCATTCATTCATTCATTCATTCCGAAACCTTTTAGCCCTGCTGGGCTAATCTTCCAAGGCTCAAACACATACATTTAACAAGGCCCAGAAAAGGTGTCGTAAATACATTTAAAAAGACAAACTTACATCACAAACGTCAACAATAAGCACACCAATCAACGTTAACAATTTTTCTTAACAATTAAAAATTTCCAACTTTCTTGAAACTATATTCACAGACACTCACCTACAAAATGGAGAAACGCGGTGGCACAGATCGCTCGGTACTTTCCGATCAGGCTGTCGGCAAGCACGCCTCCTAGCGGCGGCACGGTGCATCCCAGTCCGGTAAACAACAGACTAAGCGTGACTGCCTCCGTACTGGTATAATACAGATCCCTTGTACAGAACAACACCAAGTTGGCCACGGTAGCGTAGTACGCCACTCTCTCGCAAACCTCGATGGAAAATATCCCTATGATAGGCCCGAACGGCGGTTTTCTGTCCCGTGTTGTTGTGGGGCCCTTGTCGGTTCCAAGCAGCGGGATTCTTTCATTGTCGTCGTCTGAATTGTACCCAGAAGAAGGGCTAGAAGATATCTCATCTGCTGCGGCAAGCTCCGTCATATCTACGAAAGAAACAAAGATATAAAACTCAGAACGCTGACTAGACAAGTATCACTGCCCCCTTCCTGTAGTTCGTTTTGTTAATGAGCTGCTCATGAGGTGTGTAATCGTATTCAGTTGTAGTTCGGTTGAATGAACTGGTCACAAGACAAACTCCAGTCTCACATGACTGTCGGCGTCTTTTGTAAGAACTGTTTGGCCTTTATCGTGCGACACTTGTGAGAACAATTTACACAGTGCTGGCCACACAATGGGTGGTATCAATTTGTAATTAACTGCCTGGAAAATCTTCCTATTTCTATGCTTCAACGCAAAAATCAGATATATCTAACTGTTTTAATCTACTTCTCCTTGAGGTTTTAGTTTAGATTGTAGTTTTACATGTACATGTAGTGATAATACTATTATAATGTAGCTATGGTCAAAAGGTGAAATCATTTGCTTTTAGTTTTAGTTGCGTCTTCTATAAGAATTTTTTCTTGGACGAAAATGGAAATCTTATAGTAGTCTGTACCAAAAGAGAACCTCAAATACTAACCACCGCCACAGAAGATTCCTTGCATACTTAAATAGAATCTAATATCCTATGTAAAGGTTAAGCTAGGGAAGAACGTTAACCCAAGAATCGAACCCGTGACCTCTCGATTTCGTGTACACAAGCCTATCCACCTCGCTCGTCCTAATACACTTTACAACGTACTCAGTATATGCGTGTGCCTTTCGCATAAAGCTTGAAGCAATGTGATTTAAAAGTACCTGTTTAAAATCTCCTTGGTTAAAATGAATCATACACAAAAACGCAGGCTCAGGCAATATAACATTGAGGAAATAATATTGAAGTTGAACGAATGGGATTTTTATCATCTCCGACGGTCGACAGAGACAACTAAAACACTACACAAGGAAACGTAGCCTTCTGTGCATGCCTCCGGGTGGGTGGGAGTATTGATACTGCATTTTGCAGAGTTTTTTAACGGCCATCCTAAAACCAGCCGAAGAGAGAAAGTTTCCATCCGCCACGGCTGGTTGTAGGATGGTCGGCAATTAAAAGAACACGTTAAAAACTCTACAAAACGCAGTATCATCAAAACTTCCACCCGCCCGAAGGCCTGCAAAGGAGGCTAAAGCCAAAGTAAAGGAAACGTACCTTTAAACAGGAGTCCCTGGCCTAGAACACTGGATTCGTCGTCGATCTACGAGAGATTGCTAGTTTCAGCCTACATGTAGGGAAGCGATCTCACCACTCTGTGTAAGTCGGGGACAAGCCAACGTCCGTGCGTGTTGGCGCGGTACCGGTCTATTTGTGTTTCTGAGCAAGCATGTGTGGACAACCTTGGCTGAACTGTGGCTTCTCGCACGGATGAATATCCCCGGTTGTGTACACAGAGTCCTTTAGGAAAAAACCACAAACATCCCATGACCGCCATAAGGCCACAGCAAGTGATTTTTATGGATGGCATCAGCACGCGCATTGATTTTCGCCTGATTTTGGAAAAAAAAAAGAAATTTTATTGCCCTTTGACAGTGGTCGAAAATGGGCAAAATGCTGAAAATGGGCAAAATGGCATGCCTTGCCATGCTGTATGACAGATAAACATGAAGAGAGGAGACAAGAAAAGGCTGTGATTGATTGTTTTGACTTTTACTTTGATGCAGTGATGTATTTCATTCCTTTTATATGTTCCCACTGAATCAAAACCATTTAATTGTACAATGATTGAAAACTACCCCTTTTCAAGGTTATTTCAGTGACAAATGGATGTTGTGATAGTTGGCAATAAAGTTAGCACAATATAGGAATCATTTCTTGTTCAACAGGGTTTATGATGTCAAAATATAGGAATCTTGTTATTTTGCCCTCTTGCATTAGATTTGGAGTCTGCGGAGGATGTCATCCATAAAATTTACTTGCTGTGGCCTAAGCCCTGTGTAAGCGTGAACAAGGTGAAGGGTCAAGAAGCAACACTCGGAATAGACTTCGCTAAATGCCAATGGTGTGTGTGGGTGGGGGGGGGGGTTCTGACTTAGGCTACAGCAAGTAATTTTTATGGATAACATCGACGCACGCATATATGCAGGCGGCGGTTTGAGCGTACACTCCTCCAGGTGAGCGGACGTTCCTCCAGTTTTGAGCGTACATTCCTCCGAAATCGGCGCACTTCTCAGGCGGCGGTTTGAGCGTACACTCCTCCAGGTGAGCGGACGTTCCTCCGGTTTTGAGCGTACATTCCTCCGAAATCGGCGCACTTCAGTCGGCGGTTTGAGCGTACACTCCTCCAGGTGAGCGGACGTTCCTCCGGTTTGGAGCGTACATTCCTTCAAAATCGGCGCACTTCTCAGCATTAATTTTCGCATGATTTTGGGGAAAAAAAACAAGAAATTTTGTTGCCTTCTGACAGTGGTCAACATGCCGAAAATGGGCAAAGATGCCTGTTGCCATGCCGGAAGGTGGATGGCAGATAGCTATGAAGAGAGGAGACAAGAAAAGGCTCTGATTTAATGTTTTCTTTCTTACTTTGATGCAGTGATATGTGATGCTGGTTGTGTATATGTGATGTAACCACTGAAGCAAAATCATTTGTACAACGATTAAGTCAAAATTTTAAATTGTAGGAACCTTGTTTTTTTCGGCCCGCCTTTTTTTTTCGCCCGCTCGCATTAGATTTGGAGTCTGCAGAGGATCTCATCCATAAAATTTACTTGCTGTGGCCTTAGGCCACACCGAGCTCCCCCACCTCAGTGAGGCCGGCATCGGATCTGAGGTTGTCAATTGTTGTTGTTCATTAATGTTGTTTATTAACATAGAAAATAAAATTACCCGAGATTACCTTTGCTTAATGCAGAAAGACAGCATGTACAAAATGTGTATATGACGACATCGGTATTCTGCAAACATATGTAGAATACGTTCGCCAAGAATGTTATGTTTTCAGAGGCGATCGTGTGTATGTCTGTGTTTGTGTGTGTCCGTCGATCTGTAAACACGATAACTCGAGAAGGCTTAAAGACTGTCTTGATACTTAGTAGGTTGGTAGGTCTTGATGATTGCCCCCTAGCACCTTGTTATGATACTGCAGCTGAACGTCTGGTTTTGATATCTCATGATCACCTGTTCCAGTCTTTTTTCCTAATCTCCAAGCAGATCCCTCTCGGTGGCAAAAAGACAGTATCAAATTGGCCAGGCAGTATCCATTGGCCAGAGAAGCTCCGCGGCCACCGTTGGTGGAGGTCAGGACAGAAAAAACAAACAAACAACCGGCCATATATAAAATGGTAACGATCATTCCCCCACAACCTCTGCTTGGAGAGTACTTTTTCCCGCCAAGTCACCTTTGTCCTGTAACCTCTGACCCCGACAACAAAGCACCGGCAACATGGCGTCTCTCAGCGAGTCCCTGACGACCAAACTCCCTCCTGTCAAATTTCACTGTAGACAAGACAAGACAAGGCCAAAGAAGCCGCCACAACCTCCTACAGACGACACAGAAGGTGCAGGACCTCCCCGGAAGGTTCAGAGACCAGTTGAAGTTACGGCGTCCCCCGTAATAGTGGATTTTCGGAGACTTTTGCAGAGCTCGAAAAGTTGCATCGATGTGGTACCTGGGGTAAGTCCGCGCTTTTTTACTCAAGAGTAACAACGTTTAAAACATTTATCTAACTATTAGGACTAGAATTGCATAAACTTTACCTAGTATTTTTCCTAATTACTGAAACATGCAAACCAAACCAAAATCCAACCCCCTGTCTAGTCATTTGTTTGACCCAACACCCTACATGTAAATTGTAATCCAGACCGAACCCCCTTGCCTTAAAAAAACCTTATCGCCCATTTCTGAATCTTATACAAAGAGTATAGCGTTTTGCTTTTTTATCCCAGTCTCTTTTTTGAAGTGTAAGAACACAGTCACTCTTTTTGTTCTGAATTGCTCCATTGATGAGTCCACCTTTTGTGTCTTTCACCCCTTTGTAAAAAAATGTTTACAAAAATGTCATCAATTCAGAACATGCTTTTTAAAAAAGTCTTTCCACTATTTGCTTTAAGTTAAGTAAAGGCTTATAGGTGCATGGCACTGGTTACAATCATGTTAGCAGTCAATCAATTTTTTGCACTAATTTGCAGTAACTCTAAATGCAGAAACTTTTGCGGCAGTTTAGAATTTTCACCTCTTAATGTGAATTCCTAACACTGCTATCAGGTGTTTTTAATTGTTCTATTTTACAATTCAGAATTGTTTTGACAGTAAACTCCAAGCACCATGCACACTGCCTTTTCCCTCCTACTGCAAAATACTAGTATTAGGAAAAAAAAAGATGTGTTTCCTGTTCCAGTCCTGAAAAAAATAGGGTTGATATATAGGAAGGGATTATCTTTCTTTTCTTTTTTTTTAAAGACTTTGGCAATCAAATGATTCAAGGGGTTCCTTGCTTATAATACAATACAGTTTAACGAAGTAACAATTGCATGAGGACACTACTTTCGATGCCAGTGTTTAAACTCAAACTCAAAAAGAAAGCTGATGTTTCATCACTAAGGTGTCAGAAAATGTCGATCAGCTAAAAAAATTTATGTCCTTTGCAGGGGTCCACACAAAAAAAAGGCTAAGGTCGACAGTTTTGTCAAGGGTCAGTCGGTAAACAGGAAACACAACATAGTAAAACGTTAAACTTTATTCCAACGCATAGTTTACAGAGAGATCAAATTTTCAGCGACCACTGTCGCCTTCATCAGGATAATTAATGACCAATCACTTCACAACGTGATCTCGCGAGAGTTACGGTTTACAAACATGTGACCTTATTCACACGAGACTTAACTGATACGTGACGTAAGCAATTGATCAAAAGTTCCAGGGAGTTTGTAAAGTTGTGAAGTGATTGGTCATAAATTATCCTGATGAAGGCAACAGTGGTCACTTATAATTTGATCTCTCTGTGAACTGCGTGTTGGAATAAAGTTTAACGTTTTACTATGATTACTATCAACACAGATGAACTTTCATGATAATCTAATTGTTTCCTAGGCCTTATAGAACCCCTTTTCCCAATGGCAGGTCCCAAACAAAGATCTACTACATGCTGTTGTGGCGCTGTACGATGTGTCACTTCCTGACGTCGGAGAGGAATTTCTTTATGCGACCGTCTGTGCCAAGTGGTCCAAGACTATCCTCGTGCTCAGGGACTCAGGAGGTACTTAGGCTCGAGTGGTTTTTGTATGTGCAGGGGTGCCAAGGATCATTAGGATTTTACGGAATTCTTACGAATTTTACTGAATTTTACAAGATACACACAGTTTATCACAAGAAAACATAAAATTATGAATTTTACAGAATTCATATGATCCATTACTTGGAAACATACCATCCTTACTGATTTGGTCACCTACACCCTTATCACCAAATTAGTACCCCGGTAAGGATCGTAGGTTTCTGAGTAAATAAATGGATTGTATGAATTCCGTAAAATTCCTATGTTTCCTTTTCATGAATCGTAACTATGTATTCTGTAAAATTTGTATGGATTCTGTAAAATTCGTATGAATTCCGTAAAATCTGTATGAATACAGTAGTCATACATGGAGACAATATATTTTGTGGTGTCATGAATTCATAGTGGAGAGGTAACTATATAGTAATTTAACAAAAAAAAAATAAAATCATCTCTAAGTTTTCAAGATTTAAATTCTTCTGAGCAATGACTATACCTGGCAAAGCCCATCTTAAATTCAGCTAACGAAAGAGTAGCTGAATTTCTCTGAAAGGGTGTTACATGTATTACCCTGACCAATTAATACAGTCAGCAGATGATATAATGATACCTGTAAAATGTAATATGTGAAAGCTATTTCAATAAAGGACTTTTGCATGTACTGATAATAAGTGATATATTGTTCTGTACGTAGGATATTTTCGTTGTACCCATGTATATTTGTCTGTATATCTACATGTCTTAGACCTTACGAAAGTCGCTGTACTTTTTGATGTGTCAATAAAGTTCTCTCTATATATTATTCTATCCCCTGTAGAAGTAGTAGAGGAGCTGTGTAAGTCACATCCTGTAGGAGGCATCTCGGCCACCAGTAGTACTCAGGACTCAGGCATAGCTGAGGGAGACACCGGGCAGCAGGGTGGGAGGGGGGCAGACCAGAAGAAAGAAGACGAAGACAAGAGAAGATTTGCCGACGTCTTCAGTGACTCAGACTCAAGTGAGGGGTCCAGTAGGTGTGTACTTATTATCTCTTATTATAAATAGCTCTTGAGATTATGATTATGATTATGACATTGATAATTATATTTTTCATTAGACTAAATGGATGAAGATCATATGCTTTCCAATGACAGTAAGCAGTTGATGGTTTTGTATTTGATATCATGGAATAGTTCCCAAATCAGCTATCTAGAATGATGTAAGATCAGGGGTTGAAACCCTTTTTTTGTTGTTCTGCAATGTTTTCTTCTGCGATTCAGAAATACTTTCTGCAAATACACGCTTGCAAGTCTGGACCTAAACCCATGGCATGTACAAAACTACTATAGTGTCAGTAGTAAACACAAAAGCTCTTAAACAATATAATTGCCAAAGCCACTGAACCCCTAGCCTGCTTTTTTTTCAGTCTGCAAAATTGCAGGTAGTGCTTAATTTTTCTTCTGCAATTATATTGCAAATGTCTCTGAAAAATGCAGACTGCAGATGGGTATTTATAACACTGATAATGACAATGACAATGAGCTTTTATTGCATATTCACGCCCAACATGGGCCAAAAGTTAGATAGCTGAGGTACAAGGATAGAAGGAACACTTAGTTACAGGATCTCTTCTCTCTTTTTGAAACATGTATGAACAAATTTACAATATTAGTTTTTCATTTACATTGTGTAGTGCTTGGATGTCATAATATGTTTTAACAGTTACTATTCTATTTTCCGTAAGTATGCATATTTCTGTCCTAATTGAACTAATAAAGGATTTCCGCATGTCAGTGTATAGCAATAATTCTAAAGCAAAATGTGCTTCATCTTCTACACAGTTATCGTTGAAAATTATATATATTTTTAATGAAAGTTATTTATTGTTTAGTGATTCAGATGAGGAGGAAGACTTCTCAGCCGGTGCAGATGACTTTGTTCAGAGAGTACGTGAGCGCAGGCAGCAGCGCAGACTGGGACAGGTCCAACCAGCACAAGGGAACCTGGGCATCGAGTCCAGACTTCTCGCTTGTGCTACATTTGAACGATCCTACTGGTAAGAAGGTCTCCCGTGCTCTTATGCCGAGCGTAGGGTGGTGCTCATCTTCATTTCTGTAACCCTTGGGCGACACACAGTTGTGCAAGGCACTACAGCAGGGGGCTAGTCCGCTGGTAGTGCTGTGTGTTTGACCTCCCCACACTCTCATATGTGCTGAGTGCTAAGAAGAGAAAGACCATTTTTAAAGTCTTTTGTATGACCCGGCTGGGGTTTGAACTCACAACCTCCCGGTTACAAAGCGAGCACTCTACCAATTGAGCTATAATTGCACCGGTAAGATACTGGTAAAATCCTACTGGTGAGTAAAGTAGGGATTCCACTGTGACTGAAGCAAGAGAAACCGTTAAAGCCACATGCAATTATGTAGCATCAGGATGATACAGAATGTCAATTTTATTTCTTTATAAGGCCACACCAATTTAATTTCTTAGTTAACGGATTTTTCTAGAAAAATAATGGAGCGGGCGGGCAAAAAAAAAATAAAAATAAAAACAGGCCTAGGCATCGTATTATGGCCCAAAATGGTACGATAGGAGCCATGAAGTCAACATACCAGGCTGGTTCAAAATTTAAACAATGAATTTGGATCTTTTAATGATACCATTGCATTGAAAGATGGAATTACTGTAACAACTAGGATGAAAAGGTCTGTTTTCAACTGTTCAGGGCAAAATATGAGCATTTTGCAGTTGATTCTGATTTTTATTTTTATTTGCAAATCAGAAAAAAATGAAGCGGCGAATCCGTTAACCAAGAAATTAAATTGGTGTGTCCTAATCATTTATTTGATATATATATTATGTAAGATAAATATCCTTCCCCGTTGCATAGTGCCATACAGAGAGTGGAGAAAAAAGCACAATACGATTTTGTTCAAAAATATGTTTCACACAAGACAAGAGGTTTTGTACTCTTTTTATTTCAGCAAAGGAGAGAAGGTAGTGCAGCTGCACCTGATTGCTGTGAGAAGAAGATATCGCAAGTGGGGCATGGGGAGGTATCTGCTTAAGGTAACACCAATTTTTAATCTATTATTTCTGTTTTGAAATCAAATCTTCAGCATCAAGCTGCATACACACATATTTTACAGTTACTGTATGACCAAGTCTTGTACATTTAACAAATACTCAAATAAGCTTGGATGTACAAATGTTTGGCGTATTGATTCAGACTAATGATTGAATAATTAAGAGCTAACCTAAGATGCAAAACAGTACATACAATGGACAGTACATGTACATACAATGTACGATGTGTTAAGGTAAGACCATTTCTTAATCTATAAAGTTTAAATAGAAGACATATATATTAGACCTTAACCTTACCATGACGTTGGCTGCCTTCTGTAAGGCAACAAGTATTATGTACAAATAAGTATTATGTACATGTACTGTACAAATTATGGAATAAACATCAGAAACATGTTAACATAGACACTATGAAAACAGATTTTAACCTCTGTAGTGTGTACACTGAGGTAATTACATACCAAATGCTTTACCTTTTTTCCAGCAAGTGAAACACCCCCCTATAGTGGGGACCTATGACTACCTCATTGTGCACGCTGACTCCTCCGCTACTGACTTCTTCGAGAGATTCGGCTTTTCTGACGATGTTGTTCTCAACAGTAGATTCAAGTAGGTTCTGCCTAAAGAAAATTTATTAATGCGCTTAATAACTTTAATTGTTTGAAATTACTGTATACTGAAGCACTCTAAAACTAGGTAACATTTGCAAAGCAAATGCGTAATGTTTACATTCGCATGTGGTCTGCTCTGTTAATTCATACTCAAATACATTCATACATATGGTCAGACATGAGTATAAATCCCTCCTACTAAAAATTGCAACATTACGCAACCCGACACTAGGTGCCATGAAGAGAGACGTCAACAAATCATGTCATTGGCCAGGTCAGAAGTCAGTGTTTGGAACAGAAGAAGAAGAGAAGAAGCAAAAACAATATGTTTACCGAAAATGATTTTAAATATAATATTAACTATTCCTTGAATCTTTTATATGAACATTCAATTTGATTTAATATTCAATTCTTTAAAATTTGTTTCAGTGAATTCAACGACCAGTGGACCAACACTACCATGATGTGTTACATCCCACCCTATGCAGGTAGTTTATTTCAAGTTAGAAAAAAATTATTTCTAATTTTATTGTTTGTTTAATTACTCTCTAATACCCATATACATTTGGGTTGTATAACTCTTTTGTATTCTTTGTATTAAGCAGGGCTCGAAATTAATTTGGGAATAGGTGCACTAATGCACTCAACCTAAAAAAGTTGGTTGCACAAAGCACAAAAAATATTTTAGGTGCACCAAATTAGATAAAATAAGTAGAATTCCAGCAAAAACTAATATGTTTATATAAAAGAAAATATACTATAACCAGGGACATAATACAAGAATAATGTCCTTCCTATAACAGTTTACAATGGTCGTATTATTTTTCTGACACTTAAGATGTATATGCTGTATACATATTGTAGAGCCCCTACACCCCAGAGCCCCCTACACCCCAAGCAATATGCTGTATACTACTATACTACCATACAGTCATTTAACATCTTTTCAGACATAAACCTACAAATGTATTTGGGTGCAAATTGGGTGCACAGCTCCAAATTTGGTTGCACTAAGGTGCACATGCACCTAATATTTCGAGCCCTGTTTAAGACATAGTATTAGATATCACAAGTAGATTTAAGGTAGCAGACCTGTATGTGGGTGGTCCAAAATATGATCATGAATATAAATTACTAAAAAAAACTGTTCTACCTTTCTTTCTGCTTGCTCAAGAGGATTTTACACACTTCGGTAAATTTCTAAATATGTTTTCTGAGGAATTGATTTGTACAATAAATAACAGTTATAAGCATATTTACCTTCGCCAAGAAGGTTATGTTTTCAGGGGCGTTCGTGTATGTGTGTGTGTGTGTGTGTGTGTGTGTGTGTGTGTGTCTGTCTGTAAACACGATAACTTGAGAAGGTCTTGATGGATTGTCTCGATACTTGGTAGGTGGGTAGGTCTTGATGAGACCTCAAAATGATTAGATTTTGGGCCACCTGGCGGCTTGTCATGGTACTGCAGCAAAACATCCGGTTTTGATATCTCATGATCCAGACATGCTAGGGTGACGAAATTTGGATGGTAGATAGCTCTTGTGCTGGGGGTGAAGTGACATGAGTTTGAGCCCCCTAGTTGCTTGCTCTAGAACTGCAGGGGGGTTTAATGGACAAATGTTTCAAGGGGGATAACTCAAGAACCGATTGATGGATCATCATGATTTTTGGTATGTAGGTAGCTTAAGTGATGCTTGACATAATGATATTACAATTATGACAAATATGGATGTAATTTGCATAATTAATGAGGAAATTCTATTTATCAGCTGCATTCCATAATAGGAAGTTCAAGCTTGTGACATATGTTATTAAGAATGAGAGAAACACAGGCAGATATGGATTATGCAAATGAAGACTTAATTTGCATAATTAATGAGAAAATATTATAATTGCATAGTGGTAACTGTCTGGAATTTTATACTTGGGGTGTTTGAAAGTTAAGTTAAGGTGAACATAATTAAACATAACTTATTCAAATAAGGGCCTCATTTGCATAATTTATGAGAAAATGTCATCATGGCATTCTTTGTTAAGATAAAACTGTCTTTTGGTGGAGAATATGATCAACAGATATAATTCATGCAATTGAGGATCCTATTTGCATAATTTTGGAGATTAATATATAATTTCTTATAATCATAAAAGCTAACATCATTTGGCGAAGGTATGAGATCGTGGAACTCTAGTAAGATATACTTTTGATATTAGATATTGTAGCGTAAAAACACCACATGATGATAAATTAGTGTACATATGTTGGCTGACATAACTGATATCTGGTTGTAGTCTTTTTTCTTCTTTATGATTTTTGTCAGGTCTGAATGGCATGTCTAGTGATCCGGAGTTGGACCTGAAGGCAATGGAGCTCGAAATCAGGAAACTGTTAGTATGATGATCCTGTTCTCCCCCTCTGTAGAGTGGTAGCATCTGAATGATTCCCATCTGTAGGTGTATGTTGATTTGGATGGAAGATTACATTGTGTGTATTATAGGTGAGATCTACAGTAATTATCAAATTGTGTGTATTATAGGTGAGATCTACAGCATTTATCAAATGAAAGCATATGCTGTATTACCGGTAAATTCTCCCTTTAGCTACATGATAAAAAGTTTTAGAATAATAGTTTGTTGTAGAATGCAAAATTGCACCAATTTAGCTGAATATCCCTTACTCAAAATGTTTCAAAATTTGTATTATGGATGGTTTTATGAATTTTTTTTTTCAAAATTCCTTCTTCCAGGAGAGAGAAGAGTCTGGATGCGTACCAGTGCCAGATGACTTGTGTTATGAGGATAATGCATGAAATTGTTACACTACAAGCAAAGGTACGACCAGACATATTACATATACATGTAAGGCCACACCAATTTAATTTTTTGGTTCACGGATTCGCCCACTTCATGTTTTTCTGATTTGCAAAAAAAACAACAACAACAAACATTTCAGCCTATTGTCAGTTACTAACTGTCCTCACTCACAGCATTGATGTTTTTGAATTAGAGAGCAGACATCCAGTAATCCAAACTATAAGTTCCATGCCTAGAAGTGGTCAGTAGGCCTTGCACTGGCCAAATTTGTTCAAAACAGAATAGTTAATTAACTCATATTCTCTAACTTCCAGGTCAGTGCACAGGGAGATATCATCCACACACTACAGGACAAGAATGACCAGTTACAGATGGACAAAGTGGCACAAGGTATGAATATGATTGTGTGATAATAAATAGGTGGCTTTTCATTAGATTGTGGCACAGCACTGGGATCTGCCAGAGATTCGAACCCAGAACCTTAAGATTCTGAGTAAAAAACCCTTAGTACAAGGCCACTTTTGTACCTTTTGTCAGTTTGGATGGTAACCGCACAGTGAAAGTGATCTCAAGCCAGTTTAGCTCACTGAAGAGCTAATCTTCCACTAGTCGTGACAGAGAAGACAGATGCTATGTACAGTATTTACAGGTTCATTGTACCGGGGAAATTCCCCTAGCTCTTTTTGACAAGCACAATGAACAGTGGACCACGGTTAACGTCCCGTCCGAAGGACTGCGACCCTAAACAGTAGCGTGCATGTCAGGTGAGCGACATCAGCCGGGATTTGAACTCCCAACCTCTTAGTCCAGAGGCAGGATCGCTACCCACTGGACTACGCACCCTACAACCGCACAGTTTTGTTGTCATTCTTCAATTATCTTTGTTAGTAGTGACACATGCCATAAGGATAAAGTGACAGGTTCACAGACAATTACACCAATTCATGCTTGCCTCTTTTTTTCCTTCCTTTTTCTAGATAAGCGGTTTCTTGACTACAAGTTGGGCGTCATGAGAAACATGTACGGAGCTGAAAGTAAACAAGCGGACAGCACAAACCAGAGCACAGGTATGGGGTAGTTTTGAATCTTTTTTTTTTCAGTCCTGTGTTCTGTTGTTAGATGAATATGCTGGTGTTGATGAAATAATGCTCTTAAATTTCTTGGAGTACTGTATCTATTTCAACTAAACCCCCTTGTTCATATTAAGCGTTGCAAATTGGATTCAGAGTTTAAACGCTCCAAGACACTTCCAGGAACCGGCTTGATCTCAAACCACCAGGAAATGGTTTGAGCCAGATTAAGTGCATCACAGTTCACTTTGTATATTGAGCCAGTCATGGGTTGTATACATGTAGCCTGCCACGCCTTGCAGTTGGACACAATTTTAATGACTCACTCATTGCGTGGATTACATGTGAGGTATGTGATGTTACACGAAGTAAGATTTAGATGCTAGCACCCCTTGTACCCTTTGTATTAGTATACATGTAGTTCATGAATAGCAAGGCTCCAAAGGAATTAATGTATAGAGATTCCATCTCTTTCCCATCTGGCCTGGATTGAGCAAACATACTTGTACATTACTAACCCTACTTGCATGTATATATAAAGCAGCTGAGAAATGCAGTGAATCTGTCTGGATATCCTGACCAAACAACGTACAAAGCAACTTGTGACTTGCCTGATTCTGACTTGCAAGGCTTATATATAGTATGAACAGGGCCTGATCCAGTAGTCCGATTTCTGCTGTGATTTCAGGTGTTGAAGACACGTCAGGGTTGAACACGCTGGTGTCAGCTCTAGAGGAGGAGTTAGAGAAGATACAACATGCCCAGAACACAGGTGTCACTGTCGGGGGGCAGGAGACAGTCAGCAAAGGTACGCATGGCTTGAAATACTAGGTGCATGTGCACCTTAGTGCACCCAAATTTGGAGCTGTGCACCCAATTTTTATCTGTGAGTTCATTGGTGTAGGTATTTTTGTACATAATTATCAAATATATGACAGTATACAGGATAATTTTATACTTGGCACCTATATAAGTGTCAGAAAAACTTGTTTAAGATTTTGAAGTTAGTTTCCATATCAGATTCAAGCTCAGTAACATCTGTACTATAATAGTAATTAGGTTTTGTTTTATATGGTGCACCCAAAAACTTTTTTGTGTAACTATTAAAATTTTTCAGGTTGGGTGCACCAGTGCACCTATTCCCAAAAATGAATTTTGAGCCCTGGTGCAGCAACTTCAGACATCACTCAGAAACCCTGTCACACTCTACTGTAGCACTATGTACCAGGGTTCTAGCCAGGATTTTACCTTTAAGTTTGTGTAAATTATAAATCTATGGTGAAGGAATGAACTGTCAATTGATCAGGACGGGGTTCTTGACCCTTTCACCTTGTGGAGCTAGAGTTTTTTACAAAGGGGGGAGGGGGATCCTACTAGTGAGACCAAGACCTCTACAGTTACAATTATAAGGTAAAGCTTGTCATCCAAGACCATTTTATAAATCGTATACAATTTTATCAAGATAATGATATTAATAGGTGTGCTGTCATCCACAATGTACATGACCTTTTGTGTATGTGTGCCTGCTCTCTTTTGACCCCAATGCACCAACTCCAGACAGCAAAAATGCTGTGTCTAAAAAAGAAGTGTAGAAAATAAATTAAGGCTTGTATTTCTAAAAGTTGGACAGTAGTAAGGTAATGCTACAATGTCCTCCCTACAGTATGGATGGCAGACGCCATTGAACAAGCTATCAGCGATATCAACCGCCAAATCTCCACGCTGAAAACGACGGTGTGGCTGGTGTCGCAAACCCCTCCGAGCTCGGGCGACCCCGGTCGCGTGATCCAGGATCTACAGGAGCTAGTCGCGTCCAATCAGCAGTTCTTAAACAACCTGGAGCAGGCCGCCCTCAGTGGAACACAGGTGTCAGACATGCCTCAGGAGCAGGGGACTGTGCAACAGCGCCACCTACATGTATCTCCTGCAGTACCGCCTGCTGCCTCGAAAGCAGCACATGGCAGCAAGCCGTTAACACAACTTACAACAAGCACAGAAATCAGGGGAAAAAAGGGCTCTACATTCATTTCAAATAGCATAAACACTAGGATACCTATGAAAGGTAATGGAAAAAAACACAATGTACAAGAAGCCACTTTGTATTACTAGCAAAGTTACTGATTTTACCCTTTTTTTTACCATAATAGGTTGCCAGATATGAATTCACATTCAATTTGTAACATTTTTTTTCTGTTTCTTGCACTTGTTTGTCTGGAGATGGTGCACTGGGGTTAACTTGTCCACTATTTTGTAAATAGTTCAATTTATACACCACCAGTACAAATGTACATGTACTAATTGTATTGTTAGTTGTGTATGCAGAATTGAATGCATTTTGTTGTCCCTCTATGTAACGTTACATGTAATGCCAAAGGTTGTATAAAATATTGTTTTATTTATTTATTTTATTTGTTTATTTATTTAACCAGGATATACATGTCGCCTATTGGCGTTTTTCAAAGATTCCTGGGAGGATAACCCCAACAAAGCTACATGACATTATAATTATAACAAAAGATTAAAGATGAACTAACAAAGGTCAACTATAAAATAGATAAACTTATCGTGAACAAGACGAAATCGTAAGTAACTCATCAACAATCAAATGAAATAAGGTAACATAGAAGTAATAATAATCGTTCAGATATCAAATCATAATGGTAGATAATCAAAAGGTATGTCAACTTAAAAGTAAATAACTAAAAGTGGAGTTTGCATATCAATGGAATCTGCCTAATTTTTTTTCTTTCAGAAACAGAGGACTTTCTGTCCCAGCTGGCACATACAGCGGAATGGTGGCAGATTGCTGAGGACTTCCGATCAGGAATGAAGAAAGATTCTGATATAGAGGGCACAGTGGAGGTCACAAATATAACACCGGTAAGAACTTCTAACAACTTTTTGTGTTCTTTTCAACATGGAACATGTAGTTTGTAACATTACAGCATCAGTATAGCGTTACCACTAGAACAATTTATAAACCACATATTCAAAAAAATTCATTCTCTATTTGTTGTCAAATTCAACCCATAGTAATTTAGTTAACATTGAGTATAAAATGCCCCGATACCTCAAAACACAGTGAATAACATTAACATCAACAGGATCATTCCAATGCCTTCCTGTCCTATGCAAATGAGGTTTAGACCCCTGTTTTCGCAATGCATTCTGGGGATGGGAAACTCGTGAATTTGTGTCAGGTTTTTCCACATACTGTAGGTGCATTCAGGTACACTGACAAGAAGTTGAAATATGCTGTACACCACAATGTACACTTAAGCTTACATAGCATGTTACATAACAAAATATGCATGGGTGCACAGCTCCAATTTTGTGTTAGCCTGGGTGCCAGACTGTTTCCAGGGCCTACATAGGCCAGTTCCTAAACTCCAGGGCCAATATGCCATTCCTGACATCTGAGAGGGGTGAAGGAGGCTATTTACATGCAGGGCCCATCACCCTTCACTAAAACGCGACGGGAGCCGACATCGTCTACCAGATACCTTTGACCCAGTGTTGACGTCACACTTCAAAGAAGCCACGTGACAAGTCTCACTGGGTCAGTCTACTGAGGAAGACCAGAGTGACTGGTCAAAAGCTCTAGGTGAGAGAATTTTTTGTGTTGGACCAAAAGTTTTAACTTTAATCAAATCCTCATCTTGACTTGCATCTGCAGGCAGATCTGACCCCCTCAGCCCTGGAGAGTTTCCACACCTGGAGACAGAAGTTACAGGACCCCAGCCTGTGTATGAAGCTGTACTTCTGTGGGGGACTGGAACATCCCACATCCAGGATGAAAGAACTCATCAAGTACGGCTTCACTGAACAGGGTGGGTGGATGGTACATATTTATGTTTACCAAAGGAAAACATATTCAGTTAACATTGTTTTTGCTGCGTTTCCTCCTCTTCCATTCCAAACACTGACCTCTGACCTGGTCAATGACCTGATTTGTTGAATGTCTCTCACAATAATAACTGGTGTTGGGTTACATCATGTTGCAAGTTTATAGTAGGAGGGATTTATACTCCTGTCTGACCATAATATTGTATATATGACTGTATTTGAGTAAGAATTCATAGAGCAGACCATATGCGAAGGTTAAAATTATGCATTTGCTTTGCGAATGTTAATTTCTAGTTTTCTTCACTGTGTTTTATGTAGTTATTTGAATACAGTAGACTGACAGGAAGACTGACAGGAATTTAATTCAAAGTTAAATTGGAGGTTAAAATGAACATTTTTTCCGATCCAAAGCTTGGTACTGATTGTCTTCTGAGTTGAGTAAGAAAATTGACTTATATAAGTAGTGCCCCAAGGACAGAACATTAGGGTCTGCAAGGGATGGACATGTGATTCACACTATTGACATCTTCATAATAATTGTGCTAAAAAATTAACATTTCATTTAACTTGACATTGTTATTTCATCATTTGGTGGCAGATTTCAGTCATGGGACTTTTGGAGTTGGCCTGTACTTCTCTAAACACCCGTCCAAGGCGGCAAACTTCTGTCCAGTAAGTGTTGCATTTCACAAATCCTCACATGTCATGCCTGCTGCTTACATGTATGTATGTCCCTTGCATAATGGAGCACGTCGACAGAACGTACTGCACCTGCGTAAACCCGTAATGTATTGTACATAGCACTTCGGCAGAACGTCTCGTATAAGGTTGTATTAGCGCATGTAAGGTTAACATCCCATCTGTAGTTTCCAAATGTTATGTCAAAAAAAATATTTTTCTGCAACAACAGGCAAAATTCTGATGCAACGGTGACCAAAAATCCACCGAAAATCGTAAAAAGTCAGGGTTTTGTGCAGGTGCAGTGCGTTCTGCCGACATGTTGCATATTGGCACATAAGCATTCTGTGCTTCTTGCTGCTTTAGCACTGGCCAACCAATCAAGTTGTTACTTATGTTCAAGAGACAACGTGATTGGTTGGTTACTTTCCCTCCAAGATCACGAAGGGGAAGTCTGATTGGTTGAAAGTTGGTTAGCGCTAACAAAGCAAGAGGGACAGATCACAAGCCGGTACACCAGAGTCGCATATATAAAAGCGACAGGTCTGTTATGACGGATAACTAAACACAGAAATTGTTGGTAGCTTGATTCTTTTCTTTTCTATTTTTAAAGATTGTTCTAACAAGATTCTTTTCTCGTGTCAATCCTTCTTCTCTTTTTTTGTTATGTCCAGCTGGGAAAGATTCTGTTGGCAGAAGTGGTACTTGGGAAGACAGAGTCTGTAGTGAAGAAAAACCACACAAGGTGAGGTCCTGTCAAGTTAGAACTGGAGTTTGGCTGTTTATACCTGAGCATTAGGTCCATTTGCTCCATGTCCTCTGTCATAAAGGTCTAGTGAATAACTCTGTTGTTTTCTGCACTAGCTTTCGTAGTGATCAAACAATACTAAAATGATTGCTGTCTGATATTTACACACAGACACTATACTGTCCTTGTGCTGAATTACAGTTACACTAACACTAACACTCACTGCTGTCCTTGGTGCTCAATGAAGTTAAGAGTAACACTGCTGTCCTTGGTGCTGAATGAAGTTAAGAGTAACACTGCTGTCCTTGGTGCTGAATGAAATTTACACTAACACTGCTGTCCTTGATGCTGAATGAAGTTAAGAATAACACTGTTGTCCTTGGTGCTGAATGAAGTTAAGAGTAACACTGCTGTCCTTGGTGCTGAATGACATTCACACCAACACTGCTGTCCTTGATGCTGAATGAAGTTAAGAGTAACACTGTTGTCCTTGGTGCTGAATGACATTCACACTAACATTGCTGTCCTTGGTGCTGAATGACATTCACACTAACACTGCTGTCCTTGGTGCTGAATGACATTCACACTAACACTGCTGTCCTTGGTGCTGAATGACATTCACACTAACACTGCTGTCCTTGGTGCCGAATGGTACTCACACTAACACTGCTGTCCCCGGTGCGGAATTCCTTGGTGCTTGATGACAGGTGCTGTACCTATCCTACTGTTGAGTCACACAATGTTTCTTATTTTCAGGAGAACACCACCACATGGCTTTGATTCTGTTGTGGTAAGTTACCCCCGCTAAATTTGTTGTAAAAATTCATTCCATAGTGCATTGCAGCGGTAATTTTTTTTCAGTTTGCACGAACAAAATCTTAAAGTTTAACATAAAGCATAAAGAGAAATTTCAACTCTTCTTGCATTAGTTTTACTCATTATCTTTACCTTGTCTGGTTCCAGACACCAGGACGCCTGCTGCCCTCTCCATCTGGTGTTTCCATGGTTACAAACCAGGAGTACCTGGTGTTCCATCCCGACCAGGCAGTACCCGTCTGTCTGATTGAGTACCAGATCGTGGGGCAGTCAGAGACCAACGGACACAAGTAGTGCTGTGTTTTAGTTTGCTGGACCGGTTCCAGACTTGTAAAAATGTTTGGGTCCAAGTCTGTAAAACCTAAAAGTCAAGAACAGATTCCGGATTTATTCCAAAAAAGTACATGTTATATATTACCCCTTTTCTTTCCAAACAACCTAAAACCTTCCACAGATTGCAAAATCTGTGCTGCAAAATGAAGAAATCCTTGCCACTGGGCTTCGTCAAGTGTCGACCTCCATGGTTATGTTATGTGTCCAAAGTTTTGCCCATACAACATTGCAAGGTTGCCAACATGCAATTTTGTATATGTTTCATGGCATATACAAAACATGAATCTAAACCTCTGGACTTGAATCTGGACTTGAACCTAAATATGGGTTTATGTAAACAGAACTAGACACAAGTAACAACATCTATGCAAACAAGGAACTAAAATCATGGATTTTTTTAGTCTAGGCATTGCCAATGGAGTCAACCTTGGGTGTTCATTACATACTAGTATTGTGAATGCTGTACATGTATCATGAATATTCATGTCACCTAGCTCATGAATATTCATATTGTGTAATGACTCATGAATATACATAATATGTCATGACTCATGAATAATCAGTGTGTCATGGCTTATGAATATTTATCATGCTTAATGGTTTGTGAATATTCATAATGTCATGACCTATGAACATTCTAAAGTCTGAACCTTAAAGCATCTTAAAATTTAAAGTAGAGTATGACTACCAATTTAAGTACCAAATTCGATGAAGAGTTTTGTAACAGTGCTACATTCCATATTAATTTGCTGCTTGAAAAAAAAATCTGTACGAGATGGCTTAGTTTGGGCCACACCACTCGATTTAATCTGAAGTGAAAGAATTATAAAATTATAGATGACTCTATTATGCATAGATTCATTAAATATATGTATTTTTACTAGTGCCTTACTAAGGTAGACCAATGTTTGGTCCTAAGATTAGAATCTTGTAAAATTTACATAGTTGACAAAGTCCTTATCAATATACAATGCAATTCTTCTGTGTATTCTATTGTGGAAAAGTAGAGGAAAGGCCAGAGTGAAGTTTTGCAGTGTTAATCGATATTTATAGTCTGTGCAGATTTTGTCAATGTGTAAATTGATACATCATTCCTCCTTGTGAACAAGATGTGTTATACACTGTATCTTGCATTCCAGTAACATTAACTATGCAATGTTCGTAAGTAAAGACACTGATGTACATGTACAGTGTTTAGTTCACTAACTTCTCCAAAAATTAATTAGATTACAATAATGTTTTGTCATTAATGTGCTACAACTAGTATAAGGTCAGCTATCTCAGTTTTGTTTTGGGTTTCTTTGTAATAGATTAGTACATATTAAAGTTTGCCGTTGAAAAGAGATATTATTTTAATTGACCTTAATATCTTTATTGTACAAATATGTGAGTGTAAATGTACCTAATATCACTTTTGAGTATGTTGTAGACTTTTGGTGTAACTATGTGCCTTTGAACCATGGTTACTTGCAACCCTCCCAAAAACGTTGTCAGTCAGAAAAGTGTACTTCTAATATCTTTACCAAAAATCATTGAGTGACCATATCTATCATAGATTTGGATTTTTGTAAAGAAAAGATGTGGCAATAAACAGTTGCATTCACTTGCAAGGAAAATGTTTATTTGTTTCATTATTTGTCAATACCTCTCTAAAGACTATATCAAATTTTACAACATAAGCTTACTATAGTACAGACATTGCAAAAAATATTATAGCACCAGATTTTAGTGTTGTTCCTGAGTATCTTCTAGCTTTAATCATATAAATTCCTCAAAAACTACATAAACCAATACACAACTGACCTAATGCCTTAATCTGTCATTCTCCGAATTTAAGCTGCTTTTTAATCTTCTTAATCTCCGTCTGCATGTCTTTCGCCCTCTTCTTGTACTTCTCGGCGAGTTCCGGGTTCTTTTCCCCAGCGTCCCCAGTGTGATACATGTGTCCCACGTTCGCACACCCCAACATGTGTCCCATCTCACAACTCTTCAGAGAATACTCCAATGCTTTCCCGAAATCCCTATCTATCCCGTCAACCCCCTGTAGGTACAGTGTCCCCAGCCTGAAGCAGCTATCAGGATTGTTGAGTGCGCAGCCTTGTTTGTAGAACTCTGCGGCTTTGGGGAAGTCCTTTTTCTCCACGGCCACCCCGCTCTGGTACATCAGCCCCATGTTGTGACAGCCACTGCTGAACTTCATGTCACACGACTTGTTGAACAGTCGGAAAGCTTCCTGGGGACTTTTCTCCACCTGGCCTGTAGTGGGAAAATACTGTAGTACATGTAATATCCAACAGGTTGTGAAGTCTGTCCCCCAAAAAACTAATACGGCATGCCTAGTCAGCATACCGGTTCACTGGACTTGGATCCGGACTTGTAAGAATGTTTAGGTTCAAGTCCAAAAAAACCTAAAAGTTAAGAACCGAGTCCGGGCTTATTACCATAAAAGACCATTTCACATAACCCTTTTCTTTCCAAACCACCTAAAACCTTCCGTAGATTGCAAAATCTTTGCTGCAAAATGAAGAAAACATTGCCATCGGGCATTGTCAAGTGTTGGCCTCAATGTTATGTGACCAAAGTTTCACCCAGACAACATTGCAAGGTTGCCAACATGCAATTTTGTATATGCCATGGGTTTAGGTCCAGACTTACAAGTCCGGAACTGAACCTAAACCTCTGGACTTGAATCTGGACCTGAACCTAAATGTGGCCCAGATCAAACATCATTCCAACATGAGTGACCTCAGTCTGGAATGAAAGTTTATTGCAAATACATGCCCGAGGGCTAATTGCAGTTACAAACAACATAAGAAAGAAAATACAGTGGTATATGAGACTATATCTACGTCCGTAACATTATAGGGTTAATGCCTTCCAGACCAAACTGGCTGTAGAATGAAAACACCACCCAAACCATTACGGCTACAACTTTTCATAAATTGTACTGAACTGCTGCCATTTCAGAAGGTTCTGTGTATATGCGATGTTCCCACTGAATCAAAACCATTTGTACAATGATTGTTAAAAATAGGAACCTTGTTTTTTTCGGCCCGCCTAGTTTTTTTTTTTGCCCGCTTGCATTAGATTTGGAGTCTGCAGAGGATGTCATCCATAAAATTTTATGTGCTGTGGCCTAACTGAATCAAAGTTGCTAACTGGTATACTAGTACCTCACAAAGAGGTGCAGCAATTCTTGTTCCGCCGCTCATGAGAACCTTTCAGCGTGCCACTAGGTTCTCTTCCAGTTCTCATCAATACACCGTCAACATATACCCGTCTCCAAGTCATTTTACAACAACAGCTTCTTTCCCCGGACTGCAAAATTATGGAACTCTCTTCCAAACAGCTGCTTTCCATCCAATTCCAATCCACAAAGCTTCAAAACAAAGGTCCACCGCCATCTCTTGACATAACTACATTATACTCACTTAAGTACCTCTAGCTCTGTGCCTAGAAGTGGCCAAAAATAATTGGCCTTGCATTGAGCGACACCGTTAAAAAAAAAAAAGTATAGTGACTCACCCCTGCCGACTAAATGGTAGGTCCCCAGTTTGAAGCAGGACTCAGCAAACTGGTTGTTCTCACAGTTAGACTTGAGAACCTTGGCTGCCGCCGTGTAGTCCTTCCTGATCTGCTCATAGAAGTTGGCCAGCCGGTGACAACCTGGGCAGAAAACGTATGTTTTTTTTAGGCCACAGCAACAAGGTTTGGTCACAGAAAGCAAATTTCAACCAGTACCTTGGTTGGATAATTAAAGTTTTCAAAAATCCAAGCTGGTTCGGGCAAGTACATGGTCATTTCTACTTGCCTGAACCAACTTTTCACTTGCCCAAAAATTATATGACATATTTCTATGCATTTTTACTTGCAAAAAGGAAATTATTCTATTCTTAGTACAAAGTGCTTTTATAATGCTAGGTGATTTATTTACCAAAATAAGGGTACTTGGAGACTTGAAATTTTGCATGATTTTGTCCAGGATCAATATAATACCTTTATTTGAAAATTTTCAATTTTGCTCTAATTTCTTAACACATGCACAGCCTCCGAATAAATAATTATGAAAAATATGATATTATATAATGAGAGAAAGAGAAAAAATAAAAAGAAAAGAAAGGGCAAAAAAAAAAAAGAAAAAAGGGACGGCCAATTCCCGTCGGCCTCATCATTTCCCCCGTAGCGGTAATTTCGATAGGCGGGCGAAGGGCTCCTGGGTACCGAAGGGAAACGGCTAACGGCCCGATACTAGTCTGGCTCCCAAGGTAGAACCGCATATGAAAGGATTTTTGCAGTGTGAGGAGGTCACACACAACGCCGTCGTTATGATTCTGTAAAAAAAACTTCTAGTAGGTTATTTATTTTATATCATTATTTTATAATATGTGCTTGATATTCTGTACAAACCATCGTGGAGTTTCTCGTGGTAGCACTGAAACCCAAACTCCGTTTCCAGGTTCCCCAAGTACGCCTCTACTTCCTTCTCGTTCTTCCAGTCGGTCACAAAGGACCCACCCTTGGCCTGCGAGCCGCCCTCTCCCGCAGACATCGTTAAAACGGCTTATTTTGGGGAGAGAAATTAGATCAAGGACAGACTTTTCTGAAGTGTTGCGTAAAACTGCAAGGTGAACCGGTTCGGAACTTCCGGTGTTCGCAAGGTGAAAGGTCAAACTTTTCTGGATTGTAACACTAGAAAAATAGGGGTGTTAATGAATATATTTTGTATTTCACATCCTTTGATTACAGCTCGGAAATTTATAATGTTACACTTTTTGCAACATTTCCTGTGATATGATATTTGTTATTCATATTTTTGAGATGGCAATTTCTTGAAATTTTGTTTTTGGAATATGTTCTTGAATGCGGAAGTGCTGTAGCCCAAGGCACTTCCGCTGTTGAAAGAAGTTGGGACGAAAAAGGTGGCTCGAGAAAGTGACGAAGCGAAGTTCAAGTTAGATTCGCGCGGATAACCCGCCATTCCTTCCAGATCGCTCGGAAAACGGGAGGAGATTGAATGGGTAAGCTTCTCTCTGCGTACATTATCTATTTCCCCGCACAGTTTTGCGTGTGTTTGTGATGGAATTTCGGGTGTGTTGTTGCCCGTTCTTGTATGTTGGTACGTCACACCTACCCCCCACCCCCACCACTCCTAGTATGACATAGGATGTTGTATATCGTACGATTTTCCCCATAGCAACGCCTCAGCTGATCCCACGACAATTTCCACCGCCGGGCAGCTGAGACGGTCTCGTGTAGATTTGACAGAAAAAAAGTGGTGCTTTTACAGATAATCCATACCACAGGGTTCGCCAAGCCTTATATGTGTCAGCACTCAGTGATGTTGACCGATGACCCCACCCATTACTTGACGTACAGGTCACATTCTAAGCTACTCCTTTTCCTTACTTCACTTCACAACAGGCTGAGTTTGAGTGTTTTGGTGCACCATGTAACATGTAAATAACCCTCAGGGCTTTAATGATAGGCCCTACAGCAACCTGCTTAATCATTCTGCAAGTGGAGAAAAAAATCAGTGTCTGTGTTATTATTATTACCTTCGCCAAGAAGGTAATGTTTTCAGTAGCGTTTGTCCATTTGTTTGTCTGTCTGTCTGTGAACAGCATAACTCAAGAAGCTTAATATGTATTGTCATGAAACTTGGTAGGTGGGTTAAGGTCTTGATGAGACCTAGAAATGATTAGATTTTGGGCCCCCTGGCGGCTTTTGTTGGTACTGCAGCAGAACTTCTGGTTTTGATATGTCGCGAACTGGACATGCTAGGGTCATGAATTTTGGTTGGTAGGTAGCTCTTGGGCTAGTGAAGAAGTGACATGAGTTTGGGCCCCCTAGCAGCTTGTTCTGGCATATCATATATAATTAATCATAGGGTAGCCAATAATTAGTAGCCAATGTAAAGGCTTGGTGATGATAAAATATCGTCTGAAGATTTTACAATTCCCTGTTGTAATGTTTAAGATGATGAGATACGTAAATTTTGTTTGATGGGACACATTTGTAGCCAGGAATCTAATAACCCATACATGTGTATAGCAATACTAATAGACTGATCCTGGCTGTCCGTCACAATTACTGGTAGCAGTTTTAACCAATGAGAGGATGGCAATTAGCAGGTCAACCAATTAGAGGGTGAATGCATCCCTGTTGAATATTTGCGAATTTGACAGAGATGGGGAGGGCTTTGCTTTCTAGCTCTGGTCTGCTCACTTTAACACAACTTATAGTCATTCACTGAGACTGTGATAGACAATATATTTAGTAGGGCATTTGAATAGTCACCAGAAATATATACTTGTGTAAATTTCAATGGCTCAAAGTTGCAGGGTCCTCTGTAACTACATGGTAACATAAATAGCAAAGTTCTTTCTATTACAACCATTTATTTTTCAAGCCGACGTTTCGATGACCTTCTGTCATCTTCATCAGGGCAATTCTGACTGGTTTACTGTGCACTGACGCTAGATGTTGCTTGGTGCATAGTGCACTAGAGGTGTTACATAGTTCATAGTGCACTTAAGCTAGTTTTGTCTGTTAGGCTTTCTATGTAACACCTCTAGTGCACTATGCACCAAGCAACATCTAGTGTCAGTGCACAGTAAACCAGTCAGTATTGCCCTGATGAAGATGACAGAAGGTCATCGAAACGTTGGCTTGAAAAATAAATGGTTGTGATAGAAAGAACTTTGCTATTCAGTCATTCACCAACCTGATGAAATTATCTACGGATACATGGTAAATATGTTTTTAAAAGCATATTAATTTATTATGTGTTTGTAATTCAGGTGACTACAAAATCAATATTTTTCTTATCGCAGGCTTCCTTTCTGAGTTTTTTCATGGAATGGCTCAGAAAAATTATATTCTCAGCCCATAATATAGTGTAGTTAGGTGTTTTAATATTATTTATAATGTACATGTACATGCTTCAACTACTAGTATTCAGTGGATGTTATTGATTGAATTTTTTAAATAATTGACTATATACTCAATTGCAAGTTGTACTGTAAATTTTGTGTACATTTTTGAAGAAAAATTAAGAAGACTTTTTAATCAGTGAGTGAGAAAAGCTGTTGTACAAATGTATGTGTTGTACTGTGAAATTGATGATTACTTTAAGCTGTGTTTGATGGGAGAGATTTCATGGGAAGTTGATTTTGTAATTATGAGACACTCCCCTGGGTATTCAGACTCTTATACATGTACCAGCACTTAAGTGTACTTTAAATATGTTCCTTTTTGCAAGAATACTGGATTCAAAGCAATTTTTGCACTGAAATTGTAAACAAAATAATTAAAATTTTCTTTTCTACTAAATTGTAGATTATCATTAATTCAATGACTTTCAACATATTACTAATTTATTAGCATTGCTATTTTGCATTTCCGGCAACTCAATACAACACGAGAATAAGTTGCACCAGCAGGCCACTGTATTTTTAGGAGGCTCCTAAAAAGAATGTAAACAACAAAGATGGCCGAAATCCACGCTAGCGCAGAGGAGTTGGCAGTTTTCTAACACGTTTTTGTGGCGCAACAATGCTGATCATCTTTTATTCCCCAAATGTCATTATGAACCCAGGTAGGCTTATAAGTTATACTAAGTTACAGAGCAAGAAAATGTGTAAAACATAATGTTTAAAAAAGTGAAAATCTTACAAAATATCACTTTAAATTTCACAGTAGGCATGGAAAGGAGATTATGTTTTAAGTTTGCTGTTAAACAATTCTTTTGTACAGGTAACAAAAAGACATATTTATGGTGTTATGATTTTGTTATATAGGAGGTCAACACTAAAATAAAACCTCTATAAATATTTCTAGATAAATCAATGAGAACATGGAAAATTGTTTGTTTATTCTCAAGCATTACTAAAATTGTGCTAAATCCCTTTCTAAAGTGGCCATACCACAAGTTGACCTCCTTTTCAAGTTGTGACCTTCAGTTAAATCTTCTAGGTCATTGCACAGCAATGTTAAATATCAGTCTTACTTACAGGTTAGTCATCCATGCATTTGGGTCTGGGGCTGAATACTAATGAATCTACTATATACTGCAATTAATATATCTCCAAATGTTAATGTAGATTGCATTTATTTTCACGGCTTATTAATATTAGGTACTGTATCTGTATCAGTATAGCCGGTATAACCGCCCCTCGGCGTAACACACCAGCTAGACAGGCACACAACTTGTTACACCTAACCCTTGAACATCTAACTCTAAACATTGTTTAAAGCTTTCTATTGACAATGCTCCTACTGTACTGGCTGACAGCGAGTTCCACTCTGTGATAGATCTAGGCAAGAATGACTTTTTGAACACATCAATCGTATATCCGTTGGTACTTGAAAATATGGCTATTTATTTTTCTCTTCCGTTCACAGCTTAAGTTTGTAACACAAGGCTAATGCAGTGACCAGGTCTCCTTTGCAAATTCATGACACCACAAATATGCCTCATTCCTATCATTTCAACCTTATACTGAAAACACCAAGTAGAAATCCTTGAATCCCCTGTTACTCAAAAATTCATGAGACCCTGCAAAAATTGATAAGTCGGATAGTATTTTACTATATTATATATATCAGTTAGGTGGTTGTAAAAATTCTGCCAGTCTACAACTAGTACAAGTTTGTATCTCGCATTAAATTGTATATTTTGTTGAGTGGTCAAGAGTTTTGGGTAGCCGATAATTTGATCTCTGGATCTCTGGAAGACGTGGTATAGGTGTGCCCCCTAGCAGCTTTTCTTTAACTGCACGGGCTTATTTTGAGACGTCATATACTAGTACTATGTACTAGTACATGTATTGCTGTTAGTAGTAAACTGAATTTCTACAGTCTTGTACTTAAGCTTGTAATAAGTTGCATGTAGTATACTAGTAGTCAGTGCGTAGTCCAGTGGTTAGCGATCCTTCCTCTGGACTAAGACTTGTGTAAGAGGTTGGGAGTTCGAATCCCGGCTGTTGTCGCTCAACCGACATGCACGCTACTGTTTATATTAGGGTCGCAGTCCTTTGGACGGGACATTAAGTCATGGTCCACTGTTCATTGTGCTTGTCAAAAAGAGCTAGGGGAATTTCCCCGGTACAATAAACCTGTAAATACTGCACATAGTGTCTGTCTTCTCTGTCACGACCAGTGGAAGATTAGCTCTTCAATGAGCTAAACTGGTTTGAGATCACTTCCACTTTTCACTTTTGTCACCCCAGGGCTAGCCATGGCAGACTTGGAAGACCCCCCCACCTTACTGCAGTGCTGCATGGACTACATCTGTGATAACCTGGCCAAGGACGTGGGCAGCGTTCACTTGACCTTCAAACAGCAAGACGTCTTCTTCCACAACGAGCTGTCCCAGCTGTTCTTGAGCAGCCTCTTGAAAAAGGACAAGGTGAACGATCAAGTCTTGTCGCTGCTTTCCTGTTCTGATACGTTCAGATTACGAAGAGTTCGGGTACGGAATACTCCGGTTGGACTCGAAGGGCTCCGAGCCATTTTGTACAATCATAAACTGGTGGAGTTAGATGTTTCTAATACCAACATAAAGAGAGCGGCCTCGGTTCTACAGCTGCTGTACGAGTCAGGACAGGATGCGCTACAGTCGCTGAACGTCAGCGGGCTTCAACCTCACAAGCAGGACTACAGCGAGGAACAACCGTTCGGAAACTTCGAGGGCCTGGGGGCCTTCGCAACCATCAACAGAACACTGGTGTCCAGGTTAAGAAATATCAGGTGCCTGAATGTTAGCCATACAAACTTTGACACGCAGGACCTGGAAATGGTCGCAGCAGAACTGCCTCACTTGGAAAGCCTGGACATTTCCAAGACATTCGTGTCGAGCCTGACCCCTTTGCTCCAGTGCAAGCACCAGTTAAAGTCGCTTTCGACGTACGGGGTGAATACGGGACAGGGGAGGGACAACTGGGAAGAAGACGAGAGACACTCGGCGGAAAGAGTCATCTCGGAGCTGTCGGCCCTGCGCCACTTAGACATCTCCACCGAGGAGACGTTCAGCGTATCAGGGACGTTCTTCGCCAGTCAGAACCAGCTAAAGGTGAACGGTTTATTTCATTAAAAACATCAGTCTCGCAGTGCGCGCTATGAGGATGGACCCACACACTGAATTGCACTGGAAATACATATACACTGGTTACAGATATCTAAAAAGAATTATAGGGATACATTAATTAGGTAAATACGATAAAACTACGTAAATACAGATCTCCACATATTACTGAGTTATATCATACAATAGATGAATCCATGTGTCAAGATGAGAAAAGTATGATACATTTGGAATAACAGTTAAAGGCATCCAGTGCAGTTTTTAGGCCAATTTTCCATTTAGCCAATATTCTAGTCAATGACATTTATCTTAATACTGAGTTGAAACCAGTCACTATCCCAATATATATTGACCCTTGTGGAGCATAAATCCCCCAAAATCCTGACGGAAAATGGTTACTAGAAGGGCCCTGGGCGGATTTTTAGGTTACCACCCAGAAAATAAAGGACTAACCTTGGGGCTTGTTTCTGCAGTTTTAAATGCTCAATGTATAAAATGCTGATTTAAATGTGCTAATGTGAAGCAGTATGTGTCAATATCCAACACAACACCAGCAACAGCTGCCTCTGCTCCGCGTGTATTGCACTGTTGCAATTTCAGTAAATCAAATCAAATCAACAGGTGAACGTGGACTACCTACTGTGTATCCCGGGGGTGCTGCCCAACCTCACGTCGCTGGACATCTCTGGGCGGGACCTGTCGGAGAGCACCCTGCTGTCGTTCCTGGAGAGTCATCCACAGCTGTCCTTCCTGGGAGTCATGATGGGCCCAGCCTGCTTCTGGGACTTCATCTGGGACGAGGAGTACGAGGGATTCCGCAAGGACCTCAGGGTGGGTGTTTATGTTACCTCCTGGTGCGGAGGTTTTGTTTTCGTTGTGTGTTTGATTGTGTTAACTTTCCGTTATTTCCACAAGGTAAAATCCAGCTGGAAAGGGCATAAAAATCTCCTGTATTCAAATGCCATTCAGAAAATACTATGGTGAGAAACTGTATTGTAGAAGTGCAGATAACCTTTTACATCGTAACAGAGAAGTTTAGTGACACAATGAAAGTACAGTGACTTTAACTATATAAACATACAGACAGACACGTGGGTACAACAGAATTGACCTACTACATGTATGTACAAGACTGGATAGTGAGTGAATGTGAGTGAGTGAGTGACAAGATGAATCCATAAGTAATAACTGTATACTACTTTCTTAAAGCCATTAAATTAAGGTCTGAACATTCTTTGATATACATGTATTTACCTCGTATTTGTTCCCAATAAGGAATATTGCCCTCTAGAATGAAATTGAATTTATCTATAGCATGAAAGATAAATTCACGCGAGCTCTAAATATGGTGTAATAGATATTCAATTTCTTACTGTCTTGTTTACAATATAATGATACTTGATGAATCTTTAATTGCATGTTCATGCCCATGGGGCTAAATGCATACATGTGATGTTACATGTACCTTGTACATCATTCTGAGTAACATGATACATAGGATGTAGGGTTAACAGTATAACGTAAAAGTCTTAACAACTAAGAGAATAAACTAATGTAGGCCTTAAGGATTTGTTCTCTCTTTTTAAAGCAATCGAGATAAATTCACATGGTTTTTCTATTGTATGGTCATTACTGGTGGACATGAGATGACTGAATACCTTTGTTCTACCTTATTATATATAATTAAATACAGTTTGTCTATTAGTAAGTGGATTGTTTTAAATAGTGTAATTACTAGTAACTCTTTATAGAATATGCAGAATTTATAAATATTAAAGCCCCCCAGCAATTGCAAATTACTTACAATACATCTATCATAGACTAGCTTAAACAGAGTTTTATATCATGAATTTTCTCATTTCTCCCCCATGTTGTGTAGGTGACAGGAGAAGGTAATGAGGCACAGATCCTGGAGGCCCTGCGACAGTACAGTGAGAGAGCCGTGTACGTACAGAAGGCTCTGTACAAGCTGTTTGGTCGCACCTCAGGGATGGAACATCCCAGGGTGGATGTCATCAAGGTAAAGGAGGGTTTGTTAAAATTGTCATAAGAATTGTTAACCAAATTTAAATAGTTGTCTTCATGTATGTGAAGGCATACTACATTATTTATTTTACATACCCGTGTTGTCAGACTACATACTTACTAACGGATGTATGCAATAGTTTTTACTTTATACTTTGTACTATTACTAACAGTTACTACAGTTACACTTTGTTTCATTCACAATTGTTTCTACACTGTAAAGCTTAATTTAATTAAGCTTAATTTAATTAAGCTTTACAGTGTAGAAACAATTTAGTATCTGTTGATGTGTTTCTAGGGGAGTGTACCTGGAAAAGGAACTTAATGTTCCTGTTACCGGCTCCCCTCAGAATGTTAATTCTGTAGAGTTGAATACTAGATGAATAAATATGTCTAAGACCATCTCTCACAATTCCACGGAGTACCTTAAAACCATCACATTGAAAACAAAATGTTAAATTTACATGAAGTTATCAGCATTCCCGCAAGTACTGACATGTTAAACACCTGTGTTCAAATCATTCTTAAGAAGACTTCAAATAACACAGTTTTCAATGCGGCGATCTATAGTGTTACCTGGTAGACTTATTTGAATAATGTTTTGCTACATAGTAGAATAAATAAAGCTAGTTTTATCAGGCTGATGATTTCTATTTAAATTTTCTTCACAGTTGGTGCTTCAGGGGATGATGAACCACTGTGATGCCAAGAGCCTTGGTGTGCAGATGGCAGCTAGGTCAGGACACCTCTTGAATATGGATTGACATGCTCATTGTTTACTACTTAAAGTTAAATTTGATGTTCAAAGTTAACATTGGGTGGGGAGACTGAAGTGACCAGAATAAGGTTCAATAGCTAGTCATAAGTTAGATAGTATCTTTTGGGGAGTTGTTCTTTTCTGTCTTTATAAGTTTATTAGATATATTTATTATATATGTATCATATTAGCATTAGGTTTACATATGTTTACCTTTGATAATTATAGTATGTTTAAACTTTTACTCAAATATCATTCATAATCCTCTTCTGAGTCAATGTTCTGACCATTGGGACTAATTATCATGTAGCGTGATCCCACCACCTGACACCATGTTTGTGTGGTGTAACCTTTGACCTTGCAGTGCCTGCCTGTACAACCTGACCCGGCATGACATCAGTAAGCGAGTTCCGTCGCGTGACCTGTCTGACGTGGTGAACATGACCCTGAAGGCCATGGAGGTGTTCCCCAACCACCAGCAGCTGCAGAAGAACGCCCTGCTCACACTCTGTAGTGACAGGATCCTGCAGGAAGTGGTGGGTTATGGGTGGAAATAAACATTCACCACTAACTTCTGGCTTAGTTATACAGGGCTCGAAATTCATTTTTGGAAATAGGTGCACTGGTGCACCCAACCTAAAACATTGGGTGCACAAAAATCTTTGGGGGTGCTCCATCTAAAATAAATTAAGTAGAATGTCAGCAAAAGCTAGTTACATGTCGAAAGAAATTTTAAAGTACTATTATATATAATAACAATGATTTTTTTATTTTTCTGACACTTGGATGTTAAGAATATGTTGTGTACTACAGTACTCTTAACATCTAAAATGTAAACCTACAAAAATATTTGGGTGCACTGGTGCACCCACAGAAAAAAATTGGGTGCACAGCTCCAAATTTGGATGCACTAAGGTGCACTTGCACCCAGTATTTTGAGCCCCGTTACATATCTGTTGCACCTACCTAGCTCATTGCCTAAAATGGTCAATTGGCTTCGCACTTAGCAATAACGTTAAAATGACATGGAAAAGTCAAGAAAATTAAATAAGAAATTGCCATGATTAACATAATGAATCCAACTGACATTAAAATGGTATGGAAAAGAAATGTTGTGAAGAATTAAATGAAAAAGTGACATTTAGCTGATATGAAAATGAAACTGTAATAATTTATTATGGCAAATGTTACAAAATTGTGGCGCAACAGCAGCGTGCTCGACTCGGAATACCAAGAGGTCCTGGGTTTGAGTCCAGACATGCCACTGATCTTGTGCCCTTGGGAAAGGCACTTTACACGACTTTCCCCACTAGAGTCAAGTGAAAATGAGCATTGTCTGTCCTGTATTTGTTGCTATGTGCGGGACACAACACCAGCAACAGCTGCCTCTGTTCCGCGTGTATTGCACTGTACAGTTGCAATTTCAATAAATCAGTTGTTACAAAATAAAAAACAAAGTTAACCTACATACTTCCAAGTATTTTTCCTGCGTGTGACTATTTTTTCCTCCCCGTACAGAAGTTTGACCGTTACCGCGCGGCGAGGCTTGTGATGCACTGTCTGTGCACACATGAGGACGCCACCATGCACCGCATGGCTGTAGCCATCATATCTATACTTGCTGCTAAGGTCAGTAGCATTTATGATTATGATAATTATTATGTTTACCGAAGGAAAACATATTGTTTTTACTCAGTTTCTTCCTCCTCTTCTTTTCCAAACACTAACCTCTGACCTGGCCAATGACATGATTTGTTGACATCTGTCACCATGGTAATTGGTGTTGGGTTAGAAACATAATGTTGCAATTTCATGGTCTGCTCTACTCCTGTTACCATATGTATCTGAATGTGTTTGAGTAAAAATTAACAGGGCAGACCATGTCCGAAGGTAAACATTACACATTTACTTTGCAAATGTTACTTCTCTAGTTGTAGTTTAAGCCATACTGATTTCATTAATGTGGATTACATTCTCAGGGCAACCCAAAACTGATACATGTCAATAAGTTGCCCTCAGTATAAAATCTCCTCGGTTAGGAAGGTTGAACAAATGACTGAACACACCTAACATGATGGTATACCTTCCTCTGACATCCTCTTCTTTTCCTTTCTTCCTCATCTGTCAAGTACTAGGAAAAAACATTATGGTTAAAATGTTTATTTTTTTCTAATTGAAGAAAAAGTGATGGGAAGGCTTTATCATGTATAGTGGGTTCTGTGTACGCATGGTGAAAGTTAATGTTATGTGGTACTCAATTTGTGGATAGATTTGGTAGAAATCCTGTCTGATGTTTCTGTCTTCTTGTATTTTTTGTCCAGATCTCTACAGAACAAACTGCCCTGCTGGGGACACAGAACTACCTGCAGGTTGTAAGACACATTCCCTGCTTGCTCAGTTTCACGTCTAACCCGACTCACCGACAAGTGCCTAACCAAACCCAGCCTGCGAACAGGGCGGCATGGTTGTGCCTCTTTCTAGGACTGGCAGTGTGATCTTTTTTGAGTACCCTTTAAAGAGTTTTGATTATTTATGGTAACCTTGAATAACAAGGCATTTGATGCCTGTGTGATAGTGGTCTAATGTTTGAAATCTTTGCACTATTTATAAAGTGAATTTGGGTTTTACCATAAATTTGACTGCACATGGCTTAAGGATAGGTCAGCACATCCTACTAGATGGGAAAAATCTTTTATCATGCTCTGATAATACTCATGGGGCCTGTTTCAGAAGCATCAGGTCTAATGCAGATGTTTTTGCTACAACAAGCCTGTAGTGCATACAAATTCTTGAACCAGGATTGCACTAAAACAGTAAATTGCAACTTGTAACAGTATACATTGTAACTTGCATAATCACTAATGACTTACCGGCTGTAGCACATTGCCTTGAAGTCCCAACATTTGTCTGTGCAACTTTGTTTAAAGGGAATAATTATTGCTGCCAAAAGACTTCTTGAAACTTTTTTGGTTGTGCATTAATCATAATATAAATGATTGAATGTGTGGCACTGATTCAGTTACGTTACAGTAAACTTTAGTATTTTTTGTGGTCATGTGTATTATAACAACAAACAATTATTACAATTCTGTAGGTTGGTTAAAAGTATGAAGAAAAGTTTAACCTGCTTGCCCTCCTCTCCTCAGTGTCATTGACATTAATAGTCATACCATATCTCCATGTATAGAAGCTGCTGAGGATAGTGAAAGAGAAGACAGAGGGACAAGAAGTGGATATTACTCTCAAGTTTACACTCAGTGCACTATGGAACCTAACAGGTCAGTTCAGTGGACTGTATACTACATGCACTGGATGGATGGATGGATGGGTGATGGATGGAAGGATGGACGGGTGGAAGGATGGAAGGATGGATGGATGGATGGATGGATGGATGGGTGATGGATGGAAGGATGGACGGGTGGAAGGATGGAAGGATGGATGGATGGATGGATGGGTGGAAGGATGATGGAAGGATGGACGGACGGAAGGATGGATGGATGGATAGATGGGTGAATGGATGAAAGGATGGATGGAAAGTTGGAAGGATGGATGAAAGGATGGATGGACGGACGGAAGGATAGGTAGATGGATGGATGGATGGGTGGATGGATGGATGGATGGATGGGTGGATGGATGGATGGATGGGTAGATGGATGGATGGGTGGATGGATGGATGGATGGATGGATGGATGGATGGAAGGATGGATGGATGGATGGATGGATGGATGGATGGGTGGACGGAAGGATGGATGGATGGATGGATGGATGGATGGATGGATGAATGGATGGATGAATGGATGGTAGTCTGGCTGGCTGGCTGGATGGATGGATAGATGGATGGATAGAAGGATGGATCTGTATCTGTATAGCCGGTATAACCGCCTTTCGGCGTAACACACCAGCTTTGCAGGCACGCGGCGCGGCGGCAGCTGGCTATATTACACCGATCGACTTGTTACACCTAACCCTTGAACTTCTAGCTCTAGACATTGTTTAAAGCTATTTATTGACAATGCCCCTACTGTACTTGGTGACAGTGAGTTCCACTCTGCGATAGTTTCAACAGAAATATGGAAGGATGGATGGATGGATGGATGGATGGATGGATGGATGGATGGATGGATGGATGGATGGATGATGGATGGATGATAGATGGATGCATGAATAAACAGCATGAGGAGAATATGAAGTCAATCTATCAGTAAGACTGACAAGCCAAATTGTATGTCTCACCAGATGAGTCTCCGAGTACCTGTACGACGTTTGTAGAGAACGGTGGACTGGAACTCTTCATGCAGATCCTGGAGGTCTTCCCCAACGAGTCCAACCTCCACACCAAAGTCCTGGGCTTGATTGTGAGTAATGAACAAACAGCTGCAGTTCCCACAAAATCTGTAAGGGGGCCAAACATTTTTTTCTTGGTCTAAGTCATGTGAGGAAATCAGTGTAAATGGCTTTCCCAAGGGTACAACATTGAGGACTACTATAGCTAGTAGTAGGGGCCTAGAACTAGGGACTTGAAGCCAGAACCTTAAGATTCAGTGGCAAGTGCCCCTAATCATAAGACCATTTTATGACAACAGTTTTTGCCCATTTTTTTTCTTACAGAACAACATTGCAGAAGTTCGAGGGCTGAGGAAGGTTCTGTTGAGAGAGGACTTCATGGACTATGTCAAGTGAGTATAATGCTGTTTCTTACATGTCTAATATCAAGTCATCAACTCACACAACTGTCACCTCCTTTTTGCCTACCACTCACTGGCTGAGACGCCATGGCAATCTCTTGTATTAATTGTGTAGTATATACCACCAGAGGTGGAGAACTTTTGTTGACAGACAGACTGCCCCTACAACTTCCATATACCTACACTGATATACCTAGCCTGGGTGCCATCCTCCGCTGTTTCCACACCCAGGCTATGATATACCACCATGTTGTAAGATTTTATATGGTCCATAGATGTGTTAAGGTCCCTATAAGGCCACACTGACTTAATTCTATGGATCACATCCTCTGAAGACCCCCAGACTAGTGCACGAGGGCGAATAAACAAAAACTTCCGGCCAAAAATAAAAATGCTACTTAACCATTGATAGAAATACAAAGCTGCTATTGTGAATCAATGCGCAAACAGGCAGAAATCAATGCGCATGCAGATGTCATCCATAAAATTAAGTTGGTGTGGCCTAATTGGCTGATATTTTTTGTCCATCAGGAAGCTGCTTGTGTGTGACCATATCGAGGTGAGCTACTTCGCAGCTGGGATCGTGGCGCACCTGGCCAGCGAGGGCAGAGAACACTGGAACCTCAGGGAACACTCCTGGGACCAGATGTTAAATACACTGGTAGGAGACCATCTTGTTTCTTCCACAAAACACTGGTCGGATACCACCATGCGAGTGCAGTAACAATATGGCTGCAGACAATGTCATTTTCCTTGTACACAGGAAAAGAGTTGTAAAATGGCTGTCAGATATTTGGTTATAAAGTAATGAAAATTCTTAGGACTAGGCTTTTGCAAATTGCTGAATTTAAAACTATCTAATGTTATTACACAAAGTCAGCCTGAATTCCTACTCATTCATTTGACAAAGACTGACAAATTTATGTCATGTCATGTCACATCACATCTGGCACTGGAATGTATGATATAGGTCAACATGATCTGGTGCCTTGAAAACAAAAGCTGGTTTCTTTTGGTTGCAATTATACAGAATCAAAACAAAGAAAATTGCACATTCATATACAAGCTTTTGCATATTCATATTCTTCCCACATTAATCTAAGACAAAATATCTACACCTGACAAAAGTATGTGTTCCACGAACTCTAGTTTATTATGACTTAAGTTTAAACTTTTCACCACTGTTTCCTGCTTGTTTGTAACAGTTGAGTGCTGTAAGAAGTTGGGACAACCCCACAGGAGAGATGGTTGCGTACCGGTCCTTCCACCCGTTCTTCCCACTGCTGGAGTGTTACACGACGCCTGCCGTACAGCTGTGGTCTGTGTGGGCCATGCAACATGTCTGTACCAAGAACCGTAAGTGGAAGTCATTAAAATGGAGAATATTGTTTTTGGTCTGTGTGTGTGTGTGTGTGTGTGTGTGTGTGTACAGCTGTGGTCGGTGTGGGCCATGCAACACGTCTGTACCAAGAACCGTAAGTGGAAGTCATTACCTCCGTAAAAAATGGAGGTATTGTTTTTTGTGTGTTTGTGTCTGTGTGTGTGTCTGTGTTTCTGCAGGTTGTTATAGATATTCCAATGGGTGTTCGGGAGGCAATCCAGATCTGCAGACAACCACAGTACCTTAAACAGGGACAGGGGGCGTCACTACCTTTAGCCAGTATAAAACTGTTTGTTTTCACATGACAATCATCATCAAGTCACGTGACAAGAACTCCAAAATGAAATCTTTAGTGGGTTGATGAAGAGACACATGAAGAGTGTGTCTTGAAAGCTCCTTGGAGTATCTAACTTTTTATGTGTATCGTTAATAACATTCGTCAAAAGTATGTCATGGATATGATCAGGTTTGGTTTGTCGCAAAGGGAAAGACAATTCATTATTTCAGATATACAACTGGTTTGTATGCATACACATATATACACATTGCAGTGCACTGTTAGGCCTAGGAAAAAAAGATGTTGTGTTTCCTGGCCGACCTTAGAAAAACCTGCTGACCCCAGACATTTTTTTGGATGGACCCCTGCAAGGGACATTTTTCGAGCTGATCAAGATACATACCGACCCTAATTTTGTCAGGACTAAAACAGGAAACACAACATTTTTTCCCTAGACCTTGTCAAGAATTATTACACTAACACTCCCCCCCCATCCCTTTTTCAGCTGACCGCTACTGCCCGATGCTGATAGAGGAGGGAGGAGAAGATAGGGTCAAGCACCTGGCCACCAACCCTGCCACCGCGGAGGAAGTGCGGACGCTAGCCGAGCTCGTCATCGAGCTTCTTCAGGACAGCAAGCTGCCGCCACGACAACGCAAGCTGCTAAAACCTGCTGACACTCCGGGGTCTCCAGAGCAGGAGGAATAGAGTCATCTCTCTTTTCTTACAGCAGGAGGAGTGAAGTGGAGACTGTTCTCCGGAGTAAGAGGAGTAAAGCTTCGGTCCCAATTGCGCCGGTGTCCGTCGGGGATGTAGCCCCGGCCGGCCCCGGTCGGGCTCAGGAGTCGGGTGAGCATCGGCTGTCATGGTCACAATTAAAAGTTTCCTTCAGTAGCATTTTGTTAAAAAATTTGTCACCCTCTTTGGTCGGTCTCCGGCAGGCACCCGGCAGGTACCCGGCAGATTCTCTGACGATGTCTTGTACTGACCTATACGTAATGCAGAATTCACGCTTTTGTTGTGATCATTTGATCTATGACGTCACACTTTTTACCCGGGTTTACGAAGTATACACCTTTATTCTGTTCATCTGGTCTGTGACGTAACAAATGTGTCCCGCTGGACTCCCGGCAACTGGAGGGGTACCTCTCGGTGTTCTCACGGCTCGGTCACGGCGTCTTTTTGTCAGCGGGATCCGGTTAGAATTTAAGTCAGAATTAAATTCTTCTCGGGTTCCCGCCGGGCCCAAACATAGCCTGGTAGCCGCAGGGTGTCCCGCGGGGCCACGTAGGGGTCACGCCCGAAATTACCATAAAACAGCCCGGGAACTACCTGGCAGGACCCCTTTTCTCAATTGGGACCGAAGCATAAAGTGTTGTCCGGAGTAAGAGGTGTAGGTTCTTCTCCAGAGTAAGAGGGGTAGAGTGTTCTCCGGAGTAAGAGGGGTAGAGTTTTCTCCATAGTAAGCGTAAAATGTTCTCTCTTTTTCATACAAGTTGGAGGCCTATGAGTAATTAAATGTTATCTCCAGCAACAGGATTTGTTGAGTGTTCTCCGGAAAAAAAAGTAGAGAGTAACCTGCACAACATGGTACAAGACTTAAGGGTTTGTAATCGACCCAGAGCTTTAACTTGTAAAATTCAGTGGTTGTGCATGTGGGGAGATGTTTTATGATAGAACAATAGATAAAGCTGCAATACAGGTAGTGACAGAAGATGTGCTCCATCAAATTTGTTGCAGACTAGTACTTTTCACCAAGGGAATTAAACCAAATATCATACAATGTAAGTACAGGCGGGAAACTTCAATTCTAATAGTGTAGATTCTCCTTTGTTGTAATTCCTCTGTAACAGAGGTGTTTGTCAATAATTATGTAACTAAGCTGAAAATTTCGTCTCCTTTTTCACAGCTTAGAATTTCCCATAATTGCTGGCTTGTGTTGACAAATTATACATATTTTTTGTGCAATTTGTGTGAATAAGATTTGTATCAAGAATGCTGCAAAACTTTCTGAATGGAGAATGTTTATTTGTTTGGAAAGATAAACTGTGAAATTGTACAGGTTGCTTGTTTGAAATTGTTCAAAGTCTTAATGGGATAAAAGTGTCAAATCAGTTTTTATTTCATAGAAAAGATAGTACTGTAAGAAAATTTACCTAAGTTACACTTCACCCAGATTGTATTTTTGGCTGAAAAATTTCTTTTGTTCGATGTATCTAGTTCCCATCCTTGCATCTCTTCAAAATTGTTACCAATCATGCAGTAGAAAAATGGAGTCTGAGTTAGCATTGTGCATCTAGCATAATATGGAAGTGTGCATTATGGGAAATTCCAGGCTGTTCCAGAGTGCAGACTCACTCCCAGCTCTGTCCTTTATGTAAATTGTTGCAGACTCATGATGTACAGGTCCTTTTGTACATTGGGATGATTGCTCTTGTTGTATACAGTAGATTGACTTATCCATTATAGTTGCAAAATGTTAGCCAGGGTGCAGTTTGCTTCAACAATCAAATCCCTTCTATGGAAAATAGTCTAACCCCATCCCCATATTAAACATTAAATTTTGGTCCGTACTTCCTTCTAGCCTGGGTGCCATCCTCCATAGCTCCCTAATGTTGCTGGCTACCACGTAGCCTATGTAACCCAAGCTCCGGGGGGCTCCCTACATAGTCCGCCACCCAGCTGGGTGTTGGGCGGCCGGCAAAAGCTAGCTCATTACGTGACGCCATCACCAGACGTTACATATGTCAGCAAGTCCAGACTCCGTGGTAGCCAGCGACATTAGGGAGCGGGCGAAAACTACGGCGGATGGCACCCAGGCTAACTTTCTCCTCCTTTTCTTATAATTCTGGGAATAAAACTTCTCAGAAGCTCAAACTTTATGTCAGGCGAGTGTTTGAATCCCATTATAAGGACCTTGATTGTGACTTCTCACCCGTATTATCAGGGAATATTCAAAATTTGCCATTTAATCATCCATTCATGGATGGATGCCAGACTAGTCTGCATATAGAAGTATTCGGAGGTGCAACTAGAGCTAGAATAATGTGGGATACCAGGCTAGTGAATTGTCACACGTATCAGGGCTCTTTTATTAGTACTGATCACTTACATGTAGTATCAACTGTTGCTGAGTTGGATGAAGGCACATTTATTACAACCTTGCTAAATATAATCATTGAGATACGCGTGCATGCGTGTAATATATGGTTTCTACGTGTAAAATCTAAATGTACATTTGGTGTAAACATTATTGGAAGTTACTTTGAATTCAAGGATTGTTCAATTTTTAAGTTGGCTGCACTAAATAAGCCTTCAGGGACTGATAGTGGAAATGCTGACCAGTGAATATCATGATCAAAAGGTCACTCAAGTGTTTGACTGTATGTTTCAAACAATTTAGAAAAAGAAAATTTCTCCAAACCTAAAAAAAATTCCTTACGAGAGGTGAAAACGGTGTACGTAATTACAAAGCCATACGATTAGGCCAGTTAAACACAGATGAAACTAAACGTCTTAAATTCTGTTCGTCTTCTGTTTCTTTTAATTTTAAAATATCTCTAAGAACGGAGATGAGACTTAACAAGAGCAGATGGCAGCGAGTTTGTTTTGTGACAGTCTATCAAAGCTGGAGGCAAAAAATTATTGTACACAAATAAAGGTTCTACGGCAATCAACTACTGTTACAGCTTTGACAGGAAAAGAAAAGAAAGTGACCTCGATCCAGTTTTCCTCATTGAAGAGCTAATCTTCCACTGGTTGTGACAGAGAAGACAGACGCTAAGTATGTACAGTATTTACAGGTTCATTGTACCGGGGAAATTCCCCTAGCTCTTTTTGACAAGCACAATGAACAGTGGACCACGGTTAACATCCCATTCGAAGGACTGCAACCCTAAACAGTAGCGTGCATGTCGGGTGAGCGACATCAGCCAGGATTTGAACTCCCAACCTCTTAGTCCAGAGGCAGGATCGCTAACCACTAGACTGCGCACGCTACAGGGCGTTTAGACTTGTTAAAGGAGTCCCAACTGTGAAGAACGAAGAATTCAGTGGATTAGTTTCCAATGGACATATGTCAGGTGCATTAACCTTTTCTAACGGGTAACTTTGATTAGCTTCTAATTAATAGAATAATTGCCATAGATCTGTTATACTGTGACAGTGTGGTACCAAAAGGGTTTCTGCATTATGAATACTTAGGCCACACCAATTTAATTTCTTGGTTAACGGATTTGACTGCTTCATTTTTTTCCGATTTGCAAATAAAAATAAAAATTCAGAATCAACTGTAAAATGCTCATATTTTGCCCTGAACAGTTGAAAACAGTCCTTTTCATCCTAGTTGTTACAGTTATTCCATCTTTCAATCCAATGGTATCATTAAAAGTTCAAAATTCATTGTTTAAATTTTGAACCAGCCTGGTGTGTTGACTTCATGGCTCCTATCGTACCATTTTGGGCCGTAATAGGATGCCTACCCTGTAGGCCTGTTTTTAGTTTTATTTTTTCTCGCCCGCCCGCTCCATTATTGTTCAAGCAAAATCCGTTAACCAAGAAATTAAATTGGTGTGGCCTGAGTAGTAAGTAGTAAGATTAGTTTGGCCGTTACGTTATGTTCGAAATGTTATCATACACACCTAGGAAGGAGGGTGACAACTAGGGTGAGATTGATGACTTTTTGATCACCGATCATGCAAATGCTACTATTCACCAATTTCAAACTTCCCATAATGCCTAGTAACGGTCACGGATATGACGTAAGACCACCCCCTCCCCCTTCCTCGATGTAATATTTCCAACAAGTTCTATCGACAAACTGGTATAAAGCGCATGCCATAATTTCATTCTTGTTGGAATTAGAGAAAATGACGTACCTTCTATCGTTCTACCTTCTACTCGCACGGTTGCATTACGTATATTATGGAGGACCTCCATGCGTATATTAGAACGATAGAAGGTACGTCATTTTCTCTAATAGAGAAATAATTCAAAACAATAGTTGACCAGTTTGTCGATAGAACTTGTTGGAAATATTACATCGAGGAAGGGGGAGGGGGGTGGTCATAGGTCATATCCGTGACTGTTACTAGGCATTATGGGAAGTGTGAAATTGGTGAATGGCCTGTCTGAGAAAACATGTTCATGGAAACCATTTGCCCTGTCTTCTTCTGATCATAATGTTTCTGCCTGCAATCAGTTGGTGTTCTGGATCTGTTTTAGATTGAGTTGTTGGATTTGGTTTGTGACTGAAACTGTTTACAGTGAATGGTTTAAGCAATGTGCAATGATAAGTAAGATGTCTAAAGGAACATTCATCTAATGTTCAGGCAAGTTTTTGAAAACGTTGAAAGAGAGGAAGGGTTGAAAAGACTCAAAAGGCTTGCAGAGGTTTCTTGATAGGTGGTAGAGGTCTCATGGACATTAGAAAAAACGTTTAGTTGATTGGGTTTCTGATATTTTTTAGGTGAAAGCCTGGTCACATTCCTTGTGTGCTAACTTAAAGATTATGTCACAGCAGATTGAGGACATTTTAGGACAGTAATAAGGAATGCTGTCTTGTGTACATACAGTAACCGAAATGGTTATACTACTTGTTTATTGTTGCCCACCATCCATTCTGTCGTAGCCTTGCTTAGAAATGAAAACTGCTTGACAAATGTGACCGCACTGACCATATTCATACTGTTTAGTATATTATATACTTATTTCAAATTTTATAGAAATTACTGTAAATTGGCACAGCCAGATGAATGGGGGAAGTGATGAAAAACTAACCATGAAAAACAGACAAAAGGGGCAAATTTAGAGCAACTTTTCTCCTCAAAAATGCATACTTACTTTTTCCTGTGTCCTGTTTAAGAGAAAGTCTTGAAGCTATAATTAATTTTTAAAGTTGTTTCCTTAGCAAATGCAGCAATCCGTGTTGTGTTTCCATTATTAGTTTTAACTGTTTACAGAAAATTGCTGAGTGTATACACCTGTATAAGAGTTATTATGTCATGTAAGAGACAGTGTCTATCATATGATTGTATCTTGAAAGAATGTGCACATTACATACAGTGTTCTAATACATTTTAAAAACATGACATTTAGTGGTGACTTTTCTTTTGTTACCTCCATGAAAAATGGAGGTATTGTTTTTGGCCTGTGTGTCTGTGTGTGTGTTTGTGTTTCCGCACATTTGTAGTCAGCATAACTTCATAATGCCTTTATGGATTGTGATGATATTTGGTATGTTGGTAAGTCTTAGGAAGACAAAGGTCAAGGTCAAATATGGGCCTCCGGGTGGATGACCTTGGTACTGCAGCAGAACTTCCGGAACTCTTGTTGATATAGTTGACTGTAGTTAGCTCTGGGTATGCCAGACACTCTTGTCTCACGACTTAAAAAAGTCAACAATCATGAATGTGGCAAATATTTCAAGTTTAATGCCATCAATATCAAATTGTGATATTTTCTCACCCACAGTACATATCATGAAGAATTTTTACAACCAAATACGAAAAATGCCAGTGCTGGACACTAAGTACTTGTATTTTTACAAACGATAAAACAAAAAGCTTGTTTCTGTGGTATTGCATTGCAATGTTATGACAGACATTGCACATGCTTTACACCTAACATCAACAGTGATTTTACCAGGTACCTCTAGAGACATCCACATGACAACTTATCTTATTGAGCCCTTAAGGCCACACCAATTTAATTTGTTGGTTGTCCGACTTTTTATCAAAAAAATATGAAGGGACACGGCAAAATAAAATAAAAACAGGTCTAGGCATCCCATTATTCATAGCCCCAAATGCTACAATAGGAGCCATGATGTCAACACAAAAGACTGGTTTAATAATTTTTTTTTAAACAATGAATTTTGAACTTTTAATCAAACCACTGCATTGATAGATGGAAAAACTGTAACAACTAGGAAGAGAAGGACTTTCCCAAATTGTTGGGGGTAAAATAGGAGCATATTTGAGTTCAGTTGAGTCAGAACCAAACATTTTTTTTTCAAATCAGAAAAAAATGAAGAGGCGAATCCGAGATCCAACAAATTAAATTGGTATGGCCTAAGGATGTCTTGAACACCTGGATATCTGAATGCTGTATTTATTATTATTATTATATAATAAATATAACATTAGATCTCAAAATTTCTTTTCCTTCAAATTTAAAGAAATTATGACATCTAACGTTAATGTCAACTGGCAGTGAGGGTACTTGGCAGAATTATAGTAGTTGATGGTACATTTTGAAATTTGTTGTTTCAATGTGCAAACCAGACTTTCAACAGGCATACATAGTAGCTATTCTATAATTAGTGTTCTAATAACTATTAATGTTAGATATCATTACTCTATCATAATAAGCCAATCCAATTGCAATACTTACACATGTATACATTTTACATGTATGTATCAAGTCCATCAGATATTCATGATTTTATTACTAGTACAAATTATTGCAGTACGATCATTTCAGAATGATACACCGTTCTGTTCTGACAACTCAAGCTACATGATTGTACAATAATGGGGGCCCGCAAACACTTTTCTGTAGAGCGTAATCGGCCGTTTTAATTCTACGTAGAGCATAGACGGACTGCTCTGATTCAACGTAGAGCGTAATTGGCGCATCTTGCATAGAGCGTATTCGCCGTTTTAATTCCACGTAATGCGTTGTAGCCACTTGGAATTTAACGAAAAGCGTAATCGAGAAGATTCCTGAATTCAGCATAATACATAGCCGGCTCTCAAAATTTAGCGTAGAGCGTTGTCGGGACCCCCCTCCCCCCATGCAGGCCCCCAATAATGTATGTTCCGACAACCATATCACATATGATGGAGTGCAGTGGTGTTAAAATGATTGTGTCTGAACACCTGTAGTGCATCAGAACATACCAGGAAAGACTGTCCACAATCACATAATTAGTCTGCCCCCCACACACCCTCTTAAATTTTACCAGTAAGAGAGGCTAGTTAAGAACTTTCATATATCATTATTATTATTATTTATAAGGCACGGTCTCACTATAGCACATGGTACCATCTGAATAGTACTAGTCAGACTTGTATTACATATTATAGCAAACAAAGCAAAATTTTAAAGTCTTGCAGTTGTACATATTAATCACAATAATTATACCAGGTCCTGTAAGCACTGTTTGCTTTCAATAATGATATTTTTTGTCAGGTTCCAAACTACAGTATCTGTAGCCATGGTCACTGTGTGAAATTTTTTTATTAGTACATTTTTTTTTTACAATTTCATGATTCTGTGTTTTGTTAAAAGCAAGTACATTGTATGTCACAAAGTGGACGGAATGAATTTTTTTTAAATACTAGTATTGACAGTGATTTTGCAACATTTACAGCAAGACCCTGTTTTATATAATATTGTTAAATGTTAATTTATTTTTTTTATTATCTGATTAATTTTCTAAAAATTTCATGATCATTTATTTAGTAGAACTGTTGAATAATAAACTCAGAGGTTTTTCGCATGACATTGTGCAAAAACTCAGTGCAATGTGAAATCTTTGAATTTAGGCCATGTTGATTTGATTATATGGATGACATCCTCCGGGAGCCCCAAAACTGATGCGCGCGTGCGAATAAAAAAAAAGTTTTGCAAAAAAAAAAAGTTCTTTTCATTATGAAATCTACGTGGTCATGAGGGTTGAGCAAATGGCACAGAATATGGTTTGGCGAATAATCTAGTCTTCAAGTTCATTTCTTTACAATTTCGTCTTTTTTCGTTTGATTTTGGCATTCTACGACATTGGTATAGTTTTTATTAATTTTTTTGTAACTTATGGTATATTTTTGCTCATTTTGCAACTGTTTTGTACGATTTACAGTATGGTTGAAAACTTTCTTTTTTTTTGGGAAACGGCCGAAAATTCATGCGCGCGCGGATGTCATCCATATAATCAAATCAACATGGCCTTACATGATTGTGCTAGAAATCAGAATTCTTTACATCTTTACAGCTCTTTTGAAGCTCTCATCATATACATAACAGTCATACAAACAAACTATTTCATTCTTAGGCTATAAACTTGGGTTTTGCCTTGCATCTGTAATTTCTAGCCTGTGCTTCCCTCTGGGGATGATTGACCCGCTAATCTACAAGAGCTAAGTCTGGGTTGGTGGAAAAAGTGGTATAGTCTGGAAGGCAAAAAAGGCTGTCCGGCCTGGTGCTGGGTTGGGTGAGTTGTGCCCCCTAGCAGAACATGGTAGAATTGCAAGCAGTCAGGATTCTTTGTCAGACACTATGGAAACCAGTCATCACGACCTCTGACAAGACTCATAATAGTAAAAGACAGTTCTCTGTCTGACAATAATTGGTCCATGTTATTGTTAGCACATGATGCATAAATGAATTATGTTGAAAGGGCTACTAGAAACATGATATAGCCAGACTACAGTACAAAACCTTGTTGCTTCAATAGATGACAAAAATGATGTCCATTCCCACAGTTTGACAGAAAACAGCAGCTGAAAACCAGACGAAAGGAAGAAACCAAGAGCGAGGCAAAACCCTGAAGTTTACACATTATTGCAGACACAGAGATTTCTATTCGTAGTAGACTCCATACACCGTTGCCACCGCGTATAGCGACCCGTTCTGGAAGTCCTGGGTGGCGAACGTGTCGTTGTTTGGGTCCCAGAGGCAGCGGGACCCGATGCGGAGTCCCTGGTTGTTGAGTTGACCGATGTGGATCAGACAGATGATCTTGTAGCGGGGAACCATCAGGTCCTTTACACGAGCCTTGATAACCTGGAGAGGAAATTGACAAACAAACTCTAACTTGTTGAAAAACACAGTGTAATACACATGTATACCGGTAAACAAAATAAACATTGTGTACTAGCCTCCTGGAGCTGTGGAGGAGACTGTGGAAAGAAAATCAGGTAGTATGCTGCTTAGTATGTATACTGAATTCCTTTACAAATGTCATAAGGATCACTTTCTCCCACATCCCATTAACTAAAGTCAGGTACCCATTTTACACCTGGGTGGAGTGAGGAAAGTCGTGCAAAGTGCCTCTCTCAGGGACACAAGATCAATGACGATGGCAGGATTCGAACCCATGAAGTCTGCGTTCTGGGCCAAACACCCTGTTGTTACACCACACAATCCCACTACTACAATGATCCCACTATTTCCATACCCGGACTTTTGAAACCCCAGTCCCTCTGGGAGCATCTTTTTTAACAAATGACCATAAATGACCACTCAGAGTCCTTCACTAAAGAGACAGAATTAAAACTGTCATCTTTGATTCATATATATCATCATGATAAATATGAATGACATCAGACCAATGAATTCTCTTCAAAACTTAGGATTTTGAGCAAAATTTGTACATGACCAAAGCAAAGAATTATATTATATAGGACAGCCCCAGAGTGGTCACTCACTAAAAAGACATCTACATTGTCGTGCATTCCTCGACTAGTGGCTGAATGGAATCAACTAGAAATGCCAATTAGGGTCTTGGAGGTTGCAGTGTCAAGTCAGTCAGACATTTTGTCATTCAAACGGCATCTTGTCCAGTCAATAAACAACAGGTTTCAGGATAACTTTGATACAGACATTCTATGTACATAGTCTTGCAGATATGCTTCATGCATACATGTAGTTTTAAGACCACGCTGACTGGTTTTATAGGTCCATGCCATTGACGTATTTTTGTGATAATGTGTATAATTCCAATGATTTTTTAAAATGTTTTTTATTGTAATTTGGGGAGGGAGCTGGAAAAGGTGCTACACCTGTTCCTTCGATGTATACCTGGGTGGAAAATTTTAATAAACAAAAATTACTAGACAATTACCAAGTCCGTCTTACCTCTGAGATAGTTTTGGTCATCTGCCTGCAGAGCTCAGGTTCGTACCTCTCCTCCTGTAGGTAGTTCTGCAGGACGTCCTTCAGGATGTGTCTGACTGTGCTGACAGGGAAACGTTTGGTGGGGCTCATCTGGTACGTGTTCTCCAGCTTCACCGGAGGGTGCAGCTCATCTGTGTGGCTAGGCTCGTCCATAAAGGACACCGTACTGATGGAGCTGAGGAGAGAAGGAGATACAACATGTGAGACACTAAGGCCGACTTTAGACTGACGACGGTATACGATCGCACAACAATCGTTGTGGGCGGCAGCTGCCTTTAGACACATGACCAGGAAGTGTGGTGGACACCCGCAGCGCAGGATAGCACGCCGCGCGCCAATTCAAAATGGCGGCGAGAGAACCCCTTTTTTTCGGCATGCTGCAGCAGATTATTCTGCTTTTGTGCCCAGCAAAGAAGGGATATGAGGCACATGTACCGAACGGGGCAATACTCCGGGTTTGAACCCGGCGTTCGGTGCTGCCGTTGGCGTGGCTATATTGGCCTGGAAATATGGATCGGCGGATCGGTTCGTACCGGAGGAGTAGTGATTGGTGGCAGGGGATTGTACTAGACACGTATGACGATATAAAGTCTTTGATTTGACGACATTTTGATGATACAGGCGATGTGCTTGGACATGAATTAACCCTTGCAGGCTTATTTGCATAAGGCCAATGACCTCCCACTTCCTTCGCCAGCGACGGTTCACTTTAGACGGTGGAAAATCCTCCTCGGACCCCCCCCCCCCTGAAGGATCACACAATAGGACCCGAGGTGGTAGTGACGACGATTTGAGGATTACCGTCGTGCGACTGTTTTGATGGTCTTTAGACGGTGGTAAAATATCGTCGCTGGCAACATCTTGACGATAAACATTCGTACGACTATCTAACCGTCGTCAGTCTAAAGTCGGCCTAAATAGAGACATGAACGCCTGTGGGATGGTGGGCATCTGTTGGGCATTGGTGCCATTTTCTGTCATGGTATTCAAGGGGTTAATTTGTTATGACTGGCTCATGTCAGGGGGAGGATCTCAGACTTTGGTACAGTATGAGGAGCCCCAAAATGATTAATGATGATAGTGCAGCACTAGTGGCCAATTTCCAAGGAATCTAGTCTAAGGTGGCACCAATGCTGAAAATGCCAGATCGGGGCACCACCTATGCGGCACCTACAAAATGTATGGGGCACTGAACACCACTTTTGCAAGGGTACACAACACTAGTTTTATAAGGGTAATGACAAATTTGTGCAAGCCATATGTAATGCAACCCCACTGCCCCTAAAGCTGTGTACTGGTACACAGTACTGGTTCTGCACCGGAAAAATTGATTAAGCACAGGTCCAGAATACCTAGCCTCTGTTCCGGGATCGGTCAGAGTTTTTTTATGGAAAATACCCCTCCCCCCCAAAAAAAACCTGGGAACGCCTGAAAAAGAGGCTACAGAATACCTACAGTTGAAATCCCTGGTACTATACCTAATTAATTTCACACTAATTACATGGCCTATTTGTGACCTAAACTGTGTAAATAGCTGGTCCCCCATGGGTCCCAAAGTAAGGACAGTGTGTTTGTGTTACAGACTGACAGTGTTAACTACCCTGAAAGATCTGTTGCATATTAGTTACACTTCCTCTAGATGTCACTTTGGTCAGGTTTGTGTTGCAGGATAGGAGATGATAACTGTAACATCTTAGTTTTGCCCATGTTTTGTAAAAGAATCCTCCATTAACAAAAACTTACATTAAACGGTCAAGTTCATGTTTATGTCATTATGGAAGGAGTTCAGAAAATTCAAATTCAGGTACAGTTTCAGGATCAGACTTGTACCTAAACCCGTGTAACTGTATCTAAAATTTGTAATAGGTACACACCTCTAGCTATACCTTACCATTAATATTTTCATGATCAGTTCTGTATGCATATAGCCGATAGCTTTATAATTATTGGAATATGACTTAATCTTTTTACGTAACTGACTTTGAGTTTGACATACATTGATTGAGCAGATATCCAGGAATGTTTATCAGTTCTGTTTATGAGAATCAATGAATTTTATTGATGTGTTTGAAGAGCATACCACAATAGTGTTGTAGCTTGAACAATACTGGTAGGCAACATTTCTGAACTTGCTATGCAAACCATAACAACAAAGCTGCTTCTTTTGAAGGTACACGACATGGGTTTTTATTAAGTTTCTCCTAACTTTAACAACCTCTTAAAAATATGTTACCACAACACAACTTGATTCAGTAATGCTTGAATGTGTTTAAACAAAGTGCATTCAATTTGATTATTACTTTTCTTTGCAACACCACGACTGGATTCCACTGCATCACAGAATCAAGACTATTTTAATAACAAATTAAGTTAAGCTGATTTTTAATGCTTATCAACTTCTGACAATGGTAATATGCAAAATAATACCGTTGTCAGAATTGCTACCATAAAAAATATTCCTCTAAAAACCATAGAATCATGGAAATATAAAACTGGAATTTTCTTTCTTAACAGCCAGCAAATGCAATAGGTTAAGTGCAGGTTAACCAATTGTGGTCCATTGGAACGTTGTTTCAGTGACACTCAGAAAACAAATCTGTTGAGAGTTATTGGCTGTGTGTTAGTTTGTCATGTCCAACTGTCACAGTGTTTGTGAACTGGATGAAAACTTGTGATAAGAACCATTTGATTATTGACTCTAGTCCTTCTTAGTTACACATGAGATCAAGCAACGAAGCGTGATAAAGGCACACAAATATAAAACCACACAAAAACAAGACTCAATGATTCTGTGATCATTTCTGGCCTGGATTTTGATTCATGTGTCATTACTAGTAGACTATTACTTGTGTGAGGTCAGCTGAAAAAGTAAGGATCATAGTTTTATTCATACTATGATTGACATTTTTGAAATACTCAAAAAATTTATTATGATTTTATTAAGGGGTAGTATTTTTGAGCCAGGGTTCAAAATTCATTTTGGTCCACCCAGTGCACTATGAAGAAATACTGACTGTTAGTTACTTTGAGTGCTGAATTGTGGTTCATCTTTTTTTTCTAACCGTGCATAACACTGAGTTACAGTACAGTAAAGCTTCAGGCTTGTGTACTAGCTGATAGGGGGGTGGTTGCTATTGAGACAAATTGACCAACTGCTCAAACAAATGGGTCAGGAATCAGTGAGGTACATTGATATGTACAGTTAGTTGAATACATGTTCAGCACCTGACCAAGAAAGACATGGACAGCTAGCTTCAACCTAGTGTGTTCTTGGGCCAAAATATGAAAAGATTTGAATTGTTTTCTAATTTGCACATACAAAATGTTAACCTGGCTTTTTTAAAAGGTATACAATCTACAAAAGAAAAGGACAAAGACTGAGTTCCAAGTTCCAAGTCAACAATGTTTTTAAAAATCCATTTTTCTTTCTAGTGATTCTTTTCAATCAAAAGTCATGTCGAATTCTTTATTCCTTTAACCTCTAAATTTGAAGACTTGTCAATACAAAAAATAGCCCAACTCGACTCAAATTTATTACATAGACACACCAATTCTGTCTCAAGATGAGGAAATGGCTGTAATTTCAGCCTGCCATTAGTAAAAGATTTGCTAAAATTGACCTGCCAGAAAACCCCGGACATGACATCACCATAGAAACTCTCCAAACAGGTGTCGACACAGCTAAATACTCAGGGCCATGCTGGTAAAAATACAGGACAAATGTTTTTTTGTCTTCTGCGACTGTCAAACTCAAATTTCTCAAAGCTTTAGTAGCATTACAAAAGAAATGAAACAGTACAGATCATTACATTACAAACCATAATATCACCAGGGTCCATAATATCGCCACCTTGAGAAACAGTGTGCTTAAAGATATTTTTTACTGCAACATACTTTTGGTATGTTCTCCTGCACACCTCAAATGTACATACCTAGAGTATGTTGCAGTAAAAAAGTTTAAGCACACTGTTTCTCAAGGTGGCAATATTATGGACCCTGGTGATATTATGGACAAAGATGTTAGATGTTCTGTCCCAAACATAATTCACTTTTAACAAACGCCATCACTTAATCAATTAATGGCACAGCCACTTTCATGTAACTGTACCTTACTGGTCCAACCTGTGCAAGTAGTGCAGAGAACATTTAAAAGTAGATTTATTAATAATAAACAAAATTGACATTAGAAGTCATGAAACCAGCAACAGAAATCAAAATGCTCAACTCCAGATGTGAGAAAGCCAGAGCACAGAGTAACTGTAAACACTAAAAGCTTGAACAGTTGATACAATGAGAACCGTACATGATTGTTGGCTTATAGATTAACCTGTGTTACAATAGAACGTTTCACCAGCTACGCAGTATCGTTACAATATATCCGATAGTACTTGATGATCTTATGCATTCTAGTTAAAAGATACATGTATATCATATTCTGTCTCTTCGATATTAAATATCTCTTCTAAAAGGGTATCTACTAGTAGCATTGCTGGTGGAAATGTGACATACACTATCTGCCTAGCAACAGCCAAACACATAGCTGAACACGGTACATGTGCATGTAACTCATTTAAAAAACTGAAAATATAATTCCTCAACCAAAGTCAAAGTACGCTACAGACATTCCGACACAGATTTGTGTTTTCCTGTCATTTGTGGAATAAAAAATGTAAAGGTTTCATTCAACCAAATGTAGCTAGGTTTTAGCTGCAACTTTCTCGCGCTGTCTGACGCGACGTCTTACCGTGGCTTCCGCTGGTTATCCACGTCCGTCCCGAAGGAGGAGGATCGCAGCTTAGCGAAATCCATCCCTGCATCTACCGCCCGGCTCGCGACCAGTGATCTCAATTGAAGTTTTTCCCCCGCCCGCTGCTACCTGGTAACCTTTTGGTTCGTCCCTTTTCAGTAGGCGGCACGGACTACCGAACGTGACAAAGGGCTTTCCCGATAAGCGCAGCGCCTGTGCGTTGCTCCCCAGACCCGTTTACACGCCACGCATTGAACAACATTTACTTTGGGTTTATTAGCCTGGTGCCTTGCCGGTTCCTTTGTGCAGGGTAAACAGATGATACCTCATTAGGCACGTTCTGATCCCAGGCTTCGCCACCAAACATTCAGGTCCGCAAATAAAGACTTATGTTTCCATCCCCTCTTTTTTAGAACTTTGAATAAACCCATCTCCTGCAGAGAACTAATCCAACATAAATGGATGACTGTACTTTTGACTTTACAGAGTTTTTTTTTCTTTTTCAGAGAGATTTCAGAACTCCCTGAAAAATGTTTTCTGGCTCTGAGGCCACACCAATTTAATTTCTTGGTTAACGGATTTTTCTAGAAAGATAATGGAGAGGACGGGCGAAAAAAAATAAAAATAAAAACAGGCCTAAGCATCCTATTATGGCCCAAAATGGTACGATAGGAGCCATGAAGTCAACACACCAGCCTGGTTCAAAATTCAAACATTGAATTTTGAACTTTCCATGATACCATTGCATTGAAAGATGGAATAACTGTAACAACTAGGATGAAAAGGACTGTTTTCAAGTGTTCAGTGAAAAATATGAGCATTTTGCAGTTGATTCTGAATTTTTATTTTTATTTGCAAATCAGAAAAAAAAATGAAGCGGGCGAATCCGTTAACCAAGAAATTAAATTGGTGTGGCCTGAGCCTTATCAGTGTGGAATCTGAGGATAAAGTCTGACCCAAGAATTTGGACAGCAAACTAAAAAAGCTCAAATGTATCTTTTCCTACTGTCAGATTGACAAAGACATGCATCTTCTAACTCAAATACTGGACATTTGTGAACTGTCCAACAGCCATTAGGAAAATAAAGACCACGTCACCAGAAGTCTTTCATCTCCGTTATAAAGACCGCGGCCGGTACAATTTCGTCAAAACTTATGTAACTCAGTTTGCAAATGACAATTGTTTTCCCATCGGTCTGACCAATCAAAAAGAGATATAAGTTATAAGGAGATTTCTGTTGTAAAATTGTTTTACCTGATACAGAGGTTTTTATCTGGGAAGTGTAGGAAAGGTGTTAGACCATTCGGACGTTCAAACGGTGACAATAAGATCGATTTATTCTTAGAACAGGTATGTTAGGGATCAAGCAGAGTTTGAGTTCAGGATCGAAAGCTTGCGGATGCACTTTTAAAATTTTTTTGTGGTCTCCTTTTGTCTCCAATGGTCTCTGCTTTCTAGCTTTTAAAAAATACTCTTTTTGGATGTCAATAACTTAATTGGTTCCAGAATTCACCAAAAAAAATTCAGTCATATTCAATTAAGCATTCCCTTAGAAGATCATTTTAGACAATACTTAACACGTTATACAAAACATGCTATACATAAAGGGGAAACCTAATTTCCATCGATAATGTTTGGCTTTTAATTGATTTTTCTTTGTAAAAAAAGTGTGCATATAAGATCTGTCACCTATCCAGTTTGCAGTCTCCAAACTAATAAAGCCACAAACAAACAGACCAGTGCCAGTGAAAACACAGCCCACTTAAGTTGCCTTGGCAGTGGTAATACATTAACTACCAGCTGTACTGCCTCTCAGGTAAATAGTCTGTTAAACTTAAAGCTCCCCCTAGAGACAAATTGTAAAATTGCACCTGGTCCATTTCAGAGATGCATAAATTTGTCTGCCAAATACTAGTATTCAAGGGGGCCTGCATGCCCTTTTTTGTAAGACGTAATCAGGCCTTTTTAGTCTTTGTAATCTGTAGGCAGCCTCCCCTAAAATCAACGTAATCCGTAATAGGACATTAACTGCAAAGCGTAAAGTTGTAATCAGCTCTGAGACTTTTAACGTACATGTAATTCGTAATCAGTAGCGAAAATTTTGGGTCATTTGTACCCCCCCCCTCCATGCAAGCCCTCATTTAATATACCGGTAATCTTGTTGAAAAAAAAAACACATTCAGTTCTAAAGGAAGGAAATAAGTAAGATGTGTAATATGACATCCAAAGCAACTTAACTAAACAGTTATTTTTTGAAAGTGGGCCTTAAAATTACAACTTTGTTCACAGGTGGCTGGCATTGAGTCATGGCTTTTTCAGCTGAATTTAAAGGCATCCAGACACAGTTTTTAGGGCTTGGAAACCAGATATTTCAAAGTCAATATTCTAGTCACCTATCTAGTACATACTTATCTACAATGTACATGCTTGTATAGTGTATATCAACATTCGTGGAACAGAAATACCGAAAACTGTGATGAAAAACGGTTACTGGAAGGGCCCTGGGCTGATTTTTAGGGTACCATCGGGAAAATAAAAAGGACTCATCTTGGGGCTTGTTTTTGCAGTTTTTAAGTGTCCAAACTCCAAAGTATGAAATACTGATTCAAATGTGCTGATGTGCAGCAGTATGTCTCGATATCATATCATGAAACTGTCTTATTCAGAATAATTCCAGTTTTGCCGCCCTGAAATTGCATGAAAACAAACTGAAAAACAGCTTATTGGAAAAATCATATTCATCATTCAAGGACAGTTGACAGGACAGTTGTCAGCGCCTTTCGATTTGACTGTTGCTTTCTGGATCTAATTCAATTTACATCTAATTCAACTATATCCAATTCCTGTATTTAATGCGATAAAAAAATTATAATACTACAAGGTAGTACAATCTATTTTTTTCCTTTTTTCTAAAGTCTCTAAGGAAATGTGGTATCATTTCTGTGATGGAAATTACATCTAACTGTACGTGTAACTACATTGTGTGGGTAGCCGATTGAATTACCTGGCGGCAGTTCAATCAAGAGCTGGAAGGAATCATTGCCATCATTTTTATATACCAGGGCTCTGATATACTAGCACTTGCTCCATAAAAAGTCTGGAAGCCCCGGTTTACAATGACCCCGTTCATACCAGACTTTTACTAGCGGTTTCAACCGGTTTAAAAAAAAGTTTTGTTTTAGTCTAGTGTGAATGCAAATCAACCGTTTTTTTAGGGGTTTAAATCCGATTCACCGGACAGGATTTTTACAAATCGGTTACCCCCAGTATGACTATGAGAAGTCTAGTATGAACGCTAGAGGTTTCAGCCAGGTTTTCCCTCGCTAAATATGTAGCGGTTTCAACCGGTTTTTGAAAGTATGGTATGAACGGGGTCATAATACAGGAGGGTAGCCTCTACCAGGCTTCAGAAAGTGGCTAGAGAGCGTAAAATTAGCCAAATAGAGAGATAACATGCCAGGGGAGTTGGTCCGCTTAGAAAGTGTAGTTTTCCGCATCCTGGTACGTTATCTTTCTTAACTGATTTCTACTCTATCCAGCCTCTTCCTAAAGCCTAGTAGAGGTGATTTAGGCCACATCAATTTAATTTGTTTGGTCTCGGATTTGCCTCTTCATTTTTTTCTGATTTGCAAAAAAAAAAGAAAAGATCCTGGTTCTGAATCAACTCAAATATGCTCATATTTTGTCCCCAATAGTTGAGGAAAGTCCTGTTCTTCCTAATTGTTACAGTTTTTCCATCAATGCAACTTGGTTTCATTATACATTCAAAACTCATTGTTTAAATTTTAACCCAGCCTTTTGTGTTGACTTCATGGCTGCTATCGTGGCATTTGGGACTACATTGTATAATAGAAAGCCTAGATCTGTATCTAATTTTCTTTTTTTTTTGCCCTGTCGCTTAATTTTTTTTGAAAAATCCGAGAACCAACAAATTAAATTGGTGTGGCCTAAAAAGGGAATGGCACCAAGGCTTTCTGCTGAGGTCAATGAACTTGAACCATATACTAAATACACCTACCCATGTCTCTGTCTGCTCTCCCTAGGGGGAGGGGGTTTGGACTGCTGGGGGGGTGGGACGGCCTCGGAGGTGTTCAGCGAAGACGCACTCCCCCTCTTCTTCAACAGGCGCGCCGCCTTGTCGCGGGCAATGTCGCTGGTCTGCTTGTCCGACATACTTGACCTACATACGCGAAACAACGCAAACAAGAAATAAACGATGAAAGCAAAACATTTGCATCGACTGAGGACTCTGTTTATATTGCTCCTGACTTGAAAATAATGAAAACAGGTTTTTCATAGTCTAGTTCCTTGACAAGAGGTCAAGACTGAAAAGAGTGTTCTCAGGTGAATCCTCTGTGTCTTGGGCACAATGTTGGAAGGTGGAGCTCCATCTCTCTCCTTCCAAGCAAGTTGCCTTTTACCTGTATCTGTATCTGTATAGCCAGCATAACCGCCCTTCGGCGTAACACACCAGCTTCTATATCTGTATAGCTGGTATAACTGCCCTTTGGTGTACACCAGCTTCTGTATCTGTATATAGCCGGTATAACCGCCCTTCGGCGTAACACACCAGCTTCTGTATCTGTATAGCCGGTATAACCGCCCTTTGGCGTAACACACCAGCTTCTGTATCTGTATATCCGGTTTAACCGCCCTTTGGCGTAACACACCAGCTTCTGTATCTGTATAGCCGGTATAACCGCCCTTTGGCGTAACACACCAGCTTCACAGGCACGTGGCATGGCGGCAGCTGGTTGTACTGTGAACCTTTTAGTTTTAACCCATGGTTTTACCTTCCCAACCAAAGACCCACTTCACACCTGATTGGAGTCAGAAAAATCGTGCAAAGTACTTTTCCCAAGTACATAATGTCTGGCATGCATGGAATCAGACTATTATAAGCCACACATCTTTACCTGCTAACCACTCGGATGCCCCACATAAATTGCACATTTGTTTAGAAAGCTTAAGACAGTCTGTCTTTTGTCATGATAATTTTTTAGCACACATTTGATTCTAATTGGCCACAATCACAATTGTTGTGAGATCTTGGGCCTCTTTTTTAGCTTGTAAAATGAAATCGCAGTAACCTTACAAAACTGGAAATACCTTCACACTTACTACTAGTATGCATACAAATTTACACGTTATTTCCTGTATACACCTTACTATGCACACCTGAGCTATTGTGACCTAATTGATAAGGATATAAATTCTTGTCACTGGTTAATTGTTAATAGTGCTCAATTTATATGTTGTTGGCTTCAATGTAATTAAAGACTGGTGCTACTGGGTGGATGCATAAGTTGGTAGTTTTGACAATTAAGTCTTTCATGTGATTAACACTTCAAAACCGCAGACCTATAATTCAGGAATTTCCACACCGGCCACAATAAGGCCACACCGACTTAATTTTATGGATGACATCCGCTTGCGCATTGATTTTTGCCTGTTCTCAAAATAAAAAAAAATTATCACGTCCACGGAGGCTCTGGCCTGGCTCTAGGCCTGAGTAGTCCATGGTAGTTAGCAACAATACGGAGCTGGGCACCCATGGCTACCAAATCTCCAAGAACTCAGTACATACTATAGTCAATAGTGCGGTTTCATAAATTCTGCAAAAAGCCAGCATGTGCCACAGCAATTCCTGTGGTACATGGTTTAGTAGCATTTTTATTTTTGGCCGGACTTTTTTTTTATTCGCCTTCGTACTGGTTTGGGGGTCTTCAGAGGATGTCATTCATAAAATTAAAATGGTGTGGCCTAACCAATTTATTGACTGGTTAGGTAAAGGGGGAGGGGGGCGATGGGCTTGAAAATTCTATAGTGTGATCAAGGAGCTTAAAATCTAGTTCTTAATTTATAAACGTTAATGGCTTGGTTTCTACACTCTTTGGTTGACAAGAAATTAAACAAAGAGAGTGAAAACTGACACTGTGTACATTACTGTCTGCATACTTGTACATGAAACCTACACGAGTAAAACCTTTTTGTTTTCCACAAAAGACCGACGTGTCTACAAAGGAATGAACACTGTATCGATAACACACGAAAACAACACATAGTTACCACGTTACCTACTGTAAAATGTCCTTAATCTGGCTGATAAATACCTGGAAATTTCTATTCCAAAATAGCAGGAACGCTCAGGTTTTGGCGCGTTTAGAAATATGTCCACCTCAAAAACCGGAAGTAAACAAACACGGTGTGGATTTACCACAACAAAACGGGAGTTAATCTAAAACTTGGGCGAGTTATCATGGTGAAGTGATAAATACACTTACTTGAGACGTTGCCCCTCCACTCAGCAGTCTTTTCAGGTAAGGAATGCGACCCACAAGTTGTCAATGTGGCCCCCTGAATAGCGCTGACCCGGTCGCTCCGGGAAACTGCAAACTTTATTGATAATCACCTAATTAAATTCGCAGGACGGCATATGATTGGTCAACCTGGATGTTGCCCCGCCCATTTTTACCGAAGCCCACAGGTACAATATATAAGGAAGCCCCGAACGCAGTTTTCAATGAATATTTTTATTGACAATTTTAAGTACTGAAGCACACCTAACTTTAGTTACGTCGATTTTAGACAATTTCTTTTTGATAGGATTTTTCAGTTGTTTTTCTTCTTTTTTCTTTTTCTTTGAATCTATGAAGCTCATTCATAGATTTGCTAAAAATTTTACAACACGATACAACAACAACAACTATGGCTGGGTATTAGTTCGGCATGATCATGTCCAAGTACAGATTTAGGTTCAGAGGATCGGTTCTAGGTTCGGACCTAAACAAATCTCCAAGCACATCTAGATATTTTGAAGTCTCCACCAGACTTCTTTGCAGGCTGAATAGAAAGTAGAAAATGGCCTAAAATTGGCCAGAGAAGGTGGCCAACAATGATACCATTTTGTGTGCATCTTTCGGTGGCCGCAAAAAAGTGTATCAAATTGGCCAGGAATTATCCATTAGCCACACAGTATCTATTGGCCACCCGGTGGCTAAAGGACACTCCTCTGGCCAAAGGATACTGCCTTGCCATGTTGCCACCGTATGATCTGCTTTGAGAATAGGCCTAAACCTGGACCTGATTATTGTAATACACCACAGATATAAGTAGCTGTAGGCTTTCGTAGTACATCCGAAGAGATATAGAAGATCGAGTACTATTGGTTTAGCTTGCTTACAATTGACCAATCAGATCGCAAGTAACGACACACTTCTTGACGTCCCCAACATGGCGACCTAGGTGAACTTCCAGCGATTGCCAGAGTGCCATCGAGTGATTTTCTCGGTCTTTTCTGCCATGTATTTCCCAGTAGGATGGCCCAAGGCACTGGCGGTGCCTCCCGAAGACATCGGAGGCCTCCACGCGGTGCTGTGCAACCGCGACCGCGTTCTATTCGCCGTCATCACGGAGAGATCCCTAGCGATTTGGTACTGCCGGGTGAGTGTTTTCTTTTGGCCGGAGATCGCTCTTTGGACACCAGTCGTCAGTTGAAATTTTACGGTCTCCATCGACGTAAACGTGCTACTAGTATGTGACTACAGATTTGTAAATCCTTTCATTTCTAGTTCACGACTTATTATTCCTTTGGCACAGCATCTGATTCTTATGTGTGTAGAACTGCAGAAAGAAAATTTTTTGACGTCAAGTCGTCAAGAGTCTTCACAAAAGAGCTTGACTGACAGCGCGTATACTTGACCCTTGGCCATTTCCACCAACTTTCAAATCCTTTTGTAGCTAAACTCCTACCAAATCTAACCTCGATATCCGAGTTTGTAGTCAACACAACTCCTCTCCATTTGAAGCTAAAATTGTAAACCTTGCCACGTTTTGGGCGTTTTCTGCTTTATTTCTTTTAGAGCAAATGAAATCATTTTACTAAAACAAAAATTTGGTATGAATGATAATACGTTATGCCTTATGGTATCCTTCTAAGGTGCTTTCCTCGCCTTTGGTGTCTTTTTTAAGAAATTATAAAATGTGTGAGGCAAACGAAATCATAGCATCTAAGTATACGAGATTATGAGCCAATATGACCTTTGGCCCTGAAACTATGACACCCATGTATTTCTCAGCTATCATGTTATTTGTTGACACATTGCTGTTACTGTTTGAAATATCTTCGTTATTTGGGTCATTTTCTAGATGATCAACACCTGGGGTGAAACGAGGGTCTGAAGGGGGCAAATGGGATACAGATTATTGTTCGAGGGTCTGAAGGGGGCAAATGGGATACAGATTACTGTTTTTTCCGCCCATAATGATAAGTCACAAGTCAGTGGGGTCGTGTGGCGTAACAGCAGAGCATTCAGCTTAGAACCAAGAGGTCCCAGGTTCGAATCCTGCCATGTCACTAACCTTGTGTCCATTGGAAATTCACTTTACACGACCTTCTTCACTTCGTATGCCAGAATAATCATTGATTATTATATTGATATAATATTGATATTGATCAATGATCGTGGATATTAAAAGAAAAACCAAATCCATTGCATTACATCAACTACACTAATAATGTTTAAAGATTTTCAAGATATGGAACAATGGGTTGTTAGAAATAAAATATTTTAACCCAGCATGTTATACCTTAGCTCATATGTAGTGATATTATGTGGATTGTGTGTGCAATTCAGTGGCCCTGTAACTTGGAAAGTTTCAATAAACCAGTCACAAATAATAATTTTCATTGTGGAGACTTGAAACCACATCTGTTTTATGTTTAAGTTAAACTTTACAGAGATAGAAAGATACCCTTGTTTTCTTCTACCCAGGTCAATCTGACCTACTTCCGAAATTAGGTGCTGTCAAATATCATACCAGGATGTTTCAAAAACAAGGCCAGCTGCCTTGAATTAGGGAATTTTGTTTAGAAACTAGAGTAGCTAATGTACATGTAAGACTGTGAGTTGTTGTATGTAACACACACAATATCAGATTGACTATAACCTCCTTGATTAGACCTTTAATAATTGAGTCCTTGCATAATAAACTGAACTTTCTGAGTTTCTCATTGTATGACTTCAATCTTGACAGTTCTACTAGCCTAGATCCAGGGCACATCAGGCCTCAAAATTAACTTTTCTTCCTACTGTCCCAAAAATAAATTTCAATTGTCCCAAAGTGAGGATGAACTGTCCCAACAAATCAGCTGTCCCAACCTGTTTTTAGGGAAGTGAAGTGTAATTTATGACTCCAACTTGAAGTCAAGTGTCTATAATTGTCCAACTTGAAGTCAAGTGTCTATAATTGCAAGAGGAAGAGTAGACAGGAGTGCCTGATGTGATAAACAAAAGAAGGACTGACATTCTGATGTTATTTTTCTATTGTCCCAAAAATGTCCCAAAGTGACTTTTCAGTTGCCCCAGCCTAAATTTTAGTAGCGAGCGGCCATTGGGACACTGTTAATTTCGAGCCCCGGCTGCCCTGCACATACACATATTAAGCATCCCAACCCTGTTGCTGTATAGTGAAGATTTGTATGTATAAACCTGGTATGTTTTCCCTCTTACAGCCATGTGTACAGATTGTGTGCCACTGTCGTTCCGAGGAATCCGTGCGTACACTAGGGACCAATCAGAAGGCAGCATGGCGGCCGGACTCAACCAGTGTTGCAGTCACGGTAGGAGTGTACATTTTTTTCTCCTTGCAACATAGAAAATAACAAGCGCATAAAAATAAATAACATTGTGTATGTATGTCAAAAGTTTTCTTTCTTGAGGCAAATTGAGCGGTTATAAAAAGCTTATTAACAGACTTGTGCCCCCAAACTACAGCATTTTTATGGATAGCGTGAATACGTTATAGATGTTGTTGTTGTTCTATTGTCCTCTCGATAACAATAGGGCAGTCGTTTGAGGATCCCTTGGAATAATCACACAATAGTCATTGACACCCTTTTGTACATTCTAACACTGTCATGTTAAATTTAGATAGCACCATCTTCAAAAGAAGAAAGTGGTCAAAGGGCAATCTATACATTGTATATACAACCCATTCACAGATTGCGTGATTTACATATAAAAACTATAGGTCACTGTATGTCTCGGTTATTGTTTTTAGATATATGTATGTTGAGAATGCACTGTGTACCCAATCAATAAACATTGTCATGTTTACATACCAACATGGACACTTCTTACCTACACATGTTTGTACTACGTGTGTATCACTGTATGTGTATGTTTTTGCTTGCTTTCAAATAAAAAAAATGAAATAACTAGTTTAAAACTACCTTTTTTTAACACATCTTCATCAAGATTGTCTACCATTAGGGGTTATCTTTTTTTCTTTCTTTCTTTTTTAAAGCAATCTCTTATAAGTGATCCAACTTACACATGTATAAAGCCGATTTTGGTGATTTGTTTGGCATATTATTGGTTGAAAATGTGTTGCAACTATTTGATTATTTTGAAGAGAGTTAACTTAAAGTTCCTTCACCAATAGGAAGAAAAAAATAAGTACTTCTATCTACTACTAAGTTCTTGCCCAAGACAATGGTTTAGACATCGGTGCTTTAGGTTTGGATGAGACAGAGTGAGACTGTCTGACTTAACACTGAACCATACGTGATAAAATAACAGTTTGACTTCGGTGCCAAGACTGAGGCGGTTAGCTGGTACATTTTCTACATAGCTGCAGATTAAGTTGTTAAGAGAGTTGAGTCTCAGTAGACCACAGGCAAATAACAGGCAACGTGATCTCTAGTCTGGATCTCACTCTCAGGCTTGACAAAGTGAATTACTTTGAAGTACTACGGTATTACTTGAACAGGGTTGCCAGGGTATGCAGTNTAGTGATGCATACCTAAACCCAATTTTAGGTTCAGGTCCGGATTCAAGTCCAGAGGTTTAGGTTCAGGTCCGGACTTAAGTCCGTACCTAAACCCATGTTATATACAAAATTGCATGTTGGCAACCTTGCAATGTTGTCTGGGTGAAACTTTGGCCACATAACATGGAGGCCAGTACTTAACGATGCCCGATGGCAATGTTTTCTTCATTTTGCAGCAAATATTTTACAATCTACGGAAGGTTTTAGATGGTTTGGAAAGAAAAGGGGTATGCGAAATGGTCTTTTATGGTAATAAGTCCGGACTCGGTTCTTGACTTTTAGGTTTTTTTGGACTTGAACCTAAACATTCTTACAAGTCCGGATCCAAGTCCAGTGAACCGGTATGCATCACTATATGCAGTGCAATTCTACGGAATACAACGCAATCGTATTAGTATACAGTGCAATTTTACAGAATACAGTGTACTCGTATTAGTATACACATGGAGGTATACAGTGTAGTTTTACTAGTAAAATTGCACTTTATACTAATACGATTGCACTGTATTCTGTAAAATTGTACTTTGTACTAATATGAATGATTGTACTATTTTCCGTAACATTGCACTGTATACTCTGGCACCCCTGTTGAAATAGTCAGTTGTCAAGTTTAATGTTTCCACCACAGAGACTTATCAAGAGTACCAGCTTGAGTAGGCCAACACTTCAAAGTACTCAGTTATTATTCACTGGAAGTTCATTTGTCACGTCCAGATTTCATTTCAGGGTGAACAGTCATATTTTGACACCAATAACTGAAGAAAGCCCTATGTCTTTCTTTTGTATTTACCAATGCAGCGATTTGATTAAAAATTGACAATCCATTGTTTGATTATAACTACATATAAGCCAGCCTAGTTTGTTTCAATTTTGTTGCTCTTATCATAATATTAATAGTAGCATCTGGCATGGGGCTATCACAGGATAGTTTTGGAGTGTTTAGTTTGCAACCTTCTTGGTTTCAAGAACCAATTCTTTAGTAGTAGTATGAATACTATGATGATCACAGGATGACTGTAGCCTAGGCTAATGTTACGTTGCTGGTAGTGTTTGTTTTTACCCGCCTGCTTCATAATTGGTTTTCTGCAAAATCTTGGAACCAAAAAATCAAATCATTGTGGACTTAATTTGTAAATTGTATGTACAAAGGGCCCAGTTACTCAGTAATCAGTAGTGTTTACCCTTATTTCCTGAGAGACTAAAGCATGTGTTTGTTAAACGTCTGGAAAAATCAGGCCAATGACTTATGTACAATCTGGAAGTGATATAAATGAGGGCCTGCATGGGGGGGGGGGGGGGTAATGATTACAAAGTACACAAAAGTTTCACAGCCAATTAAATTCTCATTAGATGCTCATGAATTATGTTAGATCATGGAGTACTTTATGAATTACGTTTTACGTTGCAGAAAGGTAACTGCCTGTGCTTTACGTAGAATGAAAATGACTAATCTACTGATTATGAATTATGTTGCTTTTTGATGAGTCGTTTTTTTCAGGACTGAAATAGGAAACAACAGTTTTTTTCCTAGAGCCTAACAGTGTTGAATCTGACCTTCCTACTTGTATTTTCAGACGAGTCAAGGTTATATCCTGTTCTATCACCTGGAGAGAGAAGTGGTGGCTGGACATGGGGCCAACTGTTATAACCAGACCCGGGGAGGCAGGTACGACAACCATGCATCTGCTTGGTTTATGTTAGTGGATGTGCTACAACTGTTAATTTAATAGTTGAAATAGTGAGATCAGTTTAATAATCTCATGGCAATTTCTTTAGTGTCTTCAAATGCTGATTTGATTGAAATACTTGTGATAATATAATTGGATCACCTTTCTAAACTTTTTTTTTTTTACTTTATGATACATGAATAGGCAGTAATGTATTCTACATTGTATGTTTTTTGGCTTGTCTAATATGTGTGTATTTGTGTATATGTATGTGTGTGTCTTTGCATTGCGTATGTGTGTGCCTTTGCATTGCGTTATGTGTGTAAGAGAGTGTGTGTGTGTATTTGTGTATGTGTGAGAGAGAGAGAGAGAGAGAGAGAGAGTGTGTGTGTGTGTGTGTGTGTGTGTATGTGTGTGTGTGTGTGTGTGTGTGTGAGTGAGTGAGTGAGTGTCTGTGTGTGTGTTGTGTATGCGTATGCATGGGTGTGAGTGTGTGTGCATTCTGCTATTTTGTCTATAGGACTGGAAGGGTTGCAAAGTTGTATGGGTAAACTTAAGGTGTAAAACATAACATACCAGATATCTACTATATTATTAACGGAGATGACTACCCTCACCCCCAGGTTCCCCAGTATGCGTTCGTCCACCAGTATGGAGTATGGAGAAGGGGTCCCCTCCATCAGGATGACTTTTGTCACCTCCGTACAAATCATCGGCAAGATAGAATGGTAAGGCACTTAACTCTGTCAATTATAGTAAACTGTGACCTAATTTTTGACATGCAGTAGTAGTGCTGTGTACCAGTTCGCAGGAACTACTGTACATGTGGTTCTGGAACTTTCAAAAAATGTTTAAGATTTAAGTAAAAAAAAAACCTGGCCAGACTTAAACTACAATCGTCATGTACAAAAAAAATTCATGTCACATTTTCCCCGTTTTGTTCTAAACCACCTGAAGTCTTCAATTGAAATTGCACTGTAAAATGAAGAAAACATTGCCATTGGGCACCGTCAAGTGTCGGCCTTTGAAAAATATGTGGCCACAGTTTTGCCGAGACGTGCCCAGCAAACATACAGTCAAACCTCCTGAATGTGAATTTAGGTACGCAGCACTATAACAGTTAGTACATGTTTATGCATAGGCGGTAGGCTAAGGAGTTTTAGTTGAGTTGCCAGCGCCGATTTGAAGTTGCCAGCGCCAATTTCCGCGGAAGTGAAATGCCGAGCGTCATCAATCAATCAATCAATCAATCAAAAATGGTTTATTGTTAAAATCACGAACTTTGCAGCAGAAGCTGAATTGCGTTCAGAGATGTACATCATTTCTTTTAAAAACATTAACGACTGCACAGTCAACATATTAAACACATTTAGCATAACGAGATTCAACTTTTGCTCACATTTGCATCTTAAATATCAAAATTACATTTACATTCCATATACAAGTTTCACAAAATATATTAGAGACATTTAATGCTGCAGCGGTCATACGAGCGGGTGCCGGAGGCACCCGAAGAGCGGCGAAGCGAGCGTCATACGAGCGGGTGCCGAAGGCACCCGAAGAGCGGCGAAGCCGCTTGTTGAGTCCCGAGCTTGCGGCGAAGCCGCAAGCGAGGGACGAGATAAATTTTAAACTAAGACGAAAGTTAGCGCTAAGGATGACGGGAAATACTGGATCGCGCAAAGGGTGACGGGAGAACTACTCCCGGAAGCGAGTGGAGAACGTACGTACCGCGGCGCGCGCGGTGACTTCGCTTTCATTCAACAATAACTCCTTGGCCTATAGCCCATGGTTTATGTGGCCTTTTCCAAGAACCACTGTATTCAAAATTGATAGATAAATGCTTGACATTTTTTTTACCCATGATTCATTCCTCTCGCAGCCTGGTCTGCGTACGAGACGAGCTGCTGGTTGCCACGGGTAACGGGATGCTGCAGCGGTTACGGTGGGACGGCGTGGTGAACGGGAAGAACGGGATCAACATCGCGGCCATTCCCTTCTCCGTCGACCTTCAACATTCCAGAGGTCAGTAGTGCTGTGTACCGGTTCGCTGGACCGGTTCCAGACTTGTAAAAATGTTTAGGTTCAAGTCCAGAAAAATCTAGAAGTCAAGAACCGATTCCGGACGTTACCAAAGAAAAAATGTCATATGCCCCTTTAATTTCCAAATTATAACCTTCCAAGTGCAAAACCTTCCATAGTTTGCAAAATCTGTGCTGCAAAATGAAGAAAACATTGCCATCGGGCATTGTCAAGTGTCGGCCTCCATGTTTTGTGGCCAAAGTTTGACCAACATTGCAAGGTTGCCAACATGTGATTTTGTATAAATTATGCCATGGGTTTAGGTCTGGACTTACAAGTCCAGACCTGAACCTAAACCTCTGGACTTGAATCCGGACCTGAGCCTAAATATGGGTTTAGGTACACAGAACTAGTCATCAGTGAGGATTGTTTAAAGATGATTCTTTTTGTTTGTCTGAAAATTTATTAGTAGAAATTCTGAACTCATGCAATTTCACATCATAACCTGACTACATTATGATTCGGACTATGACATGAGGCCATGTTGCAGCAGCGCCACCTAGCATAGTTTGATATTATTGCACAACCCTTTCCCTCCCGCCATGCAGCGTCCACCCTGGACACTCCAGGCATCACCTTCACACATACATGTATCGAGTACAGCGGGCTCATGGGAGGATTCGCTGTCGTACTGCAGTACAACAGCGCCACCTAACAGATTTTTATATTATTGCACACCCTTTCCCTCCCCATGCAGCGTCCACCCTGGACACTCCAGGCATCACCTTCACACATATCGAGTACAGCGGGCTCATGGGAGGCTTCGCTGTCGTACTGCCCGACGGGAGGGCGGGGCTCGTCAACACGCTGGCGGGGAAAGTCGAACACAATGTGAGTGACAGCTGTCAACCTTTATCATATAGCCAGGTGGCATTGACCAATCAGAGGTCCCATTTTTATATTGATTTTGATACCGTAATGTCATATTGAGCAAAATCATCCCAGGTCTTCATTATTTTATAAGTATGCCTTTGTCGCTACGCTCACTCGGTGATTTTACTCGGTTGTTATAGCAACTGACAAGGCTTTATCGCACCATATACACCTCGGGGTACATGTAGGTCATTAACTGTTACATATCTTTTTGAAGACACAGTACATATATGTGTATACTTGTTGCATTACCTCCTATAGGGGGATCCATTTTTAACAATAGTGTATGGAAAATATAGGCTAAACTTGAGGGGTAAAAAGTGTTTAAAACAGCTACCCTCCATATATGGTTATAGATGCCGCTGTTACATTTTACTCCCTCTTCAAAACAGCATATTCTCATTATAATTTCTTTCTATACCAATTGAGATAACACTTCTAAACAGTGAGACGGAAATGGTAAATTGTTTTTGGCATGTTTTTACTGTTTCTGTTAACTTTTAATGCTGCAGTTTCTCTATGTAATGCCAGAGGGAGCTGTGCAGTGATGTTAGCTTTCCTTATGTCGGCATTGTCGGCTTTCTTGTCAAACTATGATGTGTTAAACTTATACTGTGTTGTAGTGTGACAGGCTGAGTGAAAAGTTTTTGCTGGGAACTATGCAGCTCCAGATGTCTTACTGAGGGACGACTGCCATGTGCTAGATGTCAGTTAGCTTGAGCAGGGTTGGACAAGTCCCATTGCCCACTTGCCCAGAGCAAGTAAAAGCAAGCCAAGTGAATATCACCTATATATAATATAGGTGATATATAAGTTTTCTGGATGTGGCATTATGCCCCAGTGTTTGGAGCAAAATCACTCACCATTTTTCCATGATAATGTCTTCCCTTCTTATTGATGTCAGTCAAAAGTACATGTATGACTTTTTGTCAGAGAATCATTTGCAAGTCTCAAACCTCTTTATTTTGGTAAATACTGCTCAAGCATAGAACAATAATATCAAGGGCTTTTTTTACTGAAAAATTTTCCATGCGGTAAAAATGTATAGAAATATGTCATTCGATTGATATTTTGCCTTGGGCAAGTGAAAAGTTGGTTTGGGTAAGTAGAAATGACTAGTGGATTTTTGAAAACTTGTCCAACCCTGTTGAGGAATGAATCCCCTCTAGTATATATTATGTAACTATGATGTCTTGTACTGTTACAGAGCCTTCAGGGTGTATGGGCCCAGGGTCTAGAGAATGTCACCTGTGTAGCTGTCAACAACAGATACAGACTTATAGCATTTGGCTGCACAGAGTAAGTTCTACCATTATCAATATTATGATGGCTGAGTTTTAGAATATATTGCTGTACTGTCAAGGAGAAATGCGTTTGTTTACCGAAGGAAAACGTATTGTTTTTGCTCTGTTTCCTCCTCTTCTTCTCCAAACTAATAAGGTCAATGACCTGAACCAAACATCTGTCACCATGGTATCTAGCTTTGGGTTACATCATGTTGCAATTTTGTAACAGGAGGGATTTAGACTCCTGTCACCATATATATGAATGTGTGTGAGTAAGAATTAACAGAGCAGACCATATGCAAAGGTACACATTATGCATTTGCTTTGCAAATGTTTCTAGGTATCAATTTGGCTTGCTAACAGTTACCATTTTATGCTATGACTCTATATGTAAAGGAACAATGTTGAATTAAACATGCCCAAAGAATACTTAATATGATCTTGGTTTCATCAATAGATGAGACTAAAACTCCTGTACCTGTTTTTGAAAAAACAATGTTCAGGAATATCTGTATCTGTACAGAAATGACCTTACACACAGTGTCTAACAGTAGTTTTGTTGTGTTCCAGTGGACTGGGTGTTGTCTACACAGTGGATGACATGACAGGTGCTCTACAGGTGTCACACAGACTCGAACTCTCAACCAAAGATTACCCAGGTAAACAAACAAACAAACATGTAAACAGGCGTAGTAAAAGTATGTAAATCATGAAATACATTGTACAACTTAAAGGCCGGTATTCGAATTTAGGTTTGTCAGTTATATCTACAGTCCGAACTTGTAAGTATACGGAAAGACGGACAGTGAACGTTTACCTATGGAAATTACCGCATAATTCTGTAGTGAGCACTGCACTACCAGGGTTTAGAAGCAACATATATTCTTTGCCTGGCACGTCTGGGCTAAACTGTGGCCACATAATTTACGGAGGCCGACACTTGTCGATGCCCAATGGCAATGTTTTCTTCATTTTTCAGCGCAAATTTTAAATTGAAGATTTCAGGGGGTTTAGAACAAAAAGAGAAATGTGACATGATTTTCTTTTTGGAAGTCCGGAACTAGTTCCAGACGTTCAGGTTTTTTGGACTTGAACCTAGATTTCTCTCTTTCTATTCGGTTTAACGTCCGGTTTAAATATTTTTATAAAGCCGGAACTAGTTCCAGCGAACTGGTACGCAGCACTAATAATGAATGAATGACTTTATTTCAGGTTATCCCCATAGTACAAACATAAAACCACAGAAACACTAAACATACAACAATTTATACACATTTTTAAAATATGTATTTCTGAACTGACAATCAGACCTCAATAGATAGCATATTATACTATTGTTGGTGGCGTAAAGTTTATTAATGAAGTTATAACACAATTTCCGGTGTCTAGCATCGATTGTATCGGTCGAGAGGTGTACAAATATTGAACTAGTACTACAAACTCTGGGCAACTTAAGGAGAATACGAAAGCAATTATTGTACATGTATGCAACATGACACTTAGCTAGTTCACTCTTATGAACAGAGTTCTATAACTGGACTCCAAACAACTGAGAGCAGTATAAAAAGACTTTGTTCATGACCTACATAGGTCATGAACAAAGTCTTTTTCACATCGGGATAATAATGATTGAGTCTTGATGTTTTCCAACCGTAGATGCGTGCATGGCGTGCGGTCCCGTGTCCAGACTAAGATGGTCACCTGACGGCTGCGTGCTGGCGATGGCGTGGGACCGCGGCGGGATGGCGGTGTGGAGCGTGTACGGCGCTCTGTTGATGTGTACGTTAGGGGCGGACCAGGGGTAAGTCAAACTAACGTTTCTGTTCTTGTATTGATGTTGCAGTTCTTTCAAGAGTTGCTAGGTGACACTGTAGAGCTGCTCAAGTTTTCATTGAGTGCACCAATAAGGAATGCATAGAGTAGATATACGTAGATTATGCTTGACTAACTGTGGTGTGTGATTTCTCTACAGCTTGTATCAAGAATCCCTCAGATTACATCTCTTCAGAATAAAGTCAATGGTAAGTAAACATTAATTTTCCTCTACAAGGGTTAGTGTTTGGGTCAGGATTTAGGGGTATCAACAGTTACTGTGTACTGCAATGTGAACTGTGTACACATCTTTTTCAGCTATATATAGCCAGTTTTCAACTTGAACCTGGTTCAGCTATTTTGCATGTGTCAATAGAGGGTATCTTAGTCCCAGTCCTTACCACAGAGGGTCTCTCACCAATATTTCCAATGGAGGGTCTCTCACCAATGTTTCCAATGGAGGGCATCTCACCAATATGTTTCCAATGAAGGGTCTCTCACCAATGTTTCCAATGGAGGGGCTCTCACCAATGTTCCCAATGTAGGATCTCACACCAATGTTTCCATTAGAAGGTCTCACCAATATTTCTAATGGAGGGTCTCTCACCAATGTTTCCAATGGAGGGCATCTCACCAATGTTTCCCATTGAGGGTCTCTCACCAATGTTTCCCTGCAGTGCTGGAGTATGGAAGGGTACCAGCTGTGGATGGCGTGTGAAACGTTAGACCGTTCGGAGGTGATGGAGCTGCCAACGGCAACGTCAGAGCTGCTCCAACTCCAGTTTGTCAAGTCGACCCTCACAGTCAACCCCTGTGCGGTAAGATTGTTGTTTATTGTTGTTTGTTTACGATCTCCTTTAGTGTGAATTTCACCTGTTGAAGGAAAAGTTAACTTTAAGTACTGCAGTTTGCACATGTTCTGATAGAGGGCGGCTGTGCATATACATAACAATTGCCTTGTTTTTACTCTGGTACAGACGAATCACGAGCACCTGTTCCTGCAAGGCGAGGACAAGCTGTTCATCAACACGGGTGACCTGGTCATGAAGCAGCAGTGGAAGGACGCCAACATGAACCGGCCGCTGCGGGAGTCCATCGCCGGCTCCAACGCTTCCTCTCCGCAGAAACCTGCCAGACAGAGCAACATCCTGGTGGGGAACAAACAGTGGCTGGTCATACAGGTCAGTGGGGGGTGCCCCCTATCAACAACTGTTGCAAGAACTGCAGCAAAAGTAAACCAAGAACTTGGGTTTGCTACTGTAACATGTATCCTTAGATTTACATTGTATCGCTCTTGTACAATAATTTAGGGGAATTTTTAATTACACCAAATGTTCACAGTGATTTCATTCTGCCAATTCAAAATGAAAGCAAAAATATGATTAAACGGATTTTCAGAAAGTGTTATTGTACCTCTAAGTCAGTTTGTCCCTAAGTTTGCCAGTAACATCTTTTGTCTTTTTTTACAGATTCCCATTACCTATTTAGGTAGCAACTGGCCAATAAGGGTAAGGACTGCATTTAGTATTTTTATTTTACATTACCTAATGCGTTTTCTCACAATCATTGCAAATTATGCCTCCAGTCCAATCAGAAATACCCATCTGCAGTCTGCATTTTGCAGAGACATTTTTAATATTGTAGAAGAAAAAATAAGAACCCTGCAATTTTGCAGATTGAAAAAATCAGGCTAGGATTCAATGGTGTTTTGTTTGCCAATGTACAATTTTGTGTATATGCCATGGGTTTGCATCCAGAAAGTATTTCTGAATTGCAGAACAAAATTTTGACATTCTGCAATATTGCAGAACGCTGAAAAAAAAAAGGATTTCTACTATAAGAATTAGGGATAGTAGAAACAGAAAGACACTCCTGGTCCCGGGTCGGGGATCGAACCCACGCCAAACCCGGGCACCAGCTCACAACCCCGACACTCTAACCATTCGACTAAAAGGTCTAGACCCATCGGCTGGATCAGTTGGTAACGCCTATAAACCCCCCCACTGTTACACTACCACTGCCAATGGAATCAGTTTTGTGGAAATTGTGAAATCTTTGATTTGTTGTTCCTTTATTCGATAGATCTCCATTAGTTTTTACAGACTGAGATAACCTATACAAACTAGTCTTCCTGGAGTCGTTATACATACAAACATTACATCCAAACTACACATTCATTTATATACAGTTAACTACGACTTAACTACAACAAGGTAAGGCTACGTACTACATACATGTACATACAACAAGACAAGTTGTGCTGAGAGGTCAGAGGTCTTCCAAAGAAATTCTAAATCTAATATTTACAAAGGATTTTTGGAGGTGTCCACTAGTACCACTACAGTTTTTAGCCATCCCTGGATAGTCTGATGTGCTGTGGGATTGTGTTATATGATTTGGTGCAACGGTACAGAAATGTTGGTTTGGCTGAGGCTAGGCATGTTATGTGTTGGTGTGTGTCATTAACTTTCTGTAATCGTTTGTAGATTGATTCTGCCTTTTTGGTTGTGATGATATAAGTTTCTTAAACTTTTGTTCCAGTACGCAGCCATAGACAGGACGGGGTTCTGTATCGCTGTGGCGGGGAGGTGTGGCCTGGCGCATTACGCCATGTTCACTCGCAAGTGGAAACTCTTCGGTAACGAAACACAGGTGGGCATCTTCATCTTTTAGAAAACAGAAGGAAAATGTCCAGACTATGTATAATGTACAAAATGACTAATAAACTGGTGGACGTCCCAACTACTAAGTACCAGCCCAGAAGAGAACAAGAAATAGTCATGCCTTCAAGTACCAGAGTTATCAACCAAGGATTGAGGTGTTCAAGAATTCATTCTTTCCTAGAACTCGCTGTCACCAAGTGCAGTAGGGGCATTATCATTAGACTTAAGTGTGTTACATTATCATTAGTGCGTTAGCTGGTGTGTTACACCAAAGGGCAGTTACACCGACCAGCTATACCGATACAGATACAGATCTTAATAATATACAGTCAACCTGCCCAGGGGACTGAAGAAAAGTGGTCACCTTGGACAGGTGGTCTCCTTGAAGAGGGTCGCCTCACAACATGACTGAGACATAAATGGTTTCCAAGTCGAGACGTTTTAATGTCAAATGCTGTAAGCATCTTCAGTTCTGTGGTGAGTGCATGTGGGGAGGGTGGCACATGGAACAATTTACGTCAAACAAAATACATTGTCCAGCAGTCGAGGCAAACTGGCTGGTTTCTCCAGGATTTCTTATTAGTTATCAGCAATAATCAACATGATCGAAAATGATGTGGTCACCATGGGCAGGTATCGGGCCTTGAACGGACCCACCTCAGTGTGGTCGCGGTCGTGTTGGCCAGGTGGTCACCTTGGACAGATTGCTTAATGCTTCAGTCAATGGGGAAACTTTTGGGACCAAGAAAAAGTGGTCAATATGGCCAAGTGGCCTGCTTAAAGAGGTGGTCACCTTGGCAGGTTTGACTGTACCCCCTTGTATAGCTTCTTATAATCTTTCAAGGAGACTCTTATGTGAGGTAGAATATCATGATCTGCATTTGTAAATGCTGCAGTTCTTCCAAGAGTTGCTAGGGGGCACTTTTGACCTGCTGAACGTTTCTGTGTGTTTAGGAGAAAGACATGGTGGTGACAGGCGGGCTGACCTGGTGGAGAGACTTCATCATCTGTGCCTGCTACAATCTCAACGAGAACAGAGACGAGGTCAGAAACTCTCACCACTTCAGAGCTTGAAATAATCATAGTGTTAAAACAACATATTCTATGGAAAAATACCTGGACTTAACTGATTTTAACAATCGCTCTGCAATAAGTAAATTACGAATTAGTGCCCACCCTCTCAAAATTGAGAGAGGGCGGTACAAGAAGCTTTAAGTGTATGAACGAATTTGCAAACATTGTACATTGAATACGGTGGAAGACGAAACGCATTTTATATCAAATTGTACCCTCTATAGCAATGAACGAAATGAACTCCTTGACGTAGCCTCCAAATTCTACCCAAATTTTCACACATATATAAATGAAAAGAAAGCTACTCTCCTCTTAACATCTGAAAACCCACAAATTACAGAAAAAGTGGGATCCTTTGTCTTCCTCTGTCTTCAAAAAAGAAGTCAAACCCAGTAGTAGTTTTTATCAGTAGTTTCTTAGTAGTTATCAGTAGTTCTATGTGTACTAATTGTCTGTTTTTATACCATGTTTCTTCTGTTCCTGCAATTAGCCCTCCGGCAAGAATTTGCAATAAACTTCACATTATCCATTCTTATGTGACAGTATTTTTTCTGTGCTACATGCTACAGTATCCTTGCAACTATGAACTAAAGCACTGCAGTGGTCTTAATTTCCTTTCTTTTGTGACAGTATTTTTCTGTGCTACAGTATCCTTGCAACTATTAACTCAAATCACTGCAGTGGTCTTATTTTCCCTTCTTTTGTGACAGTTTTTTTGTAGTGCAGTAGTCTTTAAAGTATGAACTTAAAGCCCCATAAAGTTAAATCCCTGGTCTAGAAAATTTGTGAATTTACACTATATTTGAACCTACTGAAATTGAGAAAGTCTCTCTTTTTTGGCAATACTGTAGGAGCAGAGCCAATAAGGTCATATTTTTTTTAAATCTACAGAAAGTCTTTAACTTACATGCAAATAAGATTTGTGACAACATGCCCTGCATATGAAAGGTAATAGAGATTGTGGAAAGTGGATCTTATAAAAAGTTTGAACTGCAATTTCCGACACAAGAAATTGGGCTTACCCAAAATTGGGCTTACCCTGATTTTGGACTGTACAACTCCAGACTTTTTCAAGCAATCCACCACTTCTGTGACATCACGTGTGTTATCTGCGTGACGTGACGTCACGGAAGCGGTGGATTGCTCATTCCTTGACAAAGACTGGAGTTGTACAATCGAAAATTTGGGTGAGCCCAATTTCTTGTGTTAGAAATTGCTAACTTATTTCATAATGACTTCTACCAACACAGATGAATTTTTAAGACATGATTGAAAAGTGATCTTGTTGTGTGTTCCCCACAGTTGAGGATGTACCCGAGAGCGAGTAACCTGGATAACGCCTTTGCGTACAGCTGCAAGGTTCCCTCCCAGATCCTGCTACTAAACCTGTTCAGGGACATGCTGGTTGTCTTCTGTGCAGACTGCCACATTGCTCTGTACTCCATCGAACGAAGGGACGCCAACCCAAGTAAGGACAGCCAGACATCAGACAAAATGCCATGTGTTTGTAATTAGATTTGAATATGTTTCATGGAATGAATGAACTGAACTTGACAGAATTGCAGGGTTGGACAAGTTTTCGAAAATCTACTTTTCCTATACAACATCATTTCCACTTGCCCGGACCAACTCTTCACTTGCCCAAAATGTTTATGCATTTTTTACTACCACCAAGAAAATTATCTTATTTTGGAGTCATAATGTTGGATGCTTTATTGATCAAAATAAGGTGGTTTGACTTGCTCCAAACACTGTAGCGCTTTACTTTGCATAAAAAAAATTTACTTGCCCAATCGGGCATGTTCAGGGGGATATTCACTTGCCCGAATAGTACTTTTACTTGTCCAACCCTGAATTGCTTTACAGTTTTCTGGGACTATTGTTACTATTACTAGTATTAGTGGTGCATACCTAAACCCACATTTAGGTTCAGGTCCGGATTCAAGTCCAGAGGTTTAGGTTCAGGTCCGGACTTGTAAGTCCGGACCTAAACCCATGGCATATACAAAATTGCATGCTGGCAACCTTGCAATGTTGTCTTGGTGAAACTTAAATGGCCACATAACATGGAGGCCGGTACTTGACGATGCCCGATGGCAATGTTTTCTTGATTTTGCAGCAAAGATTTTGCAATCTACGGAAGATTTTAGGTGGTTTGGAAAGAAAAGGGGTATGTGAAATGGTCTTTTATGGTAATAAGTCGGGACTCGGTTCTTGACTTTTAGGTTTTTTTGGACTTGAACCTAAACATTCTTACAAGTCCGGATCCAAGTCCAGTGAACCGGTATGCACCACTGGTTACTATAATATTGGAACTTGAGCATTTGTATTAATTTCAAGCCTAAAAATTCTGCTAAGACTTCATTAACAAAACTGAGCATGTAAAACTACTCAAATGCATCATCATCATTGAGGTCTGCACTCTTCAGGTGTACAAGATATTCTTGAGAAGGCCTTGATAACACCATCTTTTCCTTTTCTTATAGTGATCTTATTAATGAGATTGACTTTAAATGTTAGTTCAAGCAATTTTGTGCTTTGATGGAATTTCAGTGTCAGTGTTGTTGTCACATGACCTTAATGTTGTGGACATACAATGCAATCCAACATGGTGCAAATGAGGTCATGTGAAAAGCCTGTATTCAGCGTGCAAAATACCTGGTTGCCCAGTTGCCCCGGGCAACCAAATTTTACTTGGGGCAACCTATTTTTTAACCTATGTAGCCCAGTGTGCTACCTGAATTTAAAGAATGCCCCCTCCCCTAAATCATGCCCACTTGGCTTGCACTATTGTATCCGGCAGATGCTTTTTAATTTTAGGTATTAATGGCTTAGCTTAATTTACTAGTATCAGTTAACTAAAGGCTGTTAGAAATATTGTCAAAGGCTTATGTATATAACATTACTTATTGAGGAAAGTAGTAACTTATAGGTGGGGCAGCCTGAAATTCTGATGGGCAACATGATTTTTGCCGTAGGCTGCCCACTGGGCAACCTGGTTCAAAAAAGTATTTTGTACACTGTGTGTGACTGTTAGCCAGCACGTCAGCAGAACGTACTGCACCTGCGCGAAACCCGCAATGTATTGTACATAGCACTTCGGTAGAATGTCTCATATAAGGTCGTATTTGCTCATATAAGGTTAGCATTTCGACAGTAGTTTCCAAATGTTATGTCAGAAAAGATATCCTCTCCAACAGTGAAAATTCTGATGCAATGTTGACCAAAAATCCAACGAAAAACGCGAAAATCCAGGTTCTGCGCAGGCGCAGTACGTTCTGCCGACGTGTTCTGTTAGCCCCAGTGTGGAAACTGAATCCTGTGTTCCCTAACATGTAGCCCCCACATGTGGCGGCCCCAGTGTTGTGGACACCAGCGGTAGGTCCCAGCGTTCCAGTCTGTCTGGTAATACTACACTAATACTGGGTCTCAGAGCCTTAGGTGGCTTATTATAGTAGGGCAAAGGTCACAGGGTAAAGGTCACATGGCAAAGGTCACAGGTGAAAGGGGAGGCCAAAGGTGAAGTTTCTAGAACCCCAGATTGTAGTGGTGACAGTGTTGCATGGTTTGTATATCACTATATGGGTCAAAGGTGAATTGATTGCATGTCAAAGATCACAGGTGAAAGGTGAAATAGAAGGTCAAAGGTGAAATAGAAGGTCATGGTGTAGATTTTTGTAGTTAGTGAAGTGCATTGATTGGTCAAAATAGGAGAAAGACATTATTAAATTACATGTCAAATTACATGGTGTAGATTTTTGTACATGTAGTTAGCGAAGTGCGTTCATTGGTCAAAATAGGAGAAACAGATGATTAAATTACATGTCAAAGGTCACAGGTTAGGGGCTAAAGGTGAGGCCAAAGTTGAAGTAGAACTAGAAAATTGCCATGAAGTTTCCAGTTTACAAATCTGTGATGGAGACAGAAAAAGTTTCTGTTCAATTTGACGTCCATGCATATCATGTGACACACTTTAGTGTTAGTTAGGTTTTCTAGAATCTTCTCTATTTGTGCCAATTACACAAATTTCAGATCGATCATCTGATGAAAAAATATCTAGATCAGTATATCTTCAAATCTTTAAAGTTCCTGTTCAAATTTTTGACTTTGAGACTAGTGGGATCATAATAATTTTCCTTAAACATAATGTTGCTCTCCTAATGCATACATGTACATGCATATCTAGCGAAAAACTCAAATCTTGGAAAATTGGCATGGAATGCCCCACTTTGCATGAGGGGTGTTTTGAATAGACTAGCTTCCCTGTCATAGCACACTGTTCACCTTCACCTCACATGACCTTCCGCACTCCTCTCTTTCAGGCCTTAGCATTGGCTTCGGTGTCATGGGTAAGAGTGGTGTTCACATGTTTGCACCTGACCTCATTTACATAACCGTTCCCTCTGACTTTCGAATGAGAACAAGGTGTCATGTCATTGTCATTTGAACTGTCCCAAGTATGCAAATTTACATGTCTGTAGCGTAACTACATTCGCCAACCCCAGGACCAAGCTGTATCTTTGGGGAAGTCTGACCAATCAGATGACACCTTACTGGGACTGTAAGTTCTGCTTTTGTGTTCCAGATCCGAGTGCCAGCCTCACATTGTTACAGGAGATCTCATTGGCTAGCTACATCCCCCACGCTGTGACCGTCATCTCAGTCACTCTCACCTCCCTCCGAACTGAAACAGGTCAGAGGTCAATCTTTATCACTGATTATTGTCACTTGGTAAATATAAAGTTTATGTGCATTTTATTAGGAGATAAATCTTACCGTGTGTGTCAAAGAACGTAAAACACGTAAATTGTATCCATGTACATGTAATAAAAACTATGTAAGTTCACTAGTATCCACTTTTGTTTGTAAGGCCACACCAAGTAAATTTTATGGATGACGTCCTTTGGAGACCCTAAATCTAATGCGAGAGGGCAAAAAAAACAAGAAGGGCCCTTAAAAACAAGATGTCTAGATTAGAAATATACTAAGAGACGAGAAATGTTAGGACACAAATTGAATGAGGTGACACAGTGTAACAAGCAAGAAGTCTTTTATTCACAATCAAAACAGCAGTAAATCAGGTGGAATAGCAGTTGTTGTCCTGCCCTGTTTCTTTCATCACATTTTTGCAGGCCTGCAGAAACAAAGCATGTGCTCTTTACCCATTTCGCGTTACAGGGTTCACGTCAATCTAACGATTTGCGGCACTGTCGTGACTCTTTGGTCATAGCTACAGGAAGCGGAATTTCGTGTTTTTTTTTCTAGAAACAGGCCAAAATCAATGCGCGCACGGACGTCATCCATAAAATTTACTTGGTGTGGCCAAAGGTTGCTGTACTTTTGTGATATGTAATAGTCTTCTTTTAAAACATGCATCCTTTTGCTATGTAAAATTTCAGTCTCCTAAAAATAAGCGGAAGTGAGTAAGAAGAAGAAAAAATACTTTGACCCACCCAAATGTTTACCTTCTTGTTTGTTTGTTTATTTTAGCCTCCTCTAAACAGACATCGTCCCGGCGGGAGGCGGAAAGCTTGATCGTGAATGTGGCGGGGAGACTGCTGATGCTCCAGAGGGACAGGTCAATGACCTCAGGCAAGGAGAATGGAGACATCAGGAAAAGAGAAAAAATGGTGGGTTTAGAAAAAAAAACTTTGACAAAAAGACGTTTTAGGCAGAGAGAATACAAACAATATTCGTATTTGTAGTAGATGTTGCAGGATTACCTCACTTGCTAGGTCTACTGCAAATGTTACTGACAGGTACAGAAGTATTGTTTTGGGTGGCTGAGCTGTGGGTTTGTGTGTCTGCTTGTCCATACAGATGCTGTAGGACATCCTCTCAACAGACTAGATTTGACAGCACGGCTGGGCAAAGACTGTCAAAATAAGAGCTGGTCAAAAGATCAGACAAAGGAAATGGGGTTGATGATATAAAATGTACAGGCACAGGTATACTTATAAGGCACCCAGTCTTTTTTGTACCTACTATCTTTGCATGTGAATTATTTTTAATGGAGTGTGTAAAGAGAGACATTAGAGAGCGCGGCCTTGCCGGTGTTGACCCACTGGACAGGGCTGCCTGGACAGTGTGAAGACCAGTAATACTAACCGACTGCTGCCGACCCCTGTGGCAGGGACAACAGCAGCAGTATAATCAAATCCTGGATGGTGAGTGAGGTCTGGACATGAACATCTGGTGTACCTGTACCTGAGCAACATATAATACTATTGCATGCAGGATAGCGTCAAGTACAGTTTTTACATTATGTGTTAATTCTGTCCGGTGCCTCTAGCTGCCGTTCTGTGCGCCTGTTGTCCTGGCGTCATGTGTAGAGAACATGTGGTCCTCCAGCCGCTCCAGTCCTGACAAGGTACATCTGAGCGAGGCTCTGTGGCTGGGCTGTGGGGCGTCTGGTATGAAGGTACGACTTTCACACTTTTTGTTACCTCCATGAAAAATGGAGGTATTGTTTTTGGCGCGTCTGTGTGTGTGTGTGTGTTTTCGCACATTTGTAGTCAGCATAACTTCAGAACGCCTTTATGGATTGTGATGATATTTGGTATGACTATGACATAATCATAATGGAACTGGCAATGCAACATACATAAAGGAACTTGGATCCCTAAACACACTGCATCTAATTTGCATGATGTTGTTTTTTCTAGGTGTGGTTGCCACTGTTTCCAAGGAATGATGAGAAGAGACACAGTTTCCTGTCCAAGAGAATCATGCTGCCCTTCCAACTCAGCATTTATCCACTGGGTAAGTCACACGTTAGGTCTGAACCCCCTTCATGCTGTTTTGGTTTTTAAAAATTTTATGTATTATTAGTCATATATTGTCTGAAGGTTGCGCAGCATTATAAAGGTTTATTAATTGCTTATCCTAGGAATGGATATTAGCATTTAATGAAAATACCTGGATATTAATGCTAAAAAAAATCTAAAACATTTGTTTGTTTGTTTGTCTGTAAGGTATGAATCACTCACACCGGGAAGGTCCCCTACTCTTTTCGATAAGTGTAGTGGGTTCTTTTTAATGTGCGTGGGGTTTGGCTGTTCCCAAAAACGTCTTATCCGAGGGACGTCCCTAACCAAAGCTAGGTACTCATTTCCACCTAAGTGAAGTGAGGAAAGTCATGTAAAGTGCCTTTCCCAAGGGCACAAGATTGGTGACGGAGGCAGAATTCGAACCCGCGACCTTTTGGGTGTGAGCTGAATGCACTACCGACTGCGCCACACGACCCCACAATTAAGTGTCATTGAAAAACATCCATATAGGTATATGTGTTATTGAACCATGTTAGATTCCCATTTATGCAAATGAGTTATATGCAAATGAGATACTGATATGTTAATGTATGGTCTGTTCGTTAGCTGTACTGTTCGAGGACGCCGTGGTGTTGGGTGCAGCGAACGACACCATGAAGTACGACTTTCAGGACTGTGCGTCGCCGAGTGCTCTGGACTCACCGCCTACCAGACTCTTCCCTTTCAATGTTGTAGACAGAACTGTAAGTAGGAATACTTTTAATCTGGAACTGTTTAATGACTATAAACATTAGATTTGCACAATGTCGTCTTTTATGTGCCCCTGTCCTGCTGCTTTTGTACAGCAGTGTCCTCTCATATTTTGTAAATATGATATACTCACATTTATGTCCTACCTGGGCCGCGATTACGTTCGATACGCGTGTTCCGGCCCGTGTGATAACTAGCGGTACGGCCCGGGGGTTCTGAACGCGTACGGCCCAGGGCTTCCAAATGTTCCATAGAACGATTCGAACGCGTTTTCGCCCTAACCGCGTGCACCGATTTCGAAATTCGAATACAAAATTCGGACGTTGGAATTGATGTTGTCGCATTTTTTGGGTTTAGGGACACCACATTTTCGCTCATTTCGCATTGAAAGGTGCGTTTTCTTGGGTGGGTATGACATAAATAAGATACAACACGGTGTATTCCGCATCACCCTCGGTCCCAGCCCTCCCGCGGATCGGATCTCCCTCCGGCCTTCGGCCGTCGGGCGATCCGACGCGCGGTCGGGCTGGTACCTCGGGCGATACGGAATACCCCGTGTTGTATTTTATATAGATCAGTCCTCTTTTTGGTGCTGATTGTGTAGTTTGTACACTACCAAAAATGCCAATCTTGTTTTTCTTCAGAGAAGAAAACTTTTCTTCCACTGAGAAAATTATTCTTCACCCAAGAAAAAAATCTTGTCCATGAGACAAGAATTTCAAGAAACTGCATTTTAGCATATTTTTCTTGTGGTAAGATTTCTTTTCTTATATATCTTGAACTAAACACCCTTAGAATATTATTCTTGCAGTAAGAATTTCTAAGTTTTCTAGAAAACCATTCTGTACACAAGAAAATATTTCTTGAACTAAGATCTAACTCTTCTTGTAGCAAGAAAAATATTCTCCCCACAAGAAAAGATTTCTTGAACTAAGAGCTAAGTGTTCTTGTAGCAAGAAAACCATCCTGCCCACAAGAAGAGATTTCTGGAACTAAGATCTAACTCTATCTTATGGCAAGAAAACCATTCTGTACACAAGAAAAGATTTCTTGAACTAAGAGCTAACTGTTCTTGTAGCAAGAAAACCATTCTCCCCACAAGAAAAGGTTTCTTGAACTATTATCTAACTCTTCTTGTAGGCAAGAAAACCATTCTGTACACAAGAAAAGATTTCTTGAACTAAGAGCTAACTGTTCTTGTAGCAAGAAAACCATTCTCCCCCACAAGAAAAGGTTTCTTGAACTATTATCTAACTCTTCTTGTGGCAAGAAAACCATTCTCCACGCAAGGAAATATTTCTTGAACTAAGATCTAACTGTTCTTGTAGTAAGAAAACCATTCTCCCCACAAGAAGAGATTTCTTGAACTAAGATCTAACTGTTCTTGTAGTAAGAAAAACATTCTCCCCACAAGAAAAGACTTCTTGAACTAACATCTAACTGTTCTTGTGGCAAGAAAACCATTCTGTACACAAGAAAAGATTTCTTGAACTATGAGCTAACTGTGCTTGTAGCAAGAAAACCATTCTGCCCACAAGAAAAGAAATACAATGTATATAGTGCTACCTAAATATACTGTAAAACAGACAATAATGTATAGCAACTAAATGTTATTTTGAAAAGCATTTGGACAGTATAGAGATGTTTATTATCACATTGATTTTTGTACAATGTATCTAATTAAAAATATAAAATCAGTCCATCAACATTCTTGGAATGGAAACAGTTTAACAGTAACTTTCAAAATATTATACGATGTATAACTAACATTAGCCATTATGATTTCAGAATACAGATCGTATCACATTCTGATCAGAAGCATATTCAGCAAAAACTGCAGTTTTCGCAAATAGAATTGACAAAGTCGCACCCTTTGGACACCTGAAAAACAACAGGAAAGACCTGTATTAGTTTGCATGCGAGCACTGAAGGCAACAAGTCAAAAGAGGATGCTAAAAATACTATTTTTATTACTTGGAGTAACAATTTAAAATTATATCATAAAGCACTGTAATAAACTTTACTATACAATACACCAGAGATATATGATTTGACTTTGAAATCAACCCCAATGGCGTTGTAACAATATTTTGGCTATGAAGTATAAAAACAAATGTCAACAGATCTTATAGGTGGGGAGGGGGGCGCGCACTTACCTTCAATCTGTTTGGTTTCATGCTTTTTCTGTTGCAAAGTTTGTTTCTTCAGCAAGCTGACCACGATCACCATTGCTTCACATGTACACAAGGTC